>NC_069499.1:195063144-195425736 GCF_027579735.1 Bombina bombina
AACCTTGAGACCTGGTATTAGAGGGGAAGACATTGAACAAGCGTTATTAAAAAAGGAAGCCAGGTGGATTTTTAAATTAAATACTGTCATGCCATATGGCATGAATGAAAACAATAATTTTGGGGTTTTCTTGTGAGATATTATTGTATAAAGAGTAGATCAGGATATATATTGTGTATAGCCTATTTAAGTAGCTATTCTACCAAAACCAGATGTAAGGGTTAACAGACAGCAAGTATATATATTACTGACTCTATTGTTGTCCCTAAGTAATATCTGTTAAGATAGAAGTGGCATGTACACCTTTCTAAGGACATAGAATTTTGAATGTAATTATATGCAAAGTAGGAATAAATATATATATATACCACTTACTAATATCTATAACATAAGTCAAAAACAGTTACATATATATCTGCAATCTAACACTAAATATCTGCAAGTAATCCTTACTTAGATGTGCACCCAGAATGGGTGAATAGCTAATTGGTCTATATGTGAGAATTAATGCAACACGTAAAATAGAGGGTTAACATAAGCAATGAACATGTATCAGTCCCCTCATTGATTATGTGTTATAACACTTTAGACACCACGTATAGACTTTTTCATCTAACTATGTAACTAACACTGTGTAGAGTGTACATTATGATCGCCTGTACAGTTTGTACTAATTAATCCTTATTTGGATTTAATATACTAAGGTAACTGTCTGCACCATAATGTAGCAAAACAGTGAGGAGTTAGGTTTTTTGAGGTGCACATCTAAATTTCTGTTATTGTATGAAACTCGTATTAATTTCTTGAATTCAATTGCCGGTCGCTGTCAGAATAAAACATGCAATCCCCAAGAAGCAGTAAGAAGGAAAATGCAACCAATCATAACGGATCAGTAAAAAGGTGTGTATAACCTAGTTAAGACTGATTGGCTATCAAACCCACTATGCGATCCAATCACTAAGTATCAAGGTCTTATGACACGTCAGTGGATAAAATGGCTATGATTGGCTTACATGGGGGCGTGCATAGGAACTGACATGCTATTGGTTGAATATTGGCAGAATGGGTTTAAAAAGAAGAAGGTTTCGGAATTCGGTTTGTCAAAAATCATCTCAGCCACATCGACAAAGCCTGTGTGTAACGGCCGAAACGCATTTGTATTGAGATAAAGTTTTCTTTATTTTATTCCAGATCGTTGTGTTAAGCTACCCTTGGCACCTGAAGCCGACGATTCCAGCTATCAGCCAGGAAGACAGAGGGGGTAGCCCACAGCATTTCTGGCTCTAGTTTTCTTAGCTTTTTTGGTACGGTAGTTATTGATGACAAGGTTTT
Organism: Bombina bombina; assembly: GCF_027579735.1. Lineage (NCBI taxonomy): Eukaryota > Metazoa > Chordata > Amphibia > Anura > Bombinatoridae > Bombina > Bombina bombina. Next base: position 195,064,477 of record NC_069499.1, read on the forward strand.
TACCTTCATATTTTTAACCCTAACTAATAAAGTTTTAATTTTAAACTATAGTTATTCCAACACAAAACTGATTCAATACAGCTTCCCTATACTAAGTGTTAGGAAAGAGTGCTCATTAATTCCTTCTTATCCTTCCTCCTTTCCCTTACCCTGTAATTAAACAATGAAGCAGTAAAGGTAACGATCTCACTGAAAACAGTAGATAATACCCTTAAAAATATAACTAGCATGAACAAGAAATTAGATCAGCGTTTCTATCCGGATTCAGCTGAAGTTGGGGGGGTGGAACGTAGCTGCAGTATGGAGGAAAGCAGTGATCCTGGAGTTACATTAATGTACAAAACAAGTTGCAACAAAGAAAAAGTAGAAACAATTACCTTAGGTGCGCGGTTGTATAGAAGAATGTTTGTGCACAGCTTCCTTGTAGATGTGAACAGCAACCCGAAGGGAACTCCGTTAACTGAAGGAGATGATGTCAGCAGATGCAACAACAAACAAGGGAGGCGGAGAGGCCACCACTTGAAAACAGACTACATATATAGCACTCAAGGGGTTAATGAATTATCTACTGACAAATTACTATTTGACAAATAACTGACAACAGAGAAGAGCAACTGGACTCATTGGGTAATCAATTGCAGCTCTGATTTAAAACATGACTTTTATTAATGGAAATCAACACAAATTAAAATAGGAAAATACAGAGTTAAAACCACACTCAGGAGCCTAATAACGGTCAAATGACCAGGTTTACTATTGGGTTAATATAAAGCTGCTATGCTGTGCAGATCAAATAAGAAGCAGTGTGGCTGCAAAAAAATGCAGTTATCTTAACACTTGCTATAGTAACTGTGCTTTGGGGTTAGAGTTATATCGGATTGTTATGGGTAACAATCCTGTATCATAGGTTTGAGTACTCAATATCCTCTAAGGTTTACTGCTTGAGGGGGAAAATAACTGACCAAGTGCCTGATTTGGCTACTAAACTGATAATAAAAAATGATAAAGTTCTTAGAGTGAAGTTAATGTGTAGCGCACAAGCTGAAAATAACTGAAATTCAACTTGTCTACAAACTATAAACTATTGTGCAATCTAGATTGACATGACCTGGTAGTTGTTTTAAAAGGAATTAGTGAAAAATTTGATTTATTGGAACGAGTGTATACAGTCAGATGATCAAATAGAAAAGTGGTTTCTACTCAGGACTATTATTATAAGATTAACTACTTGTATTGCCAGCGTGTTAATCCTTCTACATATGCTTATGTTATCACAATACTGGGTAATATTCCATGATTTCCGATAATAGCATAAGGTGTGGAATAAACTTGATCATACCACCAGTCTATAAATGTATTCTAAACAGAGGGATATGATACTACTAATGAGTATAGTATGCAGTACTGACAATTTGTTTCCTTTACGGCTTAAGAAAATAAACTTAGCCTAAAGAAATGCCTGTTCCATGCACCTAGTTAAAGTTTAACACTCCCCATATAGTTGCATTATATCAGTTGTAGCCATAGTTGAGATAGTAGATATTATCAAGCCAGTTAGTTCATATAAGCTTTACACTTCAATGAGCAAGCGTTGTAAGTATAGTACACTATAATTTATTACAACATTCCCAGCTACTCAAACTGAAAAATTATGTATGTATTAATTCCAGTTACCTGCATTAGGTTGCACTTTAGAGATTACTGATAAGTGGGACAGAATTTTATCTAACCATGGTATCGGTAATCATATAACTAAACCAAGGTAGTTAATATGTAGTAACCCCCCACCTGTATACGGTATTCACAATCACACCTTGCAGCTAACAGATGTAATATAATTATAGTAACATTACCAAAATAACTAAAAAGACAGCCTGAGGCTTTCTAAAATACAGGAGCTCCTAGGACTCCTCACCAGTTCCCTAGCGTCCCTGACATGTTTCGCCCTAACAGCTTTTTCAAAGGGGACACTTTGAAAAAGCCGTTAGGGCGAAACATGTCAACTCCTACGATTTTAATGATGTATAAGGGGTCTGACCATCAATGTGTCCTACATCCCTTGTCCAATCCTGCAATAGTATTACTAATGATTGTTAAGTACAGCCAGTAAGGCACTAAGGGCTCAATGTACTAAGCAGCGTATGCTGCTTTTGAGACCTGATGCAGCAGGCTAGCACATGCAAGCCTGTTTTCTGCAATGTAAGAAGGAGTGGTCACCAGACCACTGCTTCTTACCCACTCTGCCACCTCTCATTTGATGAATATAAATCACCTGAAGCCATGTGGACAGGTTCACTCCCTTCTTAGTACATAGGGTAGGGTAATGTTGATCTGAATTATATGAACTTATCTATTCAAGCCTTTTCCAAGCATAGACAGGTGGTTTACTAGGGGAAGGGCGGCCATTTTCAGTCACTTTGACTAAGGCTAAAGTGCAGTTTTGTGTTCCTGGAGTGTTCCAGTCATTCACCATCTATTACTCCCCTCAAAGACTATTTTGCTAAATTGCCACTATGGGCCAGATTTATCAATGTTCTAAATGTAGGTGTTAAATGTAGGTGTTAAAATCCACATCACTTCCACCCCACCGAAATTAGTGACCGTCTGCCAAATTTATAAAAAAAAGGAGCTGGATATCTTTGCGTCAAATCACGTGCGAAGACAGGCAGAGATTAATAAATCTGAAACCAGACTAGACGCGGATGTTTGGATTTATCAAGGTGTTTGAACTAGTGTATTTTACCCACTTGATCCACAGTTTACTTGTATGCATGCTGTGCGACATATATAAAAACGATGCACAATCAAGATTACATTTATATATCATTTTGAAAACCGAAAGAAAGGCAATTATGGCTTCTACTGGATCTAGCAAAGTCGTACAAAATGGTCAATTATTTTACCAGCAGCATGTAGTTTTAATAATTATGTAATATTATGACTATATAATTGTTATGACTACATAATTCAGCAGAACCTCAAAAGTAAGGGAAAGAAAGCTCTGGAACAAAATAAGCCAGGAGGTCTCAGCACAAAGAGTTGTTCGAAAAGATGTGCTGTTCTGTAAAAAATGTTTTTCCTGACATAAAGATGGGTGTTAAGTTGAAGATGGCCAAAGAAAAGCATACTGCTTTTGGTACCGGTGGCAGCCTACGTTATATCACTCAACTTAATGAGTATGATCGCTGTATTTTGGAGCGACTGGGCCCAGAGGTTGTTAATGGAGTTGATAGTGACTATTTCCTTGGTAAGTTGTGTTACCAATTTGACGCACTTATTAAAAAAAAAACAGAATTTATGCTTACCTGATAAATTACTTTCTCCAACGGTGTGAAGCCACAGCCCTAGTGGAGTGAGCTGTGATTCTTTCAGGAGGCTGCCGTCCGGCAGTCTCGTAAGCCAATCGGATGATGCTTTTAAGCCAAAAGGAAAGAGAGGTAGAAGTCACTTTTTGACCTCTCCTTTTACCAGAATAGACGACAAAAAGAGAAGATGTTTGTCTGAAATCTTTTGTAGCTTCTAAATAGAATTTTAGAGCACGGACTACGTCCAAATTGTGTAACAAACGTTCCTTCTTTGAAACTGAATTCGGACATAAAGAAGGTACAACTATCTCCTGGTTAATATTCTTGTTAGAAACAACCTTTGGAAGAAAACCAGGCTTAGTACGCAAAACCAGCTTATCTGCATGGAACACCAGATAGGGCGGAGAACACTGCAGAGCAGATAACTCTGAAACTCTTCTAGCAGAAGAAATAGCAACCAAAAACAAAACTTTCCAAGATAGTAACTTAATATCTATGGAATGTAAAGGTTCAAACGGAACCCCTTGAAGAACTGAAAGAACTAGATTTAGACTCCAGGGAGGAGTCAAAGGTCTGTAAACAGGCTTGATCCTAACCAGAGCCTGAACAAATGCTTGAACATCTGGCACAGCTGCCAGTCTTTTGTGTAGTAAGACAGATAAAGCAGAGATCTGTCCCTTTAGAGAACTTGCAGATAATCCTTTCTCCAAACCTTCTTGTAGAAAGGAGAGAATCTTAGGAATTTTTATCTTATTCCATGGGAATCCTTTGGATTCACACCAACAGATATATCTTTTCCATATTTTATGGTAAATCTTTCTAGTTACCGGTTTTCTGGCCTGAACCAGAGTATCTATCACAGAATCTGAAAACCCACGCTTTGATAGAATCAAGCGTTCAATCTCCAAGCCGTCAGCTGGAGGGAGACCAGGTTTGGATGTTCGAATGGACCCTGAACAAGAAGGTCCTGTCTCAAAGGTAGCTTCCATGGTGGAACCGATGACATATTCACCAGGTCTGCATACCAAGTCCTGCGTGGCCACGCAGGAGCTATCAAGATCACAGAGGCCCTCTCCTGTTTGATCCTGGCTACCAGCCTGGGAATGAGAGGAAACGGTGGAAATACATAAGCTAGGTTGAAGGTCCAAGGTGCTACTAGTGCATCTACTAGAGTCGCCTTGGGATCCCTGGATCTGGACCCGTAGCAAGGAACCTTGAAGTTCTGACAAGACGCCATCAGATCCATGTCTGGAATGCCCCATAATTGAGTTAGTTGGGCAAAGATCTCCGGGTGGATTTCCCACTCCCCCGGATGGAATGTCTGACGACTCAGATAATCCGCTTCCCAGTTTTCCACACCTGGGATGTGGATCGCAGATAGGTGGCAGGAGTGATCCTCCGCCCATTGAATTATTTTGGTCACTTCTTTCATCGCCAGGGAACTCCTTGTTCCCCCCTGATGATTGATATACACAACGGTCGTCATGTTGTCTGATTGGAATCTTATCAATCTGGCCTTTGCTAGCTGAGGCCAAGCCCTGAGAGCATTGAAGATCGCTCTTAATTCCAGAATGTTTATCGGGAGAAGAGACTCTTCCCGAGACCATAGTCCCTGAGCTTTCAGGGATTCCCAGACCGCGCCCCAGCCCACTAGACTGGCGTCGGTCGTGACAATGACCCACTCTGGTCTGCGGAAGCTCATTCCCTGGGATAGATGGTCCAGGGTCAGCCACCAACGGAGTGAATCTCTGGTCTTCTGATCTACTTGAATCATTGGAGACAAGTCTGTATAGTCCCCATTCCACTGTTTGAGCATGCACAGTTGTAATGGTCTTAGATGAATTTGTGCAAAAGGAACTATGTCCATTGCTGCAACCATCAACCCTACTACTTCCATGCACTGCGCTATGGAAGGACGTGGAACAGAATGAAGAACTTGACAAGTGCTTAGAAGTTTTGACTTTCTGACCTCTGTCAGAAAAATCCTCATTTCTAAGGAATCTATTATTGTTCCCAAGAAGGGAACTCTTGTTGACGGAGACAGAGAACTTTTTTCTATGTTCACCTTCCATCCGTGTGATCTGAGAAAGGCCAGAACGATGTCTGTATGAGCCTTTGCTTTTGACAGGGACGACGCTTGTATTAGAATGTCGTCCAAGTAAGGTACTAATGCAATGCCCCTCGGTCTTAGAACCGCTAGAAGGGACCCTAGTACCTTTGTGAAAATCCTTGGAGCAGTGGCTAACCCAAATGGGAGGGCCACAAACTGGTAATGTTTGTCCAGAAAGGCGAACCTTAGGAACTGATGATGTTCTTTGTGGATAGGAATATGTAGGTACGCATCCTTTAGATCCACGGTAGTCATAAATTGACCTTCCTGGATAGTGGGTAGAATCGTTCGAATGGTTTCCATCTTGAACGATGGTACCCTGAGAAATTTGTTTAGGATCTTCAAATCCAAAATTGGTCTGAAAGTTCCCTCTTTTTTGGGAACTACGAACAGATTTGAATAAAATCCCACTCCTTGTTCCTTTATTGGAACTGGGTGTATCACTCCCATCTTTAACAGGTCTTCTACACAATGTAAGAACGCCTGTCTCTTTATTTGGTTTAAGGATAAGTGAGACATGTGGAACCTTCCCCATGGGGGTAGTTCCCTGAATTCCAGAAGATAACCCTGAGAAACTATTTCTTTTGGTCACTTAGGAACTGATGATGTTCTTTGTGGATAGGAATATGTAGGTACGCATCCTTTAGATCCACGGTAGTCATAAATTGACCTTCCTGGATAGTGGGTAGAATCGTTCGAATGGTTTCCATCTTGAACGATGGTACCCTGAGAAATTTGTTTAGGATCTTCAAATCCAAAATTGGTCTGAAAGTTCCCTCTTTTTTGGGAACTACGAACAGATTTTAATAAAATCCCACTCCTTGTTCCTTTATTGGAACTGGGTGTATCACTCCCATCTTTAACAGGTCTTCTACACAATGTAAGAACGCCTGTCTCTTTATTTGGTTTAAGGATAAGTGAGACATGTGGAACCTTCCCCATGGGGGTAGTTCCCTGAATTCCAGAAGATAACCCTGAGAAACTATTTCTAGTGCCCAGGGATCCTGAACATCTCTTGCCCAAGCCTGAGCAAAGAGAGAGAGTCTGCCCCCTACTAGATCCAGTCCCGGATCGGGGGCTACTCCTTCATGCTGTTTTGTTAGCAGCAGCAGGCTTCTTGGCCTTCTTACCCTTGTTCCAGCCTTGCATCGGTTTCCAGGCTGGTTTGGGTTGTGAGGCATTACCCTCTTGCTTAAAGGATGCAGAATTAGAGGCCGGTCCGTTCCTGAAATTGCGAAAGGAACGAAAATTAGACTTATTCTTGGCCTTGAAAGGCCTATCTTGTGGAAGGGCGTGGCCCTTTCCCCCAGTGATGTCTGAGATAATCTCTTTCAATTCTGGTCCAAATAGAGTTTTACCTTTGAAAGGGATGTTAAGCAATTTTGTCTTGGATGACACATCCGCTGACCAAGACTTTAGCCAAAGCGCTCTGCGTGCCACGATTGCAAACCCTGAATTTTTCGCCGCTAATCTAGCTAATTGCAAAGCGCCATCTAAAATAAAAGAGTTAGCCAACTTAAGTGCGTGAACTCTGTCCATAACCTCCTCATATGGAGTCTCTCTACTGAGCGACTTTTCTAGTTCCTCGAACCAGAACCATGCTGCTGTAGTGACAGGAACAATGCACGAAATGGGTTGTAGAAGGTAACCTTGCTGTACAAAAATCTTTTTAAGCAAACCCTCCAATTTTTTATCCATAGGATCTTTGAAAGCACAACTATCCTCGATAGGAATAGTAGTGCGCTTGTTTAGAGTAGAAACTGCCCCCTCGACCTTAGGGACTGTCTGCCATAAGTCCTTTCTGGGGTCGACCATAGGAAATAATTTCTTAAATATAGGGGGGGGAACAAAAGGTATGCCGGGCTTTTCCCACTCCTTATTCACTATGTCCCCCACCCGCTTGGGTATAGGAAAAGCGTCGGGGTGCACCGGAACCTCTAGGAACTTGTCCATCTTGCATAATTTCTCTGGAATGACCAAGTTGTCACAATCATCCAGAGTAGATAACACCTCCTTAAGCAGTGCGCAGAGATGTTCTAATTTAAATTTAAATGTCACAACATCAGGTTCAGCTTGTTGAGAAATTTTTCCTGAATCTGAAATTTCCCCATCTGACAAAACCTCCCTCATGGCCACTCAGATTGGTGTGAGGGTATGACAGAACAATTATCATCAGCGCCCTCCTGCTCTTCAGTGTTTAAAACAGAGCAATCGCGCTTTCTCTGATATGTAGGCATTTTGGATAAAATATTTGCTATGGAGTTATCCATTACAGCCGTCAATTGTTGCATGGTAATAAGCATTGGCGCGCTAGATGTACTAGGGGCCTCCTGCGTGGGCAAAACTGGTGTAGACACAGTAGGAGATGATGTAGTATCATGTTTACTCCCCTCATCTGAGGAATCATCTTGGACAATTTCATTATCTGTGGCAGTACTGTCCTTACTTTGTTTGGACGCTATGGCACAATTATCACACAAATTTAAATGGGGAGACACATTGGCTTTCATACATATAGAACATAGCTTATCCGAAGGCACAGACATGTTAAACAGGCTTAAACTTGTCAATAAAGCACAAAAAACGTTTTAAAACAAAACCGTTACTGTCTCTTTAAATTTAAAACAGAAAACACTTTATTACTGAATATGTGAAAAAGTATGAAGGAATTGTTCAAAAATTACCAAAATTTCACCACAGTGTCTTAAAGCATTAAGAGTATTGCACACCAATTTTCAAAGCTTTAAACCTCAAAATAACCGGAGCCGTTTACAAATTTAACCCCTATACAGTCCCAGCTATAGCCTTTGCTGTGACCTAACCAAGCCCAGAGGGGAATACGATACCAAGTGACGCCTTCTAGAAACTTTTCCAGCTACTTTCAGATCCTCACACATGCATCTGCATGTCTTGCTCTGAAAAAACAACTGCGCAGTAATGGCGCGAAAATGAGGCTCAGCCTACAACTGGGAAGGCCCTCCCTGACTGGAAAAGGTGTCTAACATAGTGCCTGCCGTTAAAAAACGTTCCCCAAGTTTATAAATGTGAATTATCAGCATAAACATGTATAAAATGCCCAAATAAAGCAATCGATTTAGCCCATAAAAGTGTCTACCAGTTTTATAGCCCATATTAAGCCCTTTATTCTGTTTGCTTGACTAAGAAAATGGCTTACCGGTCCCCATGAGGGGAAATGACAGCCTTCCAGCATTACATGGTCTTGTTAGAAATATGGCTAGTCATACCTTAAGCAGAAAAGTCTGCTAACTGTTTCCCCCAACTGAAGTTACTTCATCTCAACAGTCCTATGTGGAAACAGCAATCGATTTTAGTTACTGTCTGCTAAAATCATCTTCCTCTCACAAACAGAAATCTTCATCCTTTTCTGTTTCAGAGTAAATAGTACACACCAGCACTATTTTAAAATAACAAACACTTGATAGAAGAATAAAAAACTACATTTAAACACCAAAAAACTCTTAACCATCTCCGTGGAGATGTTGCCTGTGCAACGGCAAAGAGAATGACTGGGGTGGGCGGAGCCTAGGAGGGACTATATGGCCAGCTTTGCTGGGACTCTTTGCCATTTCCTGTTGGGGAAGAGATATTCCCACAAGTAAGGATGACGCCGTGGACCGGACACACCAATGTTGGAGAAATACTGTATAAACCTTATGAAATTAAATATTTAATGAAAAAAAGGTTTAGTTTTTAGTACTTACTTTAGTACATATAATTATTCTTTGCGTTATTGTAATTATTTGTTTCATATTTAAGGCATAAAAAATAGTTTTTCCATCTTGTTTAGGATTCTATTTTTCTACTTTTCTTACTGCAGCAAAATTATCCATTTATAATTATAATCCAAATATAGCATAGATATCTATAAGATTCAGGTTTTATAAATCAGCTATATATGTTTAATGTTTGAAGTTTTTGAGAAACTGACAAAAAAATCAAAAAGGATATTACATGTGATTTCAGCAAAATAATATATGGAAATATGGGAATGTAATGTAAAAATTAGTGAACAGTTTTTTGTAATGATAAATTATATATGCTTACATTTTTTTATTATAAAGTGGACAATATTCTAATGTTCTAATGGTTACGTTCTAATGGTTCTAATGGTTACGTTTATCCACTCTTGTGAATACAGGCAGACAACTCTACAGCTACACCATCTACATCTGGCAGCAAAAGACCATCTACTTGTCAGGCTTGTAATGAATGTTTTAAGGATTCCTAACCGGAATGATCATGGTGCATTTGTAAATTCAAGCTCAGGCAACTTGCACAGCCTTTCATCAGCTGACACCATTCCAGATATTCATGCCAGCACACCAGAGGAGGGATCAAGTGCTTGAGGCACAAGTAAACCAGTATTATACTTGCAAATAGGTAGTTCTCTGCAATCAGCTGTTTGATGAGTTAATGATCCCCTTGCAAGATTTCCAAATGTAACGGGCAGTATTACGTTTTGTTCCTTTTTTTTCAGGGGAACTTGCATGATTATTTGGTAGCATTCTTGCCAACACAGACCATAATATAGTAGGTACTTGTAACATTATTCTCTTTCTATTCAAAATAGACAAAATACACACTTATGAAATAGGGGCATATATGCACTTCCAAAAGATGCCGCAGTATCTGCATGTACATAATGAATTTAGTGACATATATGCAAACATGTTATTCAACCTCTAACATTACATGTGTTCTTATCTCTTGCTGCTTTTGAGACCTTGTGCAGCAGGCTAGCACATGCAACCCTGTTTTCTGCAATATAAGAAGCAGTGATTACCAGACCACTGCTTCTTACCCACTCTGCCACCTCTCATTTGATGAATATAAATCACCTGAAGCCATGTGGACAGGTTCACTCCCTTCTTAGTACATAGGGACCCTAAATGTTGATTTGAATTATATAAACTTGCCTATTCAAGCCTTTTCTAAGCATAGACAGGTGGTTTACTAGGGGAAGGGCAGCCAATTTCAGTCACTTTGACTAAGGCTAAAGTGCAGTTTTGTGTTCCTGGAGTGTTCCAGTTATTCACCATCTATTACTCCCCTCAAAGACTATATTGCTAAATTGCCACTATGGGCCAGATTTATCAATGTTCTAAAAGAAGAATAAAATGTAGGTGTTAAAATCCACATCACTTCCACCACACCGAAATTATTGTCCGCCAGCCAAATGATCAAAAAAGGTGCTGGAAATCTTTGTGTCAAATTGTGTGCGAAGACAGAAAGAGATTAATAAATCTGAAACCAGACTAGACGCGGATGTTTGGATTTATCAAGGTGTTTGAAGTAGTGTATTTTACTCACTTGAACCACAGTTTACTTGTGGTAAAGTAGTACCAGCATGCTGTGCGACATATATAAGAAACGATGCACAATCAAGATTACATTTATATATCATTTTGAAAACCAAGAGAAAGGCAATTATGGCAGCTGCTGGATCTAGCAAAGTCGTACAAAATTTGAAAAGATGTGCTGTCCTGTAAAAAATGTTTAAATAGTGCAGAAATTAATTGTATCCTTGCAGCCACAGCACTAATGTCAGGAAACTCTTCAGCAATCTCTAGCATGTCATCTTCCTCAGGGATGGCTGTTATGTCTATATCAACTCCATCTCCTTGACGTATGGCTACATTATGTAATACACAACATACCATTATTATCTAACTTTCTCTAGAGAATACTGAAGTTTACCACCAAAATGATTAAGGCATCTAAATCTTGCTTTTAATAACCCCAAAGGTGCGCTCAATACAACAACGGGTGCTTTGTGAGCTATATTGTATTTAATTTCTTCAGCATTTTTAGGGTTGTTTACTGGTGATAGCAGCCAATTCTTACTGGAGTACCTGCATCGCCTGTGGAAACAAACAAACAAAAAATTAATATTCAAAAATTGGTTGTTACATCCACAACACAGATAAATACATACAACTGACAGCTGACACAGGAATTAAAAAGTAGTAGTACAGTTGTATGTTACCTGGCGTATACAATTATATGAAAAATCATATATTTACATTTCAACTGTTCTATGACATTGTAAGTATAAGAAATAATCCAGTTTAGCTGCACATTAAGATTTATATAGTAGATACAAGCTATTGGCTATGCATAACTAGATCATACACATTATTATATTTACCAAGTAGACTTCCCTCTGGCATATCATTATTTTTTAAACAATCATAAATCCCAGATTGATACAAAATATAGGCATCATAACACGAACCAGCGAAGCCAGCATGATCATATACCATCTGTACATTGAGAGAGTTAAAATGTTTTCTGTTACGGTACATTTTTTCTCTTTCTTTTGGGGTTTTCAAAGAAATGTGCATACAATTTATAGCAACTAATATGTTGGGAATACCAGCAATAAAAAAGAAATGCAGTTTCAAAGATTACCATTCAGCTGTTGTTTGAAGGAGGCAAACATGATGCATAAATATTGTGTAACTTGTGTTTAATACAGTAGATAAAAGTTTTGAGAATGTTGGTTGACTTATAATTTCAATATGCCTGGAACAGCTCGTGTTCGAAAAGTTACTGGCTCCAAATAGACTTTTATCTTTTCAAACAACATCAGTATTGAATGCATTGAAAGCCTGAATCTCTTCACTATTTCTCAGTCCGTTAGGGCTTCCAGACCACAATGGGACAAAAACATTATTGGCATCCTAATGCGTCATCATCACTTTGCCCCAAAGCAAACCATTTTCAATGGCGCATTCTAAGGAGAAGGGTTGCAGTGGCAAATAGCAGAACATCCATCTCAAAACACAGTTGTAAAATTACTTGCATTGCATACATTGGAATACACATTCACTAAACTCAATTTCATTCTATTGTCCTCTATTGAATTTGTGACAAAGAAGGTGGCGAATACATATTTGCTACCCTGGTGGATATATTGGTGCAAGACTAGACAGTGTAATAACTTGGCGATGTTAATCGGATTTTGCTGAATACTGGTGGAAAATTTGTAAGAATCAATAAGAAGCAGATTCAAATCCGGCAACAGGGAAAAAACATTTGTTTTGGCTAAGCTCCACACTTTGATAAATCTAGAAACTATATCTGATGATATAAAATATTTAATATATATATATTTATATATAGATAAATTATACTATATATATATATATATATATATATATATATATATATATATATATATATATAAACACATATATAGACACACACATATATATATATATATATATATATATATATATATATATATATATATATACAGAGGTTGAAAAACCCAGTCGTCCAGTGGTCCAGGATGACTTAGAAATTTCTAGGGACATCTTAGAAAAATGGTCCGCTATTTTCAACATGTATCTGTCATATAAACTTTCATTTTTATAAAGATTTCTGTCTTCTTAAAATATAAAAATGCTTAACATGTTAAAACAAATTACAATCATGTAGAAAGTGCCTTAAAAACAGAAGATTCCTCCTATAACTTTTTGCAGGCTAAGCCATGATGATTTTTTTAATATAAACTGCCCACAAAAATGTTGTGCCAGCCAAACATATATATTTTTTTTTAAAATTGTTTAAAAATAAATAACTCCCTGTAATCTTTCAAATAAACTTTAAATTATTGTACAGCTACTCCACTCTGGCTGAATGATAAGCAAGACAGTCAGGATAGGTGGTATAAAGGTAAAGCAAACTCTCAGCATTTGTGCACACTTTATAAGACGTTATGTGGTCAACAGAAAATATTTGGTATGCTAAGGGAGTAGTATGTATATCTATTTTATACAGCATAAGCTACAATTTATTAAAACGTGTTTACGATTATATGCTGCTGGAAAAATATTAATTTATGATTTTCTCATATTATGTTACTACAACTTTTTTTAATTCTGCCCCACACAACAATTTTCAAATAACAAATAAAGTCATAGTAGAGGCTGTTGCAGTTTACTCACAGTAACACTGCACTTCTCAGGTCAATATTCCCAAATGATAGGGTGATAAATAACAGGAAACAAAAAGTCTATAATGTTACATGCAGAATAAATCCCCTAATCTGGTCAGTAAAAAATATGCAAACAACAAAAGGAAAGCTGCTACCGAGCAACAGAAAACATGAACTTTATTCCAGAATTAAAAAAGACAAAAATACACAGGGGAGAGGGCTGTTATATTTAAAAAGCCAGTCAACCAATCAAAAGCAGACTCACTATCGTGACATCATCACTTCAAGTTAAAGAACCGTATATCAGTGTTGTGATAGTGACCCGTTTAAATGCAAGGGCGATAAAAACAATTTAAATTAACCTGCTGACAGAATTTCCTTTTTTGCCACATGCTTGACTGAGTTTATAGTCTTTATTCTAATCATGATTTTATAATTTATTCTAATCATGATTTTATAACTCCACATAGTAAATCAACAACAGAATGGCTTAAACAGAAGAAAATACGCCTTCTGAAGTGGCCCAGTCAGAGTCCTGACCTCAACCCGATTGAGATGCTGTGGCATGACCTCAAGAAAGCGATTCACACCAGACATCCCAAGAATATTGCTGAACTGAAACAGTTCTGTAAAGAGGAATGGTCAATAATTACTCCTGACCGTTGTGCACGTCTGATCTGCAACTACAGGAAACGTTTGGTTGAAGTTATTGCTGCCAAAGGAGGTTCAAACAGTTATTAAATCCAAGGGTTCACATACTTTTTCCACCTGCAATGTGAATGTTTACATGGTGTGTTCAATAAAAACATGGCAACATTTCATTCTTTGTGTGCTATTAGTTTAAGCAGACTGTGATTGTCTATTGTTGTGACTTAGATGATGATCAGATCACATTTTATGACCAATATGTGCAGAAATCCATATCATTCCAAAAGGTTCACATACTTTTTCTTGCAACTGTAGAATGTGTGTGTGAGAAAGTGAGAATATGGGGGGTAGTTATCAAGCCGTCTACTTTTCTGGCTTCGCCGGCCCAATACGCCCGCCTAAGCTCGCCTCACATCGCCGCAGCGGACCTGAAAAAGTACGCCTAAGTTATCAAATAAAGCTGTCAAAAAGCCGCGGAGCGATGAGCAGCGGACTGTGACAGTTATCACTCATCCGATCTCGCTGCCCTTCAGCTTTTTCCCAGCTTTATTGCTAGCCTGTCACTAAGCACTCACACTAAACTACACTGTTCTATCCCTATACCGGCGCCCCCGGAGCCCCCGCAACTAAATAAAGTTACTAACCCCTAAACAGCCGCTCCTAGACCCTGCCGCAAATCTTATAAATGTATTAACCCCTAAACCGCCGCTTCCGGACACCGCTGCCACCTACAGTATACCTAGTAACCCCTATCCTGCCCCCCCTACACCGTCGCCCTCTATTATAAAATTATTAACCTCTATCCTGCTGATCCCGCACCTCTCCGCAACTAAATAAATAGTTTAACCCCTAAACCGCCGCTCCCTAAACCCGCCGCAACCTATATTAAACCTATTAACCCCTATCCTGCCCCCCCTACACCGTCGCCACCTATAATAAATTTAATAACCCCTAATCTGCCCCCCCTACACCGTCGCCACCTATAATAAATTTATTAACCCCTAATCTGCCCCCCACTACACCGCCGCCACTGTAATAAAATTATTAACCCCTAAACCTAAGTCTAACCCTAACCCTAACGCCCCCCTAACTTAAATATTAATTAAATAAATCTAAATAAATTAACTCTTATTAACTAAATGAATCCTATTTAAAACTAAATACTTATCTTTAAAATAAACCCTAATATAGCTACAATATAAATAATAATTATATTCTAGCTATCTTAGGATTTATTTGTATTTTACAGGCAACTTTCAATTTATTTTAACCAGGTACAATAGCTATTAAATAGTTATTAACTATTTAATAGCTTACCTAGCTAAAATAAAGAGAAATGTACCTGTTAAATAAATCCTAACCTAAGTTACAATTACACCTAACACTACACTATACTGGGCGCTGAAGAGGTCTTCTATCCGGGCGAAGTCATCTTCCAAGCCGGGTCTTGAATCTTCCTTCCGCCGACGCGGAACCACCTTCTTCACTGACGGACTACGACGAATGACGGCTCCTTTAAGGGACGTCATCCAAGATGGCGTCCCCTCAATTACGATTGGCTGATAGGATTCTATCAGCCAATCGGAATTAAGGTAGGAAAATTCTGATTGGCTGATGGAATCAGCCAATCAGATTCAAGTTCAATCCGATTGGCTGATCCAATCAGCCAATCAGATTGAGCTCGCATTCTATTGGCTGATCGGAAAAGCCAATAGAATGCAAGCTCAATCTGATTGGCTGATTCCATCAGCCAATCAGATTTTTCCTACCTTAATTCCGATTGGCTGATAGAATCCTATCAGCCAATCGGAATTGAGGGGACGCCATATTGGATGACGTCCCTTAAAGGAGCCGTCATTCGTCGTAGTAAGTCGGTGAAGAAGGTGGTTCCGCTTCGGCGGAAGGAAGATTCAAGACCCGGCTTGGAAGGTGACTTCGCCCGGATAGAAGACCTCTTCAGCGCCTCTTTGAAGATGACATCGGCCAGATCGAAGACTTTTCTTCAGCGCCGCCTGGATGATGACTTCATTGGATGGAAGATTTCTTCAGCGCCGCTTGGAGGATTAACTTCTTCCGCTCCGGATGTCCTCTTCAGTTCCATCGGTGGCTCGGCTGAGTGAAGACAACTAAAGGTAGGATGATCTTCAGGGGATTAGTGTTAGGTTTTTGTAAGGGGGGTTTGGGTTAGATTAGGGGTATGTGGGTGGTGGGTTTTAATGTTGGGGGGGGTTGTATTTTTCTTTTACAGGCAAAAGAGCTGTTTTCTTTGGGGCATGCCCCCACAAATGGCCCTTTTAAGGGCTGGTAAGGTAAAAGAGCTTTGAAATGTATTTAATTTAGAATAGGGTAGGGCATTTTTTTATTTTGGGGGGTTTGTTATTTAATTAGGGGGCTTAGATTAGGTGTAAGTAGCTTAAAATTGTTGTAATATTTTTAACATGTTTGTAACTTATTTTTTTATTTTTTGTAACTTAGCTTTTTTTATTTTTTGTACTTTAGTTAGTTTATGTAATTGTATTTTATTGTAGTTATTTGTAGGTAGTTTATTTAATTAATTTAATGATAGTGTAGTATTAGGTTTAATTGTAACTTAAGTTAGGATTTATTTTACAGGTAATTTTGTATTTCTTTTAGCTAGGTAGTTATTAAATAGTTAATAACTATTTAATAACTATTCTAACTAGCTAAAATAAATACAAAGTTACCTGTAAAATAAATATAAATCCTAAGATAGCTATAATATAATTATTAATTATATTGTAGCTATCTTAGGGTTTATTTTACAGGTAAGTATTTATTTTTAAATAGGAATAATTTATTAAAGTATAGTGTAGTGTTAGGTGTAATTGTAACTTAGGTTAGGATTTATTTAACAGGTACATTTCTCTTTATTTTAGCTAGGTAAGCTATTAAATAGTTAATAACTATTTAATAGCTATTGTACCTGGTTAAAATAAATTGAAAGTTGCCTGTAAAATACAAATAAATCCTAAGATAGCTAGAATATAATTATTATTTATATTGTAGCTATATTAGGGTTTATTTTAAAGGTAAGTATTTAGTTTTAAATAGGATTCATTTAGTTAATAATAGTTAATTTATTTAGATTTATTTAATTAATATTTAAGTTAGGGGGGCGTTAGGGTTAGGGTTAGACTTAGGTTTAGGGGTTAATAATTTTATTACAGTGGCGGCGGCGTAGTGGGGGGCAGGATAGGGGTTAATAAATTTATTATAGGTGGCGACGGTGTAGGGGGGGCAGATTAGGGGTTAATAAATTTATTATAGGTGGCGACGGTGTAGGGGGGGCAGGATAGGGGTTAATACATTTAATATAGGTTGCGGCGGGTTCAGGGAGCGGCGGTTTAGGGGTTAATACATTTATTATAGTTGCGGTGGGCTCCGGGAGCGGCGGTTTAGGGGTTCATATGTATAGAGTAGCTTGCGGTGGGCTCCGGGAGCGGCGGTTTAGGGGGTAATAACTTTAGTTTCGGCGGTGTAGGGGGGACAGATTAGTGGTGTTTAGACTCGGGGTACATGTTAGAGTGTTAGGTGTAGACATCTCCCATAGAAATCAATGGGATGTCTGTCAGCAGCGAACTTGTACTTTCGCTATGGTCAGACTCCCATTGATTCCTATGGGATCCGCCGCCTCCAGGGGTGGCGGATTGAAAACCAGGTACGCTGGGCCGTAAAAGGGCCGAGCGTACCTGCTAGTTTTTTGATAACTAGCAAAAGTAGTGAGAATGTGCCGCACTTGTGTGCGGAACATCTGGAGTGACGTAAGAATCGATCTGTGTCGGACTGAGTCCGGCGGATCGATGCTTACGTCACAAAATTCTACTTTTGCCGGTCTCGAGCCTTTGATAACTAAGGCGTATCAGCCTTGCCACAAATACGCTGCGGAATTCCAGCGTATTTGAGGTTGACGGCTTGATAACTAGGCCCCTATATGTGAGAAAAACTGTGTGACAAAGTGTTTAAAACTGTGTGTGGTCTTATTTGTAAGAGTTAGTTTGTGTGAGTGTGTAAGAGAGAGTGTTTGTGAGTGTCTGTGTGTATCTGTCATTGTGTGTGTGTGACTATATATGTATGTGTGCAATTATTCCTGCCTCAGCTTGCTGCCATGTGAACGAGAATTTCTCTTTTTAGGTATAAAAATAAGTTTAAAACATTTATTAGTATAGAATTGTATACAAAGAGTGTTTTATTGTTAATACAAATGTATATAAGAAGCGTATAACAGCATAATACAAGTTTACGTATGACATCGTGCAAATTTGGATTTGAAAAATTGGGACCACTAAGAAATGTTATGGGAGCACTAGCTATTGGGCAACTTTTTCAACCCCTGCTAAAAAAAGGCCTCTCCTTTGAATGTGCACTGTAATATCCGCAGCTTACTACCAAAAATCGATGCACTGCAAGCTTGGTGTTTACAATACAAGCCCAAAATCATTGTGGTCTCTGAATCGTGGCTAACTACAAAAATACCTGACTCTGCCATTGCAATACATGGGTATTCATGCCATAGAATTGACAGAGCAAAGAGAGGAGGCGGCATTGTAATTTAAGTTGACAATTCCACAAAGTTCACCCCCTTACAAAAATCTAGCTCTCCTGCCACCTTTGATTTCCTTTCTGGCACAATTAAGATCCCATGCAGTAAATCAATAATTATTGCAGGAATCTACTGCCCAGCTCCCCTGTGCATTCCCTTTCTGACATAGAACATCTCCTTAGTGAAACCATAGCTCAAAACCCAAAAAGTGAAATTTAGTTTTTTGGAGATTTTAATATTGATTGGCTGAATCCAAAAAATAACAGTTGTCGCTCGCTGTTTAAATCTTTGCAGCTAACGCAATTAATCTCCTCCCCAACTTGCATAAACATCAAAAGCCATAATCACACCCTGCTCAACTGGATTCTCTCCACTTCTCCCGACCAAATCCAGGAGGCAGGTGTTCTCCCTAACAATTTCAGTGACGACTGCTTAGTGTACTGCGTGCGCAAAAAAAAGGCAACTAAATCTTCTCCCAAGGTTAAAATCACCAGGTCCTTCAAAAAATGTAATCTTCAATCATTTCTAAATGACATCAAGAACCTCCCCTGGCACAGATTAAACCTAATCCCAGATCTAGACTCTGCAGTTGAATTCTTTCAATCTGAACTCCTACAAGTTTGGAATTTACATGCCCCGCTGCGTAAGGTGAGAGTAAAAGTAGCACACTTGAATTGGATCACAGCTGACCTCATTCAAATGTACCAGTTTTGGAATTCATTGTGGTCAAAGTTCAAGCATACTGGCTCTATGAACGATCACTGTGTATATAGACAATGGCGAAATATATGCACTAAACAAACAAAATTGGCCAAGGCCCAATATTTCTGTGAAAATCTGAACAATAACATATCTAACCCTAGAAAGTTTTAGAAACTCATAAATAACTTAAAAAATCCACCAATCCACTCCCAACCCTCCACTGTCAATGTGGATAACCAAACCCTGCAACTCCCCTTAGAAGTAGCAAATGCCTTTAACAATTATTTTATCGGATGCTCCACCACCCTGATTGACAGACTAATAAATGGCACACATCCTGAAACTACAAATGTGGATCAGGCCCCACTAAAACAGCAAAGACCCAATATAGAGAAGTTAAATTTAAGACCTGTACCCATCAATGTCATTAAGAAACACCTGAATAATCTAAACATGAAAAACCAGTCTGGACCTGATCAAATCCCAGCAATGCTGTTGAAGCTCAGTGCGCCGGCAATTGCTAAACCTGTCACAACCCTAATTAACAAATCCTTGATGTCTGGATACATACCCAAACTTTGGAAAACTGCAAGAGTAGTGCCTATTCATAAAAGTGGGGAATTAACCTTGGTTTCTAACTATCGCCCTATATCATTGCTCCCAGTATTGTAAAAAATCTTAGAAAAATGCGTCCATACGCAATTATGCGAGTATTACCAACAATCTAACTATCTGACCCCTGATCAATCAGGTTTTTGCCCGAATCACTCCACTACAACTGCCCTCCTAAAAGTTTGCAACGACATCCAAACTGGCATGGAACAAGGAGACCTAACTGGAGCTATTTTCCTTGATTTTGCAAAGGCCTTTGAGACAGTAGAACACGACATACTACTGCTCAAACTAAAAAACTCTGGTATTGCTGATCGTCCACGAACTTGGTTTCGATCATATGCATCGGATCGATCACAATATGTCTCCATTTCTGACAGTGACTCCCTCCCTCTCCCAGTCACGTGTGGTGATCCCCAAGGTTCCATTCTCAGCCCCCTACTATTCACATTATTTATAAATGATCTGCCTAATGTCTGCAAATCCTCAACAGCACACATGTACGCAGATGACATGGTAATCTATGCCAACAATTCCAATCTGCCGCAGCTTGAAGCAGTGCTCCAAAACCAGTTCACAGAGGTAGAAAAGTGGATCTCAAAAAACAAACTCTTCCTAAACACTGACAAAACTGTCAAATGATCTTTGGAATGGAACCTAAACAGGACCTAAATTACACAAATTACAAAATTCCCATCTACGCATCAAAACAAATCCAATTGCACACTGACTGCAGTCCACTCTTTCAAATACTTGGGTATGTTGTTAGACCCCAATCTATCTTTTGGCCTCCACATAGAAAAACTTGCATTTAAACTTTATCCAAAACTAGGTGCCCTGTACTGAAACAAATCTTGCCTCAGCCCTACAGTAAAGGAAAAGATTGTACAGCAAATGCTGATGCCTATTATGGATTACGGGGACATAGTATACAACACCTGCACCGCAAACTCACCTTAATAAACGTAATACATTGTATAACTCATTCTGCCACTTTGTGCTACAATGTAACTACAGGACTCACCATTGTGACATGCTAAAAGAACTAAACTGGCTGACGCTGGAATCCAGACGCACCCTCCATCTTTCCTGCTTTGTGTTTAAGAGCCTTTCTGGGAAGCTCCCACCCTACCTGAGCAGAATGCTCTCCCCGGCTATTCCCACCTCCTATAACCTCCGATCCAGTACCAGCACATTATTTAGCTTGCCTCAATACAAAAAAATAGCAGCTCGATCCTCCTTTTCCTACAGAGCACCACTATTATGGAATGACCTCCCGCACAATTTTAAACCTTCCTTAAGCCTAATATCCTTTAAGTGATCCCTCTCTACATATCTCAAAACAGAATGCACCTGTCATGGTTGATTATATATTTCCTACCTGTTCTATGTAACATTTTTGCATATATTGTGTATTATTGTTTTTTAATTTTATTGTACCCTATTGTATCAATGCAATGTTTTGTGGACTTGAAAACGAGAGAAATCTCAAGGTATCCTTCCTGGTAAAATATTTTATAAAAAAAAAAATATATATATATATATATATATATATATATATATATATATATATATATATGTAATCGTTCTTTGTTAAATTTTGTTGTATTTTTGCTTCCCATTGGAAATAATAAGAACAAATTATGTTCACAAGCAAAATTACTTTAAGAAGAATATTTTGAAGAAATGAATGCCTCCATTAATGAAATTCATCCAAAACAAACTTTGGGCAAAATCAAAAATTTTTGCCCATGCACATTTCTATTTGTTACCAGTTTCAGCTTAGCTGAACCCAGGCTTTTCTAAATCAAACTAATTATCATATTTAAAAATATGGCAGAAATTTGAATAAAACAGAATCTTTTCATCTTATTAATAAAATATCTCTCCTGACTATGGCTGGCTCCTCTTTTTTCTGGTTCTTGATAATAAGAATGCAGTGAACACAGAGTAATCCCTCATAAAAATATAACATAATATAATAAAAGTATAAAGTTTAAAATAATGTGTGGGGAGAAACACAAAAGAATTAAAATAATAGCTAAATATACCTCTAGTTATCAGGCAATAATAATTAAATTAACTGCTTTAGTGGCTGGAACCAGTATCACAGAGAATAAGCAGCTTTTAGAAGTCAGCAGTTTATCAGCGATATCCATTGACAAGTCAGGGATCAAAACTAGAGGTACAGTCCAAAACCAGGTGTCAAAGCAGAAGGGCCGATCAATCACATAAACGCAAGTACTATTCGAAAAGTTTGAAAGCCAGAAAGTCAGTCCATAAATACAGTATCTCAGCAGGAGGGTAAAACAGATAGCTTGGTCCAGAAACTTTACAAAGGTCATTATTAGAAAGAGGTGCCAGGAGTATAAACGCTTTGTTGTCTGAAATGTCCTTTTAACATCTCCCATTCAGGTTTGGTGCTAAAAGTTAGGAGAACTAACTAGTTCACTACTGTATACCTTCAATGAAAGTCCAAACACACACAAAATACTTCAGGGAGAAAGCCATGCTTATAAGAAGCTAAATACTCTGACAATACTTATATAGACTCCTCTCCAAATTCAACCTCAGAGCACAGGCAGGACAAGGACAAGAAGGAAAACATTGAATACATATTGGAGCATGCACATTGGTCACAAGTTCCCAGGAATTCTCTTCATGACCCTTTCATTTGATCAGATATTGCAAACAACCATGATGTAAACAAGAATCCAAAATCTCATCAACTTCAAAAGAAACACATCTAACTGGCTCCTTTTCACTCACAATGGACATCTAAGCCTGACACTACAATCACTGGGCTCCCAACACCTAACCCTGCTCCACCGAGCATTACTCTCCTGTAGGAAGAAAACACGCCCCTTTTGTCCTGAAGGTATGAGGAAAAACACTGTAAATATTTCTCCAAGGTTTGATTGGTCTGCTCTGTCTGGCCATTAGTCTGTGGATGATATCCAAAGGATACAAAACTCAAAATCTGCAAGCTAGAAAAAAAATACTTCCAAAAAGTGGAGGTAAACTGAGAACCCCTATCAGACAGCACATTTTTAAAAAATGTCATGTAGATGAAAATTTTCTTTAGTAAATAAGGTAGATGTCACACAGCCTGAGGTAACCCAGCAGCAGGAATAAACTGTGGTCAACCACCACAAAATAGTATTGAAAAATAGTATTGAAAAATTGTATTGAAACCATTGGTAAGGGTATATCTACAATAACTTCCATGGAGAAACAAGCCCAAGGAGCACCAGGGACAAGCAAAGGGGCCGATTTATCAAGCTCCATATGGAGATTGATGCCCCTGTTTCCGCGTGAGCCTTCAGGCTCGCCGGAAACAGAAGTTATGAAGCAGCGGTCTAAAGACCGCTGCTCCATAACTTGTCTGCCTGCTCTGAGGCCGCGGACAGAAATCAACCCGATCTCATACGATCGTGTTGATTGACACCCCCTGCTAGCGGCCGATTGGCCCGCAAATCTGCAAGGGGCTGTATTGCACCAGCAGTTCACAAGAACTGCTGGTGCAATGATAAATGCCGACAGCTATTTATCAATGTGCAGCGGACATGATAAGCTACATTGTATCATGTCAGCTCGCACTATGATAAATCTACCCAAAGGATGAAGAGGTTCCACAGGAGCCAGAGTAGAATGCTTCATCCTGGCACAAATAGTACAAGACATAATACATTTCGGTACATCCGCAATCAAGCCAGGCCACCAAACATTTCTAAACATTAGATCCACAGTCTTTTTTATAGCTCCATGCCTAGCAGCTGAAAAATCATGGTGTAACAAACAGCAAACTGCATTCCTGTCCAAGCATACATCGTAATAGTGTCAGGATGAGTCCTGATTTTTTTGAATGTAACAAATTGGAATCGATGGCTGAGTGGCTGAGTGGCTGATCTCACCACAAGTCCTTACAAATGCACTGAATGTTAACACAGCATTTCAACAGAGGCCAGGTGTAAGAGAGCATTGAGACTAATCTTAGTAGCTGAACTCTCTCAAGCACTTTAATCAGCTCCTTCAAAACAAACAACAATTAAATACTATGAAGTAACTGTAAGTTTGTAAATTCAAATATCAAAGAAATATATACCTTTGTATAAGTTTAGTTTCACTAACAAGAATATTAACTTGCATAAGTTACTTAAGGCCGATCTTCTGAAAGCAGAGGTATCCAGGGTAAAGGTAATCTGATTCAGAAACTCTGATTCAAGGCCTCACAGAGAAAAGAAGCACAAATCAGTAAACAAATGCACAGTCCACAAACAAGTTAAAGTCATATACCAAGTCAGTCCAAACAAAGGGTTAAATAGAAGCATAGTGAGGGGAAGCAGAAGTCAAACCAGAATATCCAAGTAGAAGTAGTAATTTGCAGAGCAGAGGTAAACTCAGAACACAGGCAACCCCATGCTACAAACAATAATATAGACTGCGGCAATTAAGGCCTAATTGATCTTCTAGACCTACATAAAGGTACAATATGCCTAACTACAGCAGGAACAGAAATCACTTTTTTAGCCAAGTGGCTGTTATAACACATGGTAAGTCTGGAGGACCTCTAAATAAACATGATTATGGACTAAAATCTTGTCCTTCACATACAAAAAACACAACAGAAAATGGGATGAGAAGAAGCAGGAGGAAAAAAACTTCACTGAATCAGGTCCTTGTAAGTATAGCGCTGCCACTTCTTTCTCTGGTGTGACAAATATCTTCTAAAATCATAATGTAATTTTAAGGCATTTATGAGGATTTTTTAAGAATAGTGTAATTATTCTTCTATGATGTAAAATTAATGTAAACTTCAATATGCTCTTACAGTTTTTCTGAAGCAAATCAGTAAATTTAATCTAACAAGAAATATTAATTTAACAGCTTTTATGTTAAACAGAAAGGCAACCCAAGATTAAGTCCTTGCAAGGAGGGGTTTTTGACCCCACTTGAGTGATGTAATTGGTGGGAGTGGCTAGAGACTGGCAAGAGGCTTTAAGTGGGGGTGGTCAGCGGAAGCTGGCACTTTTTTATGCGAGAAGAAGCTGGAGCGGGAACTCTGTGTACTTACCATGGATGACTTGCAGATGGTCCTCGGCAGGGTACAGGAGCTGTTGCAGTCGAGAGGTCTGGCTTGGTTGTAGCAGAGGCTGGATGGAGACATAGCGGTCGACGGCGCTGGTGGCGGAGTTGAGGCAGAGGGCCAGTCGAGGCCGGTTAGGAGGTCCCACCCGCCAGAGAGGCTCAGTCCATCGGTCGGGAGCAGGCGAGACTCTAGGAGCCGGAGGCGGATGCCGGAGAGGTCCTCTGGATCTGGAAGTCGGTCGGGTAGACGCGCGGTGCGGTCCAGCACTGTGGCGGAGGCTGATGTCGGTAGCAGGAGGCGGCGATCCAGGACCAGTGACATTAGTGTAACGGAGCAGATGACAGCGCCGGCTGTTCCGATCAGCCAATACCAATGCAAGCTCAATCTGATTGGCTGATTGGATCAGCCAATTGGATTGAACTTGAATCAGATTTTTCCTACCTTAATTCCGATTGGCTGATAGAATCCTATCAGCCAATCAGAATTCGAGGGATGCCATCTTGGATGACGTCACTTAAAGGAATCTTCATTCGTCTGGAGTCACCGGAAGAAGAGGATGGATCCGCGTCGGCTGCTTCAAGATGGTCCTGCTCCGCGCCTGATGGATGAAGATAGAAGACGCCGCCTGGATGAACATGTCTACCGGTCCGGATGTCCTCTTCTTGCCGGATAGGATGAAGACTTCGGACCCTCTTCTGGACCTCTTCTTGCCGGATAGGATGAAGAGTTTGGACCCTCTTCTGGACGGATCGGTGATACCCGGCGTTGTGAAGATAAGGTAGGGAGATCTTCAGGGGCTTAGTGTTAGGTTTTTTAAGGGGGGTTTGGGTTAGATTAGGGGTATGTGGGTGGTGGGTTGTAATGTTGGGGGGGTATTGTATGTTTTTTTAAATGCAAAAGAGCTGTTTTCTTTGGGGCATGCCACTCAAAAGGCCCTTTTAAGGGCTGGTAAGGTAAAAGAGCTGTTAACTTTTTATTTTAGAATAGGGTAGGGCATTTTTTTATTTTGGGGGGCTTTGTTATTTTTTTTAGGGGCTTAGAGTAGGTGTAATTAGTTTAAAATTCTTGTAATCTTTTTTTATTTTTTGTAATTTAGTGTTTGTTTTTTTTTGTAATTTAGTTTAGTTGATTTAATTTGTAGATAATTGTAGATAGTTTAGTTAATTAATTTATTGATAGTGTAGTGTTAGGTTTAATTGTAACTTAGGTTAGGATTTATTTTACAGGTCATTTTGTAATTATTTTAACTAGGTAGCTATTAAATAGTTATTAACTATTTAATAGCTATTGTACCGAGTTAAAATAAATACAAAGTTGCTTGTAAAATAAATATAAATCCTAAAATAGCTACAATATAATTATTTGTTATATTGTAGCTATATTAGGGTTTATTTTACAGGTAAGTATTTAGCTTTAAATAGGATTAATTTATTTAATAAGATTTATTTTATTTTGTTAGATTTAAATTATATTTAATTTAGGGGGGTGTTAGTGTTAGGGTTAGACTTAGCTTTAGGGGTTAATACATTTATTAGAGTAGCGGCGAGAACCGGTCGGCAGATTAGGGGTTAATACTTGAAGTTAGGTGGCGGCGATGTTAGGGAGGGCAGATTAGGGGTTAATACTATTTATTATAGGGTTTTTGAGGCAGGAGTGAGGCGGTTTAGGGGTTAATACATTTATTATAGTGACGGCGAGGTCCGGTCCGCAGATTTGGGGTTAATAAATGTAGTTCGGTAGCGGCGACGTTGTGGGGGCAGATTAGGGGTTAATAAATATTATGTAGGTGTCGGCGATGTTAG
This sequence comes from Bombina bombina, assembly GCF_027579735.1. NCBI lineage: Eukaryota > Metazoa > Chordata > Amphibia > Anura > Bombinatoridae > Bombina > Bombina bombina. The sequence goes on from NC_069499.1 coordinate 195,091,269, forward strand.
GGGCAGCAGATTAGGGGTACATAGGGATAATCTAGGTTGCGGCGGTGTGCGGTCGGCAGATTAGGGGTTAAACATTTTTATTAGAGTGGCGGCGATGTGGGGGGACCTCGGTTTAGGGGTACATAGGTAGTTTATGGGTGTTAGTGTACTCTAGAGCACAGTAGTTAAGAGCTTTATGAACCGGCGTTAGCCCAGAAAGCTCTTAACTCCTGACTTTTTTCTACGGCTGGAGTCTTGTCGTTAGAGTTCTAACACTCACTTCAGCCAAGACTCTAAATACCAGCGTTAGAAAGATCCCATTGAAAAGATAGGATACGCAATTGACGTAAGGGGATCTGCGGTATGGAAAGGTTGTGGCTGGAAAGTGAGCGTTAGACCCTTTCCTGACTGACTCTAAATACCAGCGGGCGGTAAAAAGCAGCGTTTGGAACCCTTAACGCTGGTTTGGACGGCTAACGCAGAACTCTAAATCTTGGTGAGTATTAACCCCTAATCTGCCCTCCCTAACATCGCCGCCTCCTAACTTCAAGTATTAACCCCTAATCTGCCGACCGGACCTCACCGCTACTCTAATAAATCTATTAACTAAGTCTAACCCTAACACCCCCCTAACTTAAATATAATTTTAATCTAACAAAATAAATTAACTCTAATTAACTAAAGTATTCCTATTTAAAACTAAATACTTACCTGTAAAATAAACCCTAATATAGCTACAATATAACGAATAATTACATTGTAGCTATTTTAGGATTTATATTTATTTTACAGGCAACTTTGTATTTATTTTAACTAGGTACAATAGTTATTAAATAGTTAATAACTATTTAATAGCTACCTAGTTAAAATAATTACAAAATTACCTGTAAAATAAATCCTAACCTAAGTTACAATTAAACCTAACACTACACTATCAATAAATTAATTAAATAAAATACCTACAATTACTAGATATGTGCAATTTGTTTCGGATCGATTCAGAAATTCAGAAAATTGGGCAAATTCGGAGATTCGGATAAAACCGAATTTCCGAATTAAAATACTGCCCAATTTACCGGATAAATCCGAATTAGTTCGGATTTATTCGGTAAATTTAGATGGCCATGGATTACACTAGTATTGTACAGTATATTAGGTTATATCACTCTGCTATTGGTTACACCTAATATACAGTACATAATACTAGTCTAATCCCACCTAACACTTCGAAATTCCGAATTTACGAACCGAACCGAATCCAGCTGAATTTCTTCGAATCCGAAACGAATCCAAACTGAATCGATTAAAAATTTTCCGAATTCGAATCAATCCGAACCGAAATTCGAAAATTTCCGAATCGTTCCGAACCAAATTTTTTCGCCATGCACATATCTAACAATTACCTACAATTAAGTACACTAAACTAAATTACAAAAAAAAAAACCCCACTAAATTACAAAAAATAAAAAAAGATTACAATAATTTTAAGCTAATTACACCTACTCTAAGCCCCCTAATAAAATAACAAAGCCCCCCAAAATAAAAAAAATTCCCTACCCTACTCTAAATTAAAAAAGTTAACAGCTCTATTACCTTACCAGCCCTTAAAAGGGCTTTTTGCGGGGCATGCCCCAAAGAAATCAGCTCTTTTGCCTGTAAAAAAACCCACAATACCACCCCCCAACATTACAACCCACCACCCACATACCCCTACTCTAACTTAAACCCCCCTTAAATAAACCTAACACTACCCCCCCCTGAAGATCTCCCTGCCTTGAGTTGTCTTCACCCAACCGGGCTGAAGTCTTCATCCGATGGACCAGAAGAGGACATCCAGACCGGCAGAAGTCTTCATCCTATCCGGGCAGAAGAGAACATCCGGACCGGCAGACATCTTCATCCAAGCGGCATCTTCTATCTTCATCCATCCGACGAGGAGCGGCTCCATCTGCAAGACCTCCGGCGCGGAACATCCTTCCTGCACGATGACTAGACGACGAATGAAGGCTCCTTTAAGTGATGTCATCCAAGATGGCGTCCCTTGAATTCCGATTGGCTTATAGGATTCTATCAGCCAATCGGAATTAAGGTAGGAAAAATCTGATTGGCTGATCCAATCATCCAATCAGATTGAGCTTGCATTCTATTGGCTGTTTCGATCAGCCAATAGAATGCAAGCTCAATCTGATTGGCTGATTGGATCAGCCAATCCGATTGAACTTGAATCTGATTGGCCAATCAGATTTTTCCTACCTTAATTCCGATTGGCTGATAGAATCCTATCAGCCAATCGGCATTCGAGGGACGCCATCTTGGATGACATCCCTTAATGGAACCTTCATTCGTCGGGAAGTCGTCGGTTGAAGAGGCTGGCTCTGCGTCGGCTCCTTTGAAGATGGCTCCGCTCTGCTCCGGATGGATGAAGATTGAAGACGCAGCCTGGATGAAGACTTCTACCGGATGAAGGACCTCCTCTGCGCACCTTGGATGAAAATATTGGCCCGGTTGGGTGAAGATGGCTCAAGGTAGTATGATCTTCAGGGGGTTAGTGTTAGGTTTTTTTAAGGGGGGTTTGGGTGGGTTAGAGTAGGGGTATGTGGGTGGTGAGTTTTAATGTTGGGGGGGTTGTATTTTTTTATACAGGTAAAAGAGCTGATTACTTTGGGGCAATGCCCTGCATAAAGCCCTTTTAAGGGCTGGTAAAAGAGCTGGTTACTTGGTAATTTAGAATAGGGGCTTTATTATTTTATTAGGAGGCTTAGATTAGGTGTAATTAGTTTAAACTTCTTGTAATTCTTTTTTATTTTCTGTGATTTAGTGGGGGTTTTTTGTACTATAGTTTAGTTTATTTAATTTAATTTTAGGTAATTGTAGGTAATTTATTTAATTTATTTAATGATAGTGTAGTGCTAGGTTTAATTGTAACTTAGGTTAGGATTTATTTTACAGTTAATGTTGTACTTATTTTAGCTAGGTAGTTATTAAATAGTTAATAACTATTTAATAACTATTGTACCTAGTTAAAATAAATACAAAGTTGCCTGTAAAATAAAAATAAATCCTAAAATAGCTACAATGTAATTATTAGTTATATTGTAGCTATCTTAGGCCTAGATTTAGAGTTCGGCGGTAGCCGTCAAAACCAGCGTTAGAGGCTCCTAACGCTGGTTTTGGGCGCCCGCTGGTATTTGGAGTCAGTGATTAAAGGGTCTAACGCTCACTTTTCAGCCGCGACTTTTCCATACCGCAGATCCCCCTACGCCATTTGCGTAGCCTATCTTTTCAATGGGATCTTTCTAACGCTGGTATTTAGAGTCGTTTCTGCAGTGAGCGTTAGAGCTCTAACGACAAGATTCCAGCCGCCTGAAAATAGCAGGAGTTAAGAGCTTTCTGGCTAACGCCGGTTTATAAAGCTCTTAACTACTGTACCCTAAAGTACACTAACACCCATAAACTACCTATGTACCCCTAAACCGAGGTCCCCCCACATCGCCGCCACTCGATTAAAATTTTTAACCCCTAATCTGCCGACCGCCACCTACGTTATACTTATGTACCCCTAATCTGCTGCCCCTAACACCGCCGACCCCTGTATTATATCTATTAACCCCTAACTTGCCCCCCACAACGTCGCCGCAAGCTACTTAAAATAATTAACCCCTAATCTTCCGACCGCAAATCGCCGCCACCTACGTTATCCCTATGTACCCCTAATCTGCTACCCCTAACATCGCCGACCCCTATGTTATATTTATTAACCCCTAATCTGCCCCCCACAACGTCGCCGACACCTACCTACACTTATTAACCCCTAATCTGCCGAGCGGACCTGAGCGCTACTATAATAAAGTTATTAACCCCTAATCCGCCTCACTAACCCTATCATAAATAGTATTAACCCCTAATCTGCCCTCCCTAACATCGCCGACACCTACCTTCAATTATTAACCCCTAATCTGCCGACCGGAGCTCACCGCTATTCTAATAAATGTATTAACCCCTAAAGCTAAGTCTAACCCTAACACTAACACCCCCCTAAGTTAAATATAATTTTATCTAACGAAATAAATTAACTCTTATTAAATAAATAATTCCTATTTAAAGCTAAATACTTACCTGTAAAATACATCCTAATATAGCTACAATATAAATTATAATTATATTATACCTATTTTAGGATTAATATTTATTTTACAGGCAACTTTGTAATTATTTTAACCAGGTACAATAGCTATTAAATAGTTAAGAACTATTTAATAGTTACCTAGTTAAAATAATTACAAATTTACCTGTAAAATAAATCCTAACCTAAGATATAATTAAACCTAACACTACCCTATCAATAAAATAATTAAATAAACTACCTACAATTACCTACAATTAACCTAACACTACACTATCAATAAATTAATTAAACACAATTGCTACAAATAAATAAAATTAAATAAACTATCTAAAGTACAAAAAATAAAAAAGAACTAAGTTACAGAAAATAATAAAATATTTACAAACATAAGAAAAATATTACAACAATTTTAAACTAATTACACCTACTCTAAGCCCCCTAATAAAATAACAAAGCCCCCCAAAATAAAAAATTCCCTACCCTATTCTAAAATACAAATATTACAAGCTCTTTTACCTTACCAGCCCTGAACAGGGCCCTTTGCGGGGCATGCCCCAAGAATTTCAGCTCTTTTGCCTGTAAAAAAAAACATACTATACCCCCCCCCCAACATTACAACCCACCACCCACATACCCCTAATCTAACCCAAACCCCCCTTAAATAAACCTAACACTACCCCCCTGATGATCTTCCTACCTTGTCTTCACCATGCCAGGTTCACCGATCCGTCCTGGCTCCAAGATCTTCATCCAACCCAAGCGGGGGCTAGACATCCACTGAAGAAGTCCAGAAGAGGGTCCAAAGTCTTCCTCCTATCCGGCAAGAAGAGGACATCCGGACCGGCAAACATCTTCTCCAAGCGGCATCTTCTATCTTCTTCCATCCGATGACGACCGGCTCCATCTTGAAGACCTCCAGCGCGGATCCATCCTCTTCTTCCGACGACTAGACGACGAATGACGGTTCCTTTAAGGGACGTCATCCAAGATGGCGTCCCTCGAATTCCGATTGGCTGATAGGATTCTATCAGCCAATCGGAATTAAGGTAGGAATTTTCTGATTGGCTGATGGAATCAGCCAATCAGAATATAGTTCAATCCGATTGGCTGATCCAATCAGCCAATCAGATTGAGCTCGCATTCTATTGGCTGTTCCGATCAGCCAATAGAATGCGAGCTCAATCTGATTGGCTGATTGGATCAGCCAATCGGATTGAACTATATTCTGATTGGCTGATTCCATCAGCCAATCAGAAAATTCCTACCTTAATTCCGATTGGCTGATAGAATCCTATCAGCCAATCGGAATTCGAGGGACGCCATCTTGGATGACGTCCCTTAAAGGAACCGTCATTCGTCGTCTAGTCGTCGGAAGAAGAGGATGGATCCGCGCTGGAGGTCTTCAAGATGGAGCCGGTCGTCATCGGATGGAAGAAGATAGAAGATGCCGCTTGGAGAAGATGTTTGCCGGTCCGGATGTCCTCTTCTTGCCGGATAGGAGGAAGACTTTGGACCCTCTTCTGGACTTCTTCAGTGGATGTCTAGCCCCCGCTTGGGTTGGATGAAGATCTTGGAGCCAGGACGGATCGGTGAACCTGGCATGGTGAAGACAAGGTAGGAAGATCATCAGGGGGGTAGTGTTAGGTTTATTTAAGGGGGGTTTGGGTTAGATTAGGGGTATGTGGGTGGTGGGTTGTAATGTTGGGGGGGGGGTATAGTATGTTTTTTTTTACAGGCAAAAGAGCTGAAATTCTTGGGGCATGCCCCGCAAAGGGCCCTGTTCAGGGCTGGTAAGGTAAAAGAGCTTGTAATATTTGTATTTTAGAATAGGGTAGGGAATTTTTTATTTTGGGGGGCTTTGTTATTTTATTAGGGGGCTTAGAGTAGGTGTAATTAGTTTAAAATTGTTGTAATATTTTTCTTATGTTTGTAAATATTTTATTATTTTCTGTAACTTAGTTCTTTTTTATTTTTTGTACTTTAGATAGTTTATTTAATTTTATTTATTTGTAGCAATTGTGTTTAATTAATTTATTGATAGTGTAGTGTTAGGTTAATTGTAGGTAATTGTAGGTAGTTTATTTAATTATTTTATTGATAGGGTAGTGTTAGGTTTAATTATATCTTAGGTTAGGATTTATTTTACAGGTAAATTTGTAATTATTTTAACTAGGTAACTATTAAATAGTTCTTAACTATTTAATAGCTATTGTACCTGGTTAAAATAATTACAAAGTTGCCTGTAAAATAAATATTAATCCTAAAATAGGTATAATATAATTATAATTTATATTGTAGCTATATTAGGATTTATTTTACAGGTAAGTATTTAGCTTTAAATAGGAATTATTTATTTAATAAGAGTTAATTTATTTCGTTAGATAAAAATTATATTTAACTTAGGGGGGTGTTAGTGTTAGGGTTAGACTTAGCTTTAGGGGTTAATACATTTATTAGAATAGCGGTGAGCTCCGGTCGGCAGATTAGGGGTTAATAATTGAAGGTAGGTGTCGGCGATGTTAGGGAGGGCAGATTAGGGGTTAATACTATTTATGATAGGGTTAGTGAGGCGGATTAGGGGTTAATAACTTTATTATAGTAGCGCTCAGGTCCGCTCGGCAGATTAGGGGTTAATAAGTGTAGGTAGGTGTCGGCGACGTTGTGGGGGGCAGATTAGGGGTTAATAAATATAACATAGGGGTCGGCGATGTTAGGGCAGCAGATTAGGGGTACATAGGGATAACGTAGGTGGCGGCGGTTTACGGAGCGGCAGATTAGGGGTTAAAAGTGTAATGCAGGGGTCAGCGATAGCGGGGGCGGCAGATTAGGGGTTAATAAGTGTAAGGTTAGGGGTGTTTAGACTCGGGGTACATGTTAGGGTGTTAGGTGCAGACTTAGGAGGTGTTTCCCCATAGGAAACAATGGGGCTGCGTTAGGAGCTGAACGCTGCTTTTTTGCAGGTGTTAGGTTTTTTTTCAGCTCAAACAGCCCCATTGTTTCCTATGGGAGAATCGTGCACGAGCACGTTTTTGATGCCGGCCGCGTCCGTAAGCAACTCTGGTATCGAGAGTTGCATTTGCGGTAAAAATGCTCTACGCTCCTTTTTTGGAGCCTAACGCAGCATTTGTTTGAACTCTCGATACCAGAGTTAAATTTATGGTGCGGCCAGAAAAAAACCCGCGGAGCGTTAACAGCCCTTTTACCGCCGAACTCTAAATCTAGGCCTTAGGGTTTATTTTACAGGTAAATATTTAGTTTTAAATAGGATTAATTTAGTTAATACGAGTAATAATATTTAGATTTATTAAAATAATATTTAAGTTAGGGGGGGTTAGGGTTAGTGTTAGACTTAGGTTTAGGGGCTAATAATTTTAATATAGGTGGCGGCGGTATAGGGGGGGGCAGGATAGGGGTTAATAACTTTAATATAGGTGGCGGCAAGGGTCTGGGAGCGGCGGTTTAGGGGTTAAACAATTTATTTAGTTGCGGCGGGGTCCGGGATCCGCAGGATACGGGTTAATAAGTTTATGTAGGTGGCGGCGGTATAGGGGGCAGCAGATTAGGGGTTAATATGTATAATGTAGGTGGCGGCGGGGTCCGGGAGCGACAGTTTAGGGGTTAACATATTTAATATAGTTGTGGTGGGGTCAGGGAGCGGTGGTTTAGGGGGTAATAAATGTATTTAGTTCCTGCGGTGTAGGGGGGCAGATTAGGGGTGTTTAGACTCGGGGTACATGTTAGGGTGTTAGGTGCAGAAATCAATGGGATATCAGGCAGCAGCGAACATGAGCTTTCACTATGGTCAGACTCCCATTGATTCCTATGGGATCCGCTGCCTCCAGGGCGGCGGATTGAAATCCAGGTACGCTGGGCCGGAATAGTGCCGAGCGTACCTGGTAGTAGTTTGATAACTACCAAAAGTACTCAGATTGTGCCGAACTTGCATTTGGAACATCTGTAGTGACGTAACCATCGATCTGTGTCAGACTGAGTCTGGCAGATCGAAGCTTACGTCACTATATTCTACTTTTGCCGGGCAGTAGGGGTTGATAACTAAGGCGAATCAGCCTCACCACAAATACGCTGCGGAATTCCAGCGTTTTTGCGGTTGATGGCTTGATAACTAGAGGCCAATGGCTCAGGAGAGCCTACATAGTGTGCGGGACCAGGCAGTGGCCAGTTTAGGACTAGGTTGGCGCTCTGCTGGGACCGGAATTGTGGGAATACGGACTGAGGGGATAGATGTAGGTGTCAGGGAGTTGGGAATGAGGGTGGGTTGTGATGAGCCAGAAGGCAGGGGTAGGTTATTAGGGGGCAGTTAGGGGTGCGTAGGGCTCATAAAGGGGTGGACAGAATGAGGAGCAGTGGGAGAGGTATCAGAGGCTGAGGGCATGTGAGGGCTGTGGATAGGCATGCTAATGTTTGTTTTTGCACAGATTTGGAGGCAACAGCTGTTTTATCCCTGGAATGGGATGGTGGAAGGGTGACTATTTCTGCAGCTATGGTCAGTGACTCACTGTGGGTCGAGGATGACTACAGTGATTTTGCAGATGAAGAGGAGGTGGAGCCTACTACTTCTGGACCTGTTACTGCAGACCAGGTAGGGGACTTGGCTGCATTAATGCCGCTACTCCGGGCTCTGGTGCCTGAGGGGGGTGGGAGGGTTAGGGAGGCAGTGTGTAGAGTTAGTTCTGAGAGGAGTGACAGGGAGGCTGTGGGTAGGGCTAGTTCTGAGAGAGGTTTTAGGGTGGTTAACGGGGAAGGTGGCTCAGTGGAACGTAATAGGGGTTCTGCATCCTCTCAGTCTCAGGTGCAGCACAGGGAGAGGAGGAGGCAGGTCAGCAGGAGGCAAAGGAAAATATTTGGAAACGGGAGTTTGTGGAGATTCTCTCCTTGCTCCTGGTTGACCAATTTATTGATATTAAGGAGGATTCAAAAGGGGCCTCGAAAAAAAGGAAGAGGAAGAGCAGAAGAAAAGATACAGGAGGTTACCAAAGATGTTGTCTAATTGGTCTAAGGCTTTCTGTATATTGGCGAGTGTTGTGGGTGAGAAGAACCCTGAATTGTGTTCTGTTACCTTGATGAGGTGGCGGGGGCTTTCCAGTCGTACGGAGGCCTTGCTTGGTGCAAATATGATGAGCAGTTCCGGCAGAAATTAGGAAAATTAGGTGGGATGACAGGGATATGGGAATATGGCTGGAGTTGATGACACCAATAAGATCGGGCCAGCCCTTTTGAGGGCCTGGGGTTGTGAGCAGTAGTTGAGCAGCACTGGGGACATTGGCGGTGGCCCTTAGAAAAGGGCTCTGCTTTCAATTCAATGAGGGAGTGTGTCGGTTCTGAGCGGCTTGTAAATACAAGCATGAATGCTCTTATTGTGGGGGAAACCACTCTGGCTCCAAGTGTTTCAAAAAGGCGAAATCGGCAGGAAAAGAGGAGGTGGCTCCTACGGGCCAGGATGCCGGTGAAGGAAAGAATGGCGCCTTGGCTAAGGTGTTACGGTAGGCAAAGGGGTCAGGCAGGGGATGCGGAATTATTATTGTCATGTTTCAGCTAGGGTTTTCGTATCCCCTTCATTGAGGGTTTGGGTGCCAGTATTTCGGGTAACCTCAAATCAGTGAATGATTTTCCTGATGTGGTGGCAGTTAAGCTTGAGAGAGAGGTGGCTTTGGGTAGAATGGCTGGCCCATTTAGGGACCCCCCATTAAAAAACTTTTCTCCATTGGGTGTGGTTCTGAAGAAGGTGCCAGGTCAATTCAGAATGATCCATCACTTGTCTTTTCCAAAAGGTTCTTCGGTAAATGATGGAATTGATCCTGAGGTGTGGGCGGTGAGTTATGCATCCTTTGATAGGGCGTTGGATTTGGTTAGGGGGGCCGGTCCGGGTGCTTTATTGGCTAAGGTGGATATTGAGTCGGCATTTAGGCTCCTCCTGGTTCATCCTATGTGTCACCATTTGTTGGGTTGCCATTTTGGTGATGCATTCTTTGTGGATTTGTGCCTGCAAATGGGCTGTTCCATATCTTGCTCCTATTTCGAGAAGTTTAGTTGCTTTGTGGAGTGGGTGGTGAGGCAACAGTCTGGGTGGTCTTCCATCATTCACTATCAAGATGACTGCTTGTTTGTAGGTCCAGCTGGTACAGGAGTTTGTCAGGAACTGATGAAGGCATTTTTTGAGGTTGCTAGGAATTTTGGGATTCTGGTTGCTGCTGAGAAGACAGAAGACCCGCCTTCTGTCCTCAGCTTTCTGGTGATCTGTATTGATTCTGTGTTGATGGAGTGTAGGTTGCTTGAGGACAAGATTGAGGACTTGGTTTGAACTATTGATGGGGCTTTAGCGAAGAAAAATCTTACTTTGAGGGAGATGCAGTCGTTGGTTGGGAAATTGAACTTTGCATGTAAGATAATTCCGGTGGGGAGAATCTTCTGTCAGAGATTGTCTTTGGAAATGGTAGGAGTCAAGCTTCCTCATTATAGGATTCTGGAAAAAGAGAGAGGCGCCAAATATGGCCTAGTACAGCCAAAAACGCAATCTACAATCCACACAAATAACAATTGGATACGCACACTTTGGTGCTATTGGGACAGAATGGAGCCTCTCAGTGGTCCAGCTCACTGGTACACATAGGTAGTGGATCAGGGCCCTTGGTGATAGTTGTTAACAGATTCCTGAGTGGACACAAAATGTACAGGCCATAGCCCAGTAACGTTTGAACAGGACAAAGGTAAAATAGACTGATACCTCCAGGTGAAGACAGGATATCTCTTAAATGCCAGTATATAAATTGCCAGCATTCAAGTGGTGAAAAGAACCTCCATTTGAGAAAGCAAGTGTATAACTTTAAAATCTTTATTAAAATGCGACGCATTTCTCAGCTATAACAAGCTGTTTCATCAGGCTAAAAATATATATAACACATTCAGAATACACTTGCTTTATAACAAAACAGTACCTAATCTGCAACCAATCAGATTGCTCTAGCCATAATGACCATCAAGTGTTCACACCTGTCTGCAAGAGAGTTGGCATGGTAACAATTAACATCAACAAAGTTCAGTGTGTAATGACCAGACCTCAGCAGACCTCATACCTCGATTTTCTTATAAATTGATCATCAATAGATATGTTTATACAAAAAAATGTGCTGTGAAATAAACCAATCAATCATTATGTATAAATAGTAAACGATATCTCTGTTAGAAAATGTTATTAACCTATAAAATTAAATTAAAACAAAAAAAAAGAAGAAGAAAAGAAAAAGAAAATGACAAACACACCCTAAAAGTGTTCAATCTGCATTCATCATGCTCTGTGTGCATATCTTGATACATCTTAAAAGGGCTTTAACCTCATAAGGGCTGCAGCCTTACCGTGCTCTCTAAAAATCATAGACCAGATATTAAACCTTGTTACATTGTGAGAGCGGAGTATGTGAAATGTCAAACTAATGTTGTAATCCCCAATCGTTCAATAGTTTAAACGCTGGAGACCCATGATAATGACCCCATACCTGATAATATAGTGAACAATGAGATATATATAAAACATAATATCAATATAATAAACATATACATCTGACATGTGATATAGTGCAATCCTACTTCCTGGTATCATATTATATGAGGGCCGGTGTCCAAAGACCAATGAAAGCGGAGAGTAGTTGGCGAGATCAGTATAAGCGCCCTATCCCGGGTGCGTGTACCAACATCCTCCGTGTAGGACCCTTATGCATATGATCCTTGATAATCAGTGTCGCTAGCACTGATCTGATGACCTAACATTGTTTGATCGGTTTGAATATTTAACAGTAATGTCCCGACACTAAGTGTAAACTGTTTGTGTGACGTGCATTCCTAAACCAATGAGTGGAATAGCGGATGTAAGTGGGATGGGCTAATCTAAACACGTCAGCTGAACTATGTGTGATATGTAAACAAACGATAACCTATCATAGATGAACACAAATAAACAGATATACTAACCTAATAGGACTAAGTGTGTTGGTGATAGGTGTAATGGCAAGCAATGGTCTTATCGAGTTCAAAGGGACCGATCTATCCATTATTTGTCCCCATCAATATTGGAATATGTGTAAAAATACTGCACTTATATACTTGGAGTATTAATTCAACTCTGTACAAACTATTATAAAATTGTTGGTCGACCTAATAGCGGTCAGATTTGCCAAAATGTGTGATAATGTGAAATTAGAAATATTGGTATATAATCATAATAATATATTTATAAATTAAAAATCCATTTTCTTACTGCCTGTATGCAGTATTAAAATCAGTGGAGATAATATATACCAGTAATCACCTAATACCCCTTATTAATAGTACCGTGTATGTGAAGCTTAGTGAACTCTCCTAAATTGATGTGCTAAGTGTGCAATTATTATCATCATAGGGAAATATAAACTAAAAGTGAGGTGTGTATGGTCATAATGTGTGATGATCGTATGTGTAAGAAGTGGGACTATAATTCATTGTGATAGTAAAAATTATATGTGTATATCTGGAGTCCATATATTGTGGGCACTAATAGTAGGTGAAGACCAGTATGAGATAGCTCACCACTAGTCGTGATTCTATCTAACTAGTATAAGGGCATGCGTGCCTAAAGTAAATTATAGTGAGTTCAGTGTAAGTGAGCTCTCTAGATCCGCACTTAAGCGCGATCACGGGGGCTATGATGGGGGAGTTCAGCAACCTTAAACTATAATAAATCTACAAGCTAACTAAAATCTTAGGAGTATATAATATACCATATGTGATATAAAGTGAGTACAGTCCAAGCTAGTGCCTTGAATATGAATTTAAAATGAACCTGGCAATGAGACCTAGTCTCGTCCTATACCAAATAGGGAAAGAAAGAGGCAAGAATTACCTCTGAAGAATTTTGATATCATAATCTTGTAGTATGAGCCCTAAATTGTAAATGCACTGATACTAATTGGTGAAGTCAGAAAGATGCCATGTCTAGATTTTCATTCAGACCAAAAGGCTGCAATGTGACCAATTTTTTGATCCAATAGGATTCTCTCCTCCTAAGAGTTATAAAAGCATCCTTATTCGATCTAGAGATCATCTCTATTGGTGTTATCCTCATGGGATTTTTCTGTGTCTTATGAAAATTTAAACAGTGTCTCGAGACACTGTGGGATTTAGATAATTTTTTAATATTATAGGAGTGTTCGCCCCATCTTTTTTTTACTCTACGGCAGGTGCGACCCACATATTGCACCCCACATTTGCAGCTTAGCAGATATATTACGAATGATGTTTCACAAGTCATATGATTCTGGATCACAAACGATTCACCTGTGACAGAGGATGTAAAAGAGGAAACTCTGTGTGATATGAAGCTGCACATACCACAACGTTTCCTAAAACATTTAGATACCAAAGTCTTCTGCTTGTTAGTGCCCAACATATTAAATGGAGATAATTTATTGTTAGTGGATTTGTCCCTAACAATTTTACTCAGGGCTAGGGCCGTCTTTAAAGTTGGTGCCCTCCTATATACTACTTTGGATTTATCACCCAAAAGTTGCTTGAGGGTTGGATCATTAGTGAGAATAGACCAGTGTTTATTGAGAATTTTGTTAACTGCAAGATGATTGGAATTATATCTAGTGATGAAAAGTAGATTTTCTTATTACACTGATTAGTTTCATATTGAAACATAATTATTTTCTTTAGCAGAGCAAATATTACCTTCCGGTTAAGGGGACGGCCATGGGCACCAGGTTCGCTCCAAGCTTTGCTAACCTCTTTATGGGTAGCTTTGAACATCTGTATATTTACAACTCACAGTTTGCAGCGAACCTGGTGTTCTATGGTCGTTATATTTAAACTTTGTAAAACATTTGAACAGCAACAACTTTGGGATATCCTTTACACACAATATTCAAAAAGAACAAATTGAATTTCTTGACTTGGTCCTGGGTAGATCTTCAGACGGTCAGGTAACATCAAAAACCTTCTTTAAGACAGTTGATTACAATAGCTTCCTCCACTTTGAGAGCAATCACTACAAATGTTGGAAAACGAATGTCCCATACGGACAATTTAGAAGAATTAGGAGAAATTGTTTGTCTATTGAAGATTATGATGTACAGGCCCAAGTTATTGGCGAGAGATTTCTTGAAAAAGGCTATCCATCAGATCTGATAACCCGGGAGATGAATAGAGTTAGGAAGGAGGATAGGTCGAGTTATTTCAAGAAAAAAGTTAAAAAATCAAACTGTCTTGAAGGATACTAATCCTCCTCTTTTCATCACTAGATATAATTCCAATCATCTTGCAGTTAACACAATTCTCAATAAACACTGGTCTATTCTCACTAATGATCCAACCCTCAAGCAACTTTTGGGTGATAAACCCAAAGTAGTATATAGGAGGGCACCAACTCTAAAGACGGCCCTAGCCCTGAGTAAAATTGTTAGGGACAAATCCACTAACAATAAATTATCTCCATTTAATATGTTGGGCACTAACAAGCAGAAGACTTTGGTATCTAAATGTTTTAGGAAACGTTGTGGTATGTGCAGCTTCATATCACACAGAGTTTCCTCTTTTACATCCTCTGTCACAGGTGAATCGTTTGTAATGCAGAATCATATGACTTGTGAAATATCGTTCGTAATATATCTGCTGAGCTGCAAATGTGGGGTGCAAAATGTGGGTCGCACCTGCCGTAGAGTAAAAAAAAGATGGGGCGAACACTCCTATAATATTAAAAAATTATCTAAATCCCACAGTGTCTCGAGACACTGTTTAAATTTTCATAAGACACAGAAAAATCCCATGAGGATAACACCAATAGAGATGATCTCTAGATCGAATAAGGATGCTTTTATAACTCTTAGGAGGAGAGAATCCTATTGGATCAAAAAATTGGTCACATTGCAGCCTTTTGGTCTGAATGAAAATCTAGACATGGCATCTTTCTGACTTCACCAATTAGTATCAGTGCATTTACAATTTAGGGCTCATACTACAAGATTATGATATCAAAATTCTTCAGAGGAAATTCTTGCCTCTTTCTTTCCCTATTTGGTATAGGACGAGACTAGGTCTCATTGCCAGGTTCATTTTAAATTCATAAGTAGTAAGAAGTGAATACAGCGCCAACAAGAGGCCAAGGGATAAATATACAGCGCCAACAAGAGGCCAAGGGATAAATATACTCACAGAGAGATAAAAGAAGATTATTTAATGAACCATGTTAAAAAGCATCAGTAATAAAAGACTATATATAAAAAAAATGTAAAAAGCACATATAAATAAAATTACAAATACAGGAATATCTTACAGAAGCGGCTCAAAGGGCCAAAGCTGATAATTACAATAAAAACAGAGGTAATAACAGGTGATCAGTGTGAGTGGTACACCAAAATAAGAGTGTATACTAATAAAACAGAATTAGCCTAAGTACAACTGTAGCAAGTGCATCAAGCAAAAAACTAATAAACAATAATACAAAAAATAGTGTTCAAAATTAGTGTTACAAAAATAGTGTTTAAAAAAAATAGAAAAATGCACTGCAGTGCAAAAAAAGGGGGGTAGCAAAATAATTGTATAGATACAATCAAATAGTGAGTGAGTGCAAATGGATATAAAAATGCTAGCTACTTAATCCAGTGAGGTTAAGATATAATTAAATAAAATACACAATATGCAATAACATAAAAAATAAAAAATAAAATATAAAATATAATCCAAAAAAGTGTTCAAAAAGTTGATCAACAAATGTTAGTGAAGAACAAAAATAAGTCAATCAAAACTAAAAAAACATAATTTATGCTTACCTGATAAATTCCTTTCTCCTGTAGTGTAGTCAGTCCACGGGTCATCCGTTACTTATGGGATTATATCTCCTCCCTAACAGGAAGTGCAAGAGGATCACCCAAGCAGAGCTGCTATATAGCTCCTCCCCTCTACGTCATACCCAGTCATTCGACCAAAACCAAACGAGAAAGGAGAAACTATAGGGTGCAGTGGTGACTGGAGTTTAATTTAAAATTTAGACCTGCCGTAAAAACAGGGCGGGCCGTGGACTGACTACACTACAGGAGAAAGGAATTTATCAGGTAAGCATAAATTATGTTTTCTCCTGTTAAGTGTAGTCAGTCCACGGGTCATTCATTACTTATGGGATACCAATACCAAAGCTAAAAGTACACGGATGACGGGAGGGACAGGCAGGATCTTTACACGGAAGGAACCACTGCCTGTAGAACCTTTCTCCCAAAAACAGCCTCCGAAGAAGCAAAAGTGTCAAATTTGTAAAATTTCGAAAAAGTGTGAAGTGAAGACCAAGTTGCAGCCTTGCAAATCTGTTCAACAGAGGCCTCATTTTTAAAGGCCCAAGTGGAAGCCACAGCTCTAGTAGAATGAGCTGTAATTCTTTCAGGAGGCTGCTGTCCAGCAGTCTCATAGGCTAAACGTATTATGCTACGAAGCCAGAAAGAGAGAGAGGTAGCCGAAGCTTTTTGACCTCTCCTCTGTCCAGAATAAACGACAAACAGGGAAGAAGTTTGGCGAAAATCTTTAGTTGCCTGCAAATAAAATTTCAGGGCACGGACGACGTCCAGATTGTGCAGAAGTCGTTCCTTCTTTGAAGAAGGGTTAGGGCACAATGATGGAACAACAATCTCTTGATTGATATTCCTGTTAGTGACTACCTTAGGTAAGAACCCAGGCTTAGTACGCAGAACTACCTTGTCTGAATGAAAAATCAGATAAGGAGAATCACAATGTAAGGCCGATAACTCAGAGACTCTTCGAGCCGAGGAAATAGCCATTAAAAACAGAACTTTCCAAGATAACAGCTTGATATCAATGGAATGAAGGGGTTCAAACGGAACACCCTGCAGAACGTTAAGAACTAAGTTTAAGCTCCACGGCGGAGCAACAGTCTTAAACACAGGCTTAATCCTGGCCAAAGCCTGACAAAAAGCCTGAACGTCTGGAACTTCTGACAGACGTTTGTGTAAAAGGATAGACAGAGCTGAGATCTGTCCCTTTAACGAACTAGCAGATAAACCCTTTTCTAAACCTTCTTGTAGAAAAGACAATATCCTAGGAATCCTAACCTTACTCCATGAGTAACTCTTGGATTCGCACCAATGTAAGTATTTACGCCATATTTTATGGTAAATTTTCCTGGTAACAGGTTTCCTAGCCTGTATTAAGGTATCAATCACTGACTCCGAGAATCCCCGCTTTGATAGAATCAAGCATTCAATCTCCATGCAGTCAGCCTCAGAGAAATTAGATTTGGAAGTTTGAAAGGACCCTGAATCAGAAGGTCCTGTCGCAGAGGTAGAGACCAAGGTGGACAGGACGACATGTCCACTAGATCTGCATACCAGGTCCTGCGTGGCCACGCAGGCGCTATTAGAATTATCGATGCTCTCTCCTGTTTGATCCTGGCAATCAATCGAGGAAGCATCGGGAAGGGTGGAAACACATAAGCCATGTTGAAAACCCAAGGTGCTGTCAGAGCATCTATCAGTACCGCTCCCGGGTCCCTGGACCTGGATCCGTAACAAGGAAGCTTGGCGTTCTGGCGAGATGCCATGAGATCCAGATCTGGTTTGCCCCAACGCTGAAGCAGTTGGGCAAACACCTCCGGATGAAGTTCCCACTCCCCCGGATGAAAAGTCTGGCGACTTAGGAAATCCGCCTCCCAGTTCTCCACGCCTGGGATGTGGATCGCTGACAGGTGGCAAGAGTGAGACTCTGCCCAGCGAATTATCTTTGAGACTTCCATCATCGCTAGGGAACTCCTTGTCCCTCCCTGATGGTTGATGTAAGCCACAGTCGTGATGTTGTCCGACTGAAACCTGATGAACCTCAGAGTTGCTAACTGAGGCCAAGCCAGAAGGGCATTGAAAACTGCTCTTAATTCCAGAATGTTTATTGGAAGGAGTCTCTCCTCCTGAGTCCATGATCCCTGAGCCTTCAGGGAATTCCAGACAGCGCCCCAACCTAGCAGGCTGGCGTCTGTTGTTACAATCGTCCAATCTGGCCTGCTGAAGGGCATCCCCCTGGACAGATGTGGCCGAGAAAGCCACCATAGAAGAGAATCTCTGGTCTCTTGATCCAGATTCAGCATAGGGGACAAATCTGAGTAATCCCCATTCCACTGACTTAGCATGCACAATTGCAGTGGTCTGAGATGCAGGCGTGCAAAAGGTACTATGTCCATTGCCGCTACCATTAAGCCGATTACCTCCATGCATTGAGCCACTGACGGGTGTTGAATGGAATGAAGGACACGGCAAGCATTTAGAAGTTTTGATAACCTGTCCTCTGTCAGGTAAATTTTCATTTCTACAGAATCTATAAGAGTCCCCAAGAAGGGAACTCTTGTGAGTGGCAATAGAGAACTCTTTTCTACGTTCACCTTCCACCCATGCGACCTTAGAAATGCCAGAACTAACTCTGTATGAGACTTGGCAGTTTGGAAACTTGACGCTTGTATCAGAATGTCGTCTAGGTACGGAGCTACCGCTATTCCTCGCGGTCTTAGTACCGCTAGAAGAGAGCCCAGAACCTTTGTAAAGATTCTTGGAGCCGTAGCTAACCCAAAGGGAAGAGCTACAAACTGGTAATGCCTGTTTAGGAAGGCAAACCTTAGATACCGGTAATGATCCCTGTGAATCGGTATGTGAAGGTAGGCATCCTTTAAATCCACTGTGGTCATGTACTGACCCTTTTGGATCATAGGTAAGATTGTCCGAATAGTTTCCATTTTGAACGATGGAACTCTTAGGAATTTGTTTAGGATCTTTAAGTCCAGGATTGGTCTGAAGGTTCCCTCTTTTTTGGGAACCACAAACAGATTTGAGTAAAACCCTTGTCCGTGTTCCGACCGCGGAACTGGTTGGATCACACCCATTAGTAAAAGGTCTTGTACACAGCGTAGAAACGCCTCTTTCTTTATCTGGTTTGCTGACAACCTTGAAAGATGAAATCTCCCTTTTGGAGGAGAAGCTTTGAAGTCCAGAAGATATCCCTGAGATATGATCTCTAACGCCCATGGATCCTGGACATCTCTTGCCCAAGCCTGGGCGAAGAGAGAAAGTCTGCTCCCCACTAGATCCGTTTCCGGATCGGGGGCCCTCACTTCATGCTGTCTTAGGGGCAGCAGCAGGCTTTCTGGCCTGCTTGCCCTTGTTCCAGGACTGGTTAGGTTTCCAGCCCTGTCTGTAACGAGCAACAGTTCCTTCCTGTTTTGGAGCGGAGGAAGTTGATGCTGCTCCTGCCTTGAAGTTACGAAAGGCACGAAAATTAGACTGTTTAGCCCTTGGTTTGGCCCTGTCTTGAGGCAGGGCATGGCCCTTACCTCCAGTAATGTCAGCGATAATTTCTTTCAAACCGGGCCCGAATAATGTCTGCCCTTTGAAAGGTATGTTAAGCAATTTAGATTTAGAAGTCACATCGGCTGACCAGGATTTAAGCCACAGCGCTCTACGCACTTGAATGGCGAATCCGGAGTTCTTAGCCGTAAGCTTAGTTAAGTGTACTACGGCATCAGAAATAAATGAATTAGCTAGCTTAAGGACTTTAAGCTTGTCTATAATCTCATCCAATGGAGCTGAGCTAATGGTCTCTTCCAGAGACTCAAACCAGAATGCCGCCACAGCCGTGACAGGCGCAATGCATGCAAGGGGTTGTAATATAAAACCTTGTTGAACAAACATTTTCTTAAGGTAACCCTCTAACTTTTTATCCATTGGATCTGAAAAAGCACAGCTATCCTCCACCGGGATAGTGGTGCGCTTAGCCAGAGTAGAAACTGCTCCCTCCACCTTAGGGACCGTCTGCCATAAGTCCCGTGTGGTGGCGTCTATTGGAAACATTTTTCTAAATATAGGAGGGGGTGAAAAAGGCACACCGGGTCTATCCCACTCCTTGTTAATAATTTCTGTAAGCCTCTTAGGTATAGGAAAAACATCAGTACACACCGGTACCGCATAGTATCTATCCAGCCTACATAATTTCTCTGGAATTGCAACCGTGTTACAATCATTCAGAGCCGCTAAAACCTCCCCTAGTAATACACGGAGGTTCTCAAGCTTAAATTTAAAATTTGAAATGTCTGAGTCCAGTCTACTTGGATCAGATCCGTCACCCACAGAATGAAGCTCTCCGTCCTCATGTTCTGCAAATTGTGACGCAGTATCAGACATGGCTCTAATATTATCAGCGCACTCTGTTCTTACCCCAGAGTGATCGCGTTTACCCCTAAATTCTGGCAATTTAGATAGTACTTCAGTCATAACATTAGCCATGTCTTGCAAAGTTATTTGTAAGGGCCGCCCTGATGTACTTGGCGCCACAATATCACGCACCTCCTGAGCGGGAGGCGAAGGTACTGACACGTGAGGAGAGTTAGTCGGCATAACTTCCCCCTCGTTGTCTGGTGAAATTTTCTTTACATGTACAGATTGGCTTTTATTTAAAGTAGCATCAATGCAATTAGTACACAAATTTCTATTGGGCTCCACATTGGCCTTTAAACATATTGCACAAAGAGATTCATCTGTGTCAGACATGTTTAAACAAACTAGCAATGAGACTAGCAAGCTTGGAAAATACTTTTCAAATAAATTTACAAGCAATATAAAAAACGTTACTGTGCCTTTAAGAAGCACAAAAAACTGTCACAGTTGAAATAACAATGAACCAAATTAGTTATAGCAACCAAATTTTTACAGTAAATGCATTAAGTTAGCAAAGGATTGCACCCACCAGCAAATGGATGATTAACCCCTTAGTACCCAAAAAACGGATAACAATTTAATATAAACGTTTTTATCACAGTCAAAACACACTCTCACAGGTCTGCTGTGAGTGATTACCTCCCTCAAAACTAGTTTTGGAGACCCCTGGGCTCTGTAGAGACGTCCTGGATCATGGAGGAAGAAATAGGAAGACTGTGACTGAATTTTTACTGCGCAATAAAGCGCTAAAATAGGCCCCTCCCACTCATAATACAACAGTGGGGAAGCTCAGTAAACTGATTTTATTCATAAACAAACGACAGCCATGTGGTAAAAATCATGCCCATAAAGTTTTATCACCAAGTACCTCAGAAAAAAAACGATTAACATGCCAGTAAACGTTTTAAAATAAAATTATGAAATGTTATTAATAAGCCTGCTGCTAGTCGCTTTCACTGCAGTGGAGGCTCAAATATAACTTAAATGTATACAGTATTTTCTTAGTGAAGTTCCATTCCCTAGAAATACCTCAGTGTAAACATATTGGTAAGCATTACTTTAATCTTTACTTCATTCTCATATTGGATACACTATGTTGTGAATTTCTTTTTTTACAGGGACACTTTTTAGGATACCATAGGAGCAGCTGACAGGTGCTAGGATCCAATCAGCTACATCAGCAACCACACTCAGGAATTTGGATCGGTTAAAGTGACTAACATTGGAAGGAATCAATTTCCTCACTTTCACCTTGCTTTTCATCACCAATTTTTTCCATATTTTAGTTTTGATTGACTTATTTTTGTTCTTCACTAACATTTGTTGATCAACTTTTTGAACACTTTTTTGGATTATATTTTATATTTTATTTTTTTATGTTATTGCATATTGTGTATTTTATTTTTTATGTTATTGCATATTGTGTATTTTATTTAATTATATCTTAACCTCACTGGATTAAGTAGCTAGCATTTTTATATCCATTTGCACTCACTCACTATTTGATTGTATCTATACAGGGAGTGCAGAATTATTAGGCAAATGAGTATTTTGACCACATCATCCTCTTTATGCATGTTGTCTTACTCCAAGCTGTATAGGCTCGAAAGCCTACTACCAATTAAGCATATTAGGTGATGTGCATCTCTGTAATGAGAAGGGGTGTGGTCTAATGACATCAACACCCTATATCAGGTGTGCATAATTATTAGGCAACTTCCTTTCCTTTGGCAAAATGGGTCAAAAGAAGGACTTGACAGGCTCAGAAAAGTCAAAAATAGTGAGATATCTTGCAGAGGGATGCAGCACTCTTAAAATTGCAAAGCTTCTGAAGCGTGATCATCGAACAATCAAGCGTTTCATTCAAAATAGTCAACAGGGTCGCAAGAAGCGTGTGGAAAAACCAAGGCGCAAAATAACTGCCCATGAACTGAGAAAAGTCAAGCGTGCAGCTGCCAAGATGCCACTTGCCACCAGTTTGGCCATATTTCAGAGCTGCAACATCACTGGAGTGCCCAAAAGCACAAGGTGTGCAATACTCAGAGACATGGCCAAGGTAAGAAAGGCTGAAAGACGACCACCACTGAACAAGACACACAAGCTGAAACGTCAAGACTGGGCCAAGAAATATCTCAAGACTGATTTTTCTAAGGTTTTATGGACTGATGAAATGAGAGTGAGTCTTGATGGGCCAGATGGATGGGCCCGTGGCTGGATTGGTAAAGGGCAGAGAGCTCCAGTCCGACTCAGACGCCAGCAAGGTGGAGGTGGAGTACTGGTTTGGGCTGGTATCATCAAAGATGAGCTTGTGGGGCCTTTTCGGGTTGAGGATGGAGTCAAGCTCAACTCCAAGTCCTACTGCCAGTTTCTGGAAGACACCTTCTTCAAGCAGTGGTACAGGAAGAAGTCTGCATCCTTCAAGAAAAACATGATTTTCATGCAGGACAATGCTCCATCACATGCGTCCAAGTACTCCACAGCGTGGCTGGCAAGAAAGGGTATAAAAGAAGAAAATCTAATGACATGGCCTCCTTGTTCACCTGATCTGAACCCCATTGAGAACCTGTGGTCCATCATCAAATGTGAGATTTACAAGGAGGGAAAACAGTACACCTCTCTGAACAGTGTCTGGGAGGCTGTGGTTGCTGCTGCACGCAATGTTGATGGTGAACAGATCAAAACACTGACAGAATCCATGGATGGCAGGCTTTTGAGTGTCCTTGCAAAGAAAGGTGGCTATATTGGTCACTGATTTGTTTTTGTTTTGTTTTTGAATGTCAGAAATGTATATTTGTGAATGTTGAGATGTTATATTGGTTTCACTGGTAAAAATAAATAATTGAAATGGGTATATATTTGTTTTTTGTTAAGTTGCCTAATAATTATGCATAGTAATAGTCACCTGCACACACAGATATCCCCCTAAAATAGCTATAACTAAAAACAAACTAAAAACTACTTCCAAAACTATTCAGCTTTGATATTAATGAGTTTTTTGGGTTCATTGAGTACATGGTTGTTGTTCAATAATAAAATTAATCCTCAAAAATACAACTTGCCTAATAATTCTGCACTCCCTGTACAATTATTTTGCTACCCCCCTTTTTTTGCACTGCAGTGCATTTTTCTATTTTTTGGAACACTATTTTTGTAACACTAATTTTGAACACTATTGTTTGTATTATTGTTTATTAGTTTTTTGCTTGATGCACTTGCTACAGTTGTACTTAGGCTAATTCTGTTTTATTAGTATACACTCTTATTTTGGTGTACCACTCACACTGATCACCTGTTATTACCTCTGTTTTTATTGTAATTATCAGCTTTGGCCCTTTGAGCCGCTTCTGTAAGATATTCCTGTATTTGTAATTTTATTTATATGTGCTTTTTACATTTTTTATATATAGTCTTTTATTACTGATGCTTTTTAACATGGTTCATTAAATAATCTTCTTTTATCTCTCTGTGAGTATATTTATCCCTTGGCCTCTTGTTGGCGCTGTATTCACTTCTTACTACTTGTGCATATTTTTTGGAGGTTGGTTAGGATCTCTGTTTGGATACAGCTTGGGGATTGCCCACAATATATGGACTCCAGATATACACGTATAATTTTTACTATCACAATGAATTATAGTCCCACTTCTTACACATACGATCATCACACATTATCACCATACACACCTCACTTTTAGTTTATATTTCCCTATGATGACAATCATTGCACACTTAGCACATCAATTTAGGAGAGTTCACTAAGCTTCACATACACGGTACTATTAATAAGGGGTATTAGTTTATTACTGGTATATATTATCTCCACTGATTTTAATACTGCATACAGGCAGTAATAACATGGATTTTTAATTTATATATATATTATTATGATTATATACCAATATTTCTAATTTCACACATTTTGGCAAATCTGACCGCTATTAGGTCGACCAACAACTTTATAATAGTTTGTACAGAGTTGAATTAATACTCCAAGTATATAAGTGCAGTATTTTTACACATATTCCAATATCGATGGGGACAAATAATGGATAGATCGGTCCCTTTGAACTCGATAAGGCCATTGCTTGCCATTACACCTATCACCAACACACTTAGTCCTATTAGGTTAGTATATCTGTTTATTTGTGTTCATCTATGATAGGTTATCATTTGTTTACATATCACACATAGTTCAGCTGACGTGTTTAGATTAGCCCATCCCACTTACATCCGCTATTCTACTCATTGGTTTAGGAATGCACGTCACGCAAACAGTTTACACTTAGTGTCGGGACATTACCGTTAATTATTCAAACCGATCAAACAATGTTAGGTCATCAGATCAGTGCTAGCGACACTGATTATCAAGGATCATATGCATAAGGGTCCTACACGGAGGATGTTGGTACACGCACCCGGGATAGGGCGCTTATACTGATCTCGCCAACTACTCTCCGCTTTCATTGGTCTTTGGACACCGGCCTTCATATAATATGATACCAGGAAGTAGGATTGCACTATATCACATGTCAGATGTATATGTTTATTATATTGATATTATGTTTTATATATATCTCATTGTTCACTATATTATCAGGTATGGGGTCATTATCATGGGTCTCCAGCGTTTAAACTATTGAACGATTGGGGATTACAACATTAGTTTGACATTTCACATACTCCGCTCTCACAATGTAACAAGGTTTAATATCTGGTCTATGATTTTTAGAGAGCACGGTAAGGCTGCAGCCCATATGAGGTTAAAGCCCTTTTAAGATGTATCAAGATATGCACACAGAGCATGATGAATGCAGATTGAACACTTTTAGGGTGTGTTTGTCATTTTCTTTTTCTTTTCTTCTTTTTTTTTGTTTTTATTTAATTTTATAGGTTAATAAAAAATTTTAACAGAGATATCATGTTTACTATTTATACATAATGATTGATTGGTTTATTTCACAGCACATTTTTTTGTATAAACATATCTTTTGATGATCAATTTATAAGAAAATCGAGGTATGAGGTCTGCTGAGGTCTGGTCATTACACACTGAACTTTGTTGATGTTAATTGTTACCATGCCAACTCTCTTGCAGACAGGTGTGAACACTTGATGGTCATTATGGCTAGAGCAATCTGATTGGTTGCAGATTAGCTACTGTTTTGTTATAAAGCAAGTGTATTCTGAATGTGTTATATATATTTTTAGCCTGATGAAACAGCTTGTTATAGCTGAGAAACGCGTCATATTTTAAAGTTATACACTTGCTTTCTCAAATGTAGGTTCTTTTCACTACTTGAATGCTGTCAATTTATATACTGGCATTTAAGAGATATCCTGTCTTCACCTGGAGGTATCAGTCTACTGGGCGACTGTTTGGTTCCAGTATGCTGTGAGTGCACTTGCAGGTGCTCCAGATCTTGTAAGTAAGATTGCTCATTTTACCTTTGTCCTGTTCAAATGTTACTGGGCTATGGTCTGTGCATTTTGTGTCCACTCAGGAATCTGGTAACAACTATCACCAAGGGCCGTGATCCACTACCTATGTGTACTAGTGAGCTAGACCACTGAGAGGCTCCAGTCTGTCCCAATAGCACCAAAGGGTGCGTCCCTTTTGTGAGTAACCAATTGTTATTTGTGTGGATTGTAGATTGCGTTTTTGGCTGTACTAGGCCATGTTTGGCGCCTCTGTGTTCTCTTTTTTTCCAGTTACCCACCTATCAGGAAGATCCTATGACTGAGAGCTGCCTACTGTTTTTGGACTTATTACACTTTGGGACTTTATTATCACCAACTATTCTTGGACTGATTTTGGTACATTTTTATGTTCCTCTTATTGTTTAGCATTATAGTCCCACTTTTGTGTTGTGTGATTATTTGATATCTTATGTGTTTATGTTATACGAGGCGCCCCCTAAGGGTGTGATTACACATTGGAGTGTACTACACCCTCATTTTTTTATCATTATAGGATTCGTTTGTCTAATGATTTGAAGGAGGATTTGAGAGTTTGGAAAGCTTTTCTGGCTGGGTTTAATGGTAGATCTTTATTTCAAGCTGTCGAGGTGCCGAATGGAGTGTTGCATTTGTTCACGGATGCTTCAGGGGCCCATGTCTTCGTGGCAATATTTGGTCGGAAATGGTGCGTTGGCGCTTGGCCTGAGAATTGGGCAGCAGCAGCAGGTCTAACAAAGAATCTAGTCTTCCTTGAATTGTTCCCTTTGGTGGTGGCGGTCAAGGTGTGGGGTGATAGGCTTGGAAATAGAAAAGTGCTGTTTCATTCGGACAACATGGGGGTGGTTTTTGCCATTAGCCGATTGTCTTCTAGTTCCAAGCCTGTAGTGGGTTTGCTCAGAATGTTTGTTCTTGAATGTTTGAGACACAACCTCTGCTTTAGAGCATGTGCTGGGGAAGGAGAATGTGGTTGCTGATGCCCTTTCTCATTTTCAGAGGCAGCAGTTCTGGAACGTGGCACCTGAGGCAGAGATGATCAGCACTCCTTGCCCAGAAGAAATGTGGCAGCTGAGCTTCCTAGATTGCTGAGGTTAGCTGGGGGAGCTGTAGCTCCAGGAACTTAGAGAGCTTATGTGGTGGTGTGGCTGCAGTGGTTGAATAGGTTAGATTCAGCTATGAGTTCCTTGGCAGGTGACCTCGGTTTACGTTGGGACTGGATTGAGGAATGGAGGGTGGTTAAGTTGTCTCGATCTGTTAGTCAATGGAAGATGGCAGCGTTGACTTTCCTGTTTAAACTTTTGGGATGGAAGGACATTACTAAGAACTTTGGTGTACGCATGGCGGTGAGAGGGTTGGTTCGTGGTAGGGGGAATGCTGATAAGAGGTGGCCGTTGGTGTTCTCAGTTTTGCAGAAGTTGATTTTGGCCTTGCCTGGGGTGTGTTTTTCTACATTTGAATTTTTGTTGTTTTGAGCGGCTTTTTTGTTAGCATTCTTTGGGGTTTTTAGAGTCTCAGAATTGGTAGGGGTGAATAGATGGGATAACAGGGGGATCTGTTTAAGGATGTATAATTAACTCACATGAGTTGTTGTTATGGTTAAGGAAGTCTAAAACGGATCAGGAAAGTAAAGGAATATGGATCCGGCTTTTGGAATTTGGGGGGGTGTGCTGCCCGGTAACGGTCTGCATTGTCTTGTTATCAATTTGGGGCGGTGATGAGGAATGTGCTTGGAGTGGTGGGTATGGATGGAAGTGAGTTTGGTTGCCATTCCTTTAGGATCGGGGTGGCAACTGAGGCAAGGGGTTTAGGGTTGAGTGATGGTGTAGTGGAAAGGATTGGGAGGTGGAGATCTGATTGTTTTAAATTGTACATTAGACCGGTGTTGGAGTTATAGTTGTTTTTTGTTTTGGAAGGTGCACTTCACTGTTGGATCGTGGGCCATTCTTACATTTATTGGGCAAGGAAGGTGGCAGCAGTGAAGGATTCAGGGACCCAGTTGAATTGTTCAGCAGATCAAGTTGTAGTTAAATGGTTTGGGATTCGGGCTTGAGATGGGACCAGGTAGTGGGTCAAGTGATTGATAAGGTCAGTTGATTCCAGTCCCCTGATATCTTGGTGATTCATGGGGGGGCAAAGATTTGCGTTTTATGGCTCAGAAAGAATTAGTGGACAGGATCAGGTGGGGGTTGAGTAGGTTAAAAGAGTTGTTCCCACAGTTGTTGGTTGTCTGGTCGGATATTGAATGCCGGCTATGCTGGAGGTCATCTTGGGATATCAGAAGGTTAGAAGCTTCTAGGAGGGAAGTTAATAGGATGGTGACAAGTTTTGTGGCTGTTAGGTGGTTTTGGCACGTGGAATTTGAGGGAGAGTCAGGAAGATGTTTCTTCCTGATGGACGGAGTTCACCTCAATGAAGTAGGGCTCCACCTTTTTAATGTTAATCTGAGCGAAGGGGTGAAAAAAGCCTTAGCCCTGTGGGGTGGTGCTCGATGGTAGTTTGAGCAGTGGCGGGGTGCTAGCCTTAAGTTTTAATTAATTGACTAAACTGGTACATCCTCATGTAAGGGGAGAGGTTATTTCTGGGGGGCGTGCCTGGTGGAGTGCCAGTGGAAGGCACGTGATGTAGAGAGGGGTAAGCACCTTTATGAGAAGTTAAAGTTGTGGTTAAGTTTTAACTTAAGGTTTAATAAATGCGGGCTGAGGCTTTTTTTCACCCACTTCAGTGTCAGTATCCTTTTTTATGAAATGGAGTAATACTTAATGTGGGGTCAGTGCAAATACTTATCCAGGGCAGCATTTAAAACTTTGAAGTAAATACATGTCATCAGGAAGGGCAGAGCCAAGATTCTGTTAGAGAACTGTAAAAGCATTTAAAGTTAAGGTAAATTTTGACGAATTAGTGCCCGAATTAGGGCACTTTAATTAAACAAATTGACATTTCAAGCGTTTTATTCAAAAACTTACCTTTTAATCCTGAGAGCCGCTGCAGCGCATCCTCTGCCCGTCGCAAGTCCTCTTAGCGGGTCCAAAATGACGAATCCGACTTCATCCAATCACGGTGTTCCCTCAGGACATGATCCCCCGGGGGGAATGCTGTGATTGGAGGAAGCCGGATTCGTCATTTCTGAAATAAGCAGAGGCTTCCGACGGCCGGGGGAATGGATGGAACAGCTTTCAGGATTAAAAGGTAAGTTTTTGAAGAAAACGCTTGAAATGTCAATTTTTATTAATTAAAGTGCCCTTGTTTTTATTAGGATTATTAAAAACCTGGCACTAATTCGTCAAAATTGACCTTCACTTTAATGGTAGTGGAACTTCATTGTAACCTTTTTACTAAGCATTGCAAGCCCTGAATAACTCTATACACAAATATTTTAATCCTGTTATTTTATATTCATTCTGATGTAATTAAGAGTTTTATATTACAAACTAAGCCTTGTGTGAGAAAAAGCACCTGGGGTGAAAAAAACCTTTTTAATACCATTTCATTTGAGCTAATTATAGCTCCTGCAAGTGTTGGTTTGCAATGAGGCATCAGTCCTTAAATAGTTATAATTTTAATTTTTATATTATGCATATTTTCCTTTTTTTCTCTTATATACTGTGAGGCAAATTATGTTTATCTGGTTATATTGCACAGTTACATTAAAGGGATATGACATTTAAAATATTTCTTTCATGATTCATATAGATCATGTAATTTTACTTCTATTATAATTTTTTTGTTATCTGGTATCTCTTGTCGAAAAGCAGGAAAGTAAGCTCAAGATCATTTATGTGTCAGCAGCACTCTATGGCTGTTTTGCAAGATGGTATATAGTGCTCCAGACATGTCCCTTTAAACCTTATCAGTGTGAGAATACAGTGTATCCCTTAACCCCTTCCTACCGTTAGGATGTTCCATGCCGTCTTAGCGATTCTGCTGTCCTAAAGCCATAACGGTTTCCTAACTGAGATCATGGGCTAGAGGACGTGCCTAGTGCCATAGGCACTCCCCCCTGACCTGATCTCATCACTGAAATCACGCAATCGCATGTACAATCGCGTGATTTCATTTTTTTTACTTATTTGTTTGAAAATACAGTGTATCCCTTAACCCCTTCCTACCATTAGGGTGATGTTTCATGCTGTCTTCGCCGTTCTGCTGTCCTGAAGCCATTAACGGCTTTCTAACTGGGATCGCGGGATGGAGGACGTGCCTAGTGTCATAGGCACTCTCCCCTGACCTGATCCCATCATTGAAATCACACGATCGCTTGTACAATCGCTTGATTTAAATGTTTTACTTATTTGTTTAAATCTCTACTTTGTTCCGATGTAACAAATAAGTACCGGCAGGAAGGGGTTAATACTGTCACTATGATTAGTTTTAATTGATTGTTATGATTGCTATAGGACTTAACATGGCATTTTATATTTTATTTTCCTTTATTTCACATTTATTTAATTTAGAAAGATCCACAGTTCAAAATGTCAATGATAAATTCCTAGAAGTCCTAATAAATTGGCATTGAGCAAAATATCTTATTAGTAATAATGTTACTGGGTTCATTCACATAGAAAAGCAAAACACAGTTTTCTGGGAGAACAATTATAACCCGTTGATTCATCACATCACAAAATTACAGTCGGCTAGATTACGAGTTTTGCGTTATGAGTGAAAAGGCCTCATAACGCTGCTTTTTTCACTACCGCTGCTATTCCAAGTCTTGTAGGTATAGCTGTACCGCACACTTTTTTGGCCATAATGCAACGTAACTACCGCACCTTTCAAAAAGTCCTTTTTCAATGGGGCTTCCATAGCGCCGGTATTATGAGTTTTGCCTGGGAGGCCAAAAAATGAGCAGTACAGCCTATACCGTCAAGATTCGTACCGCCATCTAAAGTCAGTAGTTATGAGTTTTACGTTACACATTTGTAGCATAAAACTTATAACTAAAGTGTTACAAAGTACATTAAACACCCATAAACTACCTATTAACCACTAAACCGAGGCCCTCCTGTATCGCAAACACTATAATAAAATGATTAACCCTTAATCTGCCACACTGGATATCGCCGCCACTATAATAAACATATTAACCCCTAAACCGCCGCCCTCCCGCATCGCAAACACTAGTTAAATAAAATTAACCCCTAATCTGCCGCCCCCAACGCCACCACCGCCACTATACTAAATTTATTACCCCTAAACCTAACCCTAAGTCTAACCCTAGTCTATCAGCCAATCGGAATTAAAGGTGAAAAAATCCTATTTGGCTGATCCAATCAGCCAATAG
The DNA here is from genome assembly GCF_027579735.1 of Bombina bombina. Classification (NCBI taxonomy): domain Eukaryota; kingdom Metazoa; phylum Chordata; class Amphibia; order Anura; family Bombinatoridae; genus Bombina; species Bombina bombina. The sequence goes on from NC_069499.1 coordinate 195,122,347, forward strand.
GATTGAGCTTGCATTCTATTGGCTGATTGGAACAGCCAATAGAATGCAAGCTCAATCCTATTGGCTGATTGCATCAACCAATAGGATTTTTTCACCTTTAATTCTGATTGACTGATAGAATTCTATCAGCCAATCGGAATTCAAGGGACGCCATCTTGGATAACGTCATTTAAAGGAACCTTCATTCTTCAAGAACCATCAAAACAAGAGGATGATCTGCGCAGGATGTCTTGAAGATGGAGTCGCTCCGCATCGGAAGGATGAAGATAGAAGATGCCGTCTGGATGAAGACTTCTGCCTGCCTGGAGGACGACTTTCTTGCCGCTTGGATGAAGACTTCTCCTGGCTTTGTTGAGGACTGCTTGCCATTTGGATGAAGACTTCTCCCAGCTTCGTTGAGGATGGATGTCCAGTCTTCAAAAACTGTAAGTGGATCTTCGGGGGCTTAGTGTTAGGTTTTATTAAGGGTTTATTGGGTGGGTTTTATTTTTAGATGAGGGTTTGGGCACAGAAAAAGAGCTAAATGCCCTTTTAAGGGCAATGCCCATCCAAATGCCCTTTTCAGGGCAATGGGGAGCTTAGGTTTTTTAGATAGGATTTTATTTGGGGGGTTGGTTGTGTGGGTGGTGGGTTTTACTGTTGGGGGGTTGTTTGTATTTTTTTTTTACAGGTAAAAGAGCTGATTTCTTTGGGGCAATGTCCCACAAAAGGCCCTTTTAAGGGCTATTGGCAGTTTAGTTTAGGCTAGGGTTTTTTTATTTTGGGGGGCTTTTTTATTTTGATAGGGCTATTAGATTAGGTGTAATTAGTTTAAATATTTGATCATTTCTTTTTTATTTTGTGTAATTTTGTGTTTATTTTTTGTTGTATTTAAAGGGACACTCAATCAAAATTAAACTGTCATGATTCAGATAGAACATGCCATTTTAAAAAACGTTCCAATTTACTTCCATTGACTAAATGTGCACAGTCTTTTTATATTTAAACTTTTCGAGTCACAAGCTCCTACTAAGCATGTGCAAGAATAAGTGTGTATGCATTTGTGAATGGCTGATGGTTTTTACATGGTACGTGTATGTGTTACAGACCCCATTCAGGAGGCCAGTAAGCAGATTAAATGTTACCTGTTAAAACAGGAAATAAGGAGAATGGGTGTGTACTTCACATAATCCTCAATGGTTATCTTTATTAAACATATATTTGTTTGCAATTGTATTCAAACAATAAATAAAGTTTTGCAGTTGTATTCAAACAATAAAAGTTTTTCAATTACATTTAAACAATAAAGTTTTGCAAATGTATTTAAACAATAAAGTTTTGCAATTGTATTCAAACAATAAAGTTTTGCAATTGTATTCAAACAATAAAGTTTTGCAATTGTATTCAAACAATAAAGTGTTGCAATCATATTCAAACAATAAAGTTTTGCAATCTTAATAACCAAGTAACATGTAATTTGTGCTTATTTATCATAAATATTAAACATGCACATATTCATTTTTCCCTACAGTATTCCTCTATCACTTTTCATGTAAATCAATCTCACAAACTTTACATTCTTATCTATACAAGGGACTGTCATACATAACAGGATATGTAATAAATCTTTTCTAAAAGAAGACAATAATGTATCTGAAATTATCTGCATATAAAGTACATTTAACTGTAAATAACTGTCTCTGTGTCAGACAGTGCTGTTACCAATACACATTTTATATTAACATTACCATTAATATAGCATTTACAGTTATGTAAAGTTTGGACAAAATTTACAAGCATTTGAGCTTTCTCATTTGACACAGAGATGGCTCCAGATAGCAGGGAGACTATAGTCAGTACAAGGCCCTCCGGTTGCCCCTGAATTAATTCTTCCACTACGTTGAACCCAAGCAGTGGTCTTTCAATTGGCAGATGACTTATTAAGAAGGGAACATTGATCGAGAGATTAGGGTCATTGTTTCCTTGTAAATTAACAGTGATAACAGCCCATCCATCAAATGGAATGAGATCCCCATTTACAGCATACACTTCCAACTTCTCTGTAGTTCCTAGAGTTCAGAAAGAGGTCTTATGTCCACAGCCGGTAAATATTTATCTTTCCAAGCATGATTAATGATACTGACTTGAGCTCCAGTGTCAAGCAGAGCACTTACTGCAAGACCGTTGAGGTTACACTGAGTCAAAGCCTTCCTTCCTATTAGGTTGACAATAGCCTCATTCTTTGTCCTAGGGGCAGAGAGAATGGAAGTTTGATAATGTTCTTTCTTGTCATTGGAAGTTTTGAATGTCGAACAATGAAATGTTTTTGTGTTTTTGCTTTTCACAGGACCAGATTCAACCTCTGGATTTTGGACCTGATGCAGGTTGCGTTTCTGGAGGCATCCCCTAGCCAGGTGCCCCTCTTTACCACACTGAAAGCAGTGAGTACAGTTTTGCAGACCAGTTTATACACACTTTAAGCAACCACAGTGTTTTGTCCCTTTCTGTAGAGGTGGCCGGCTCACACCACGCTGACAGGTATACCCAAGCTGTGCTTGTTGTGATGAATTTCTCATGGAATCTACCATACTGGTAAGTGCATCAAGTCGAGCTGTTAGTTGTTTGATTGGATCATTTTTGTTTTCTTGCTCATGGGTTTCTTTCACATCTCCGATAGGTTCACTTTTAAGCTGGGTGCAACTTGCAATGTTTGGCTTAGGACGAGTTACAGGACCCAGCCTTCGGACCCTCTTATTCTCATCGCTGGTGATTTTTGTTACATTTCTCAGTATTTCCTCATCTGTGATGTTGTGGTTGGAGAGTAGGGTTTTCAACTCACTACAAATGTCTTTACCAGGCCCTGGTAAACGGTGTGAAGGAACTGCTGAGGCGTTTCATTCTCATTTTGTTTTACACACATTAATTCCTGGAATAACTGTGCTATTTCTGTCTCCTAGATGTGACCTAAGAAACCCTTTGAATTCCTCAACTGTCACGTCTTCCTTATTCATCAACATGTCCTTGAAACTGCCTGCTTTTATTATCCGTAGAGTCCCCCTGACTAATTCAGTATCAATAACATTTTCTTTGATTCCATCTTCAATTTGCCTGGATACACTAGTGTATGTGATGTCAGATGTGTAGTCGCCAATTTGTCCTCCTTGTATTTTAAATTCACGATGCTGGAGATAGGAGAGGTCCCTTAGGGAGACTACCTTCTCTGAAGGCAACTGCATGGACCATTCAGAATGGTTGCTAAACTGTGCTTTATTATGGTTGTGCGCTTGTTGTGATACTGTTATCAAGGGTTGTGTCAATGTGGGGTTTTGTAAGGATGCTGCAAGATAATGATGGGTTACATTCTGTTTAGTATCTGGGTTTACATTTACTACACTAAACCCTTTGTCAGCTATAGCTGCAGATGTTGTTGCATGAACAGTGTCTATAGTAAAAATATGATCAGTAGTAATGGATGTATGTGCTGTGCTTGAAGTTTGTACACCAACATTACTCTCATTATGTTGATGAACAGGTGCAGCCATAGTACAAACATGTTCAACAGAGTCAACAATGTCTCCCAAATTCAACAGTTTAGCCATATCTCTGTCCTCTGATTCTAATAAGTCAGTACTATACATGAAGGCATTAATGTATTCAAAACAGCCCTCTTGGTCTCCAGCATCTAGTTCTGAAATGTCCCTGTCCGGTACTGGACATATGCTCTTGGTGATCTGAAACAGTTCATCAGCGGAAAAGGTGAGAAGTTTTGTGTGGTATTTCTTTGGGCATACCTGTTAAAACAGGAAATAAGGAGAATGGGTGTGTACTTCACATAATCCTCAATGGTTATGAGGTAAAACAAAAACAGTCTCTTTGCTCCACCCATGATCTCCCACAATCCTTCAGGATCATAAGTCCATGTCAAAATAAAAGTCCCATGCTCTCACAACAGAGAGTTGCATTCTCATAGTAAATTATTACAAAATAGGAGTCCTATGCTCTCACAACAGAGAGTTGCATTTTCATAGAAAATTATTACACCATATAAAACAAATACAATTAAACAAACATCTTTCAATATGAAACATGAAAATTGCATAAAACAATATACAATTGTGCACATATATTTTATGTGTCACATATGCATTTGTGATTGGCTGATGGCTGTCACATGGTACAGGGGGAGTGGGAAAGACTAACGGCCAGATTACGAGTTTTGCGTTATGAGCTGTGCGGTGCTAACTTAACACGTTATTGTCACCGCTCACTTTCCTACAGCGCTGGTATTATAGGTTTTTACAAACCCGGCGTTAAAAGGCAAGAAGTGAGCGTAGAGCAAAATTGTGCTCCATACCGCACTCCAGTACCAGCGCTGCTTAAGTCAGCGGTGAGCTGGATGTACGTGCTCATGCACAATTTCCCTATAGACATCAATGGGGAGAGCCGGCTGAGAAAAAGTCTAACACCTGCAAAAAAGCAGCGTAAAGCTCAGTAATGCAGCCCCATTGATTCCTATGGGGAAACTAAATGTATGTTTACACCTAACAACACCCTAACATGAACCCTGAGTCTAAACACCCCTAATTTTACACTTATTAACCCCTAATCTGCCGCCCCCGACATCGCCGACACCTACATTATACTTATTAACCCCTAATCTGCCGCCCCTGACATCGCTGACACCTACATTATACTTATAAACCCCTAATCTGCTGCCCCCAACATCGCCGACACCTACATTATATTTATTAACCCCTAATCTCCCGCCCCCAGTGTCGCCACAACCTACCTACACTTATTAACCCCTAATCTGCCGCCCCCAACGCCGCCGTCACTATAATAAACATATTAACCCCTAAACCGCCGCACTCCCGCATCGCAAACACTAGTTAAATATTATTAACCCCTAATCTGCCGTCCCCAACGTCGCCGCCACTTTATTAAATTAATTAATTTATTAACCCCTAAACCTAAGTCTAACCCTAACCCTAACACCCCCTAACTTAAATATAATTAAAATAAATCTAAATAAAACCTACTATTAATAACTAAATAATTCCTATTTAAAACTAAATACTTACCTATAAAATAAACCCTAAGCTAGCTACAATATAACTAATAGTTACATTGTAGCTAACTTAGGTTTTATTTTTATTCTACAGGCAAGTTTGTATTTATTTTAACTAGGTAGAATAGTTACTAAATAGTTATTAACTATTTAATAACTACCTAGCTAAAATAAATACAAATTGACCTGTAAAATAAAACCTAACCTGAGTTATACTAACACCTAACCTAACCCTACAATTAAATAAATTCCCTAAATTAAATACAATTAACTAAATTCAAAACAATTAGCTAAATTACAAAAAAAAACACTAAATTACAGAAAATAAAAAACAAATTACAAGATCTTTAAACTAATTACACCTAATCTAATAGCCCTATCAAAATAAAAAAAAGCCCACCCAAAATAAAAAAAACCTAGCCTAAGCTAAACTACCAATAGCCCTTAAAAGGGCCTTTTGATGGGCATTGCCCCAAAGAAATCAGCTCTTTTACCTGTAAAAAAAAATACAAACAACCCCCCCAACAGTAAAACCTACCACCCACACAACCAACCCCCCAAATAAAACCCTAACTAAAAAAACCTTAGCTCCCCATTGCCCTGAAAAGGGCATTTGAATGGGCATTGCCCTTAAAAGGGCATTTAGCTCTATTGCGGCCCAAAGCCCTAACCTAAAATTAAAATCCACCAATACACCCTTAAAAAAACCTTTTACTTACCCCTGAAGAAAAGTCTTCATCCAAGCGGCAAGATGTCCTCAACAAAGCCGGCAAAAGTGGTCCTCCAGACAGGCAGAAGTGGTCCTCCAGACGGGCAGAAGTCTTCATCCAGATGGCATCTTCTATCTTCATCCTTCCGATGCGGAGCGGCTCCATCTTCAAGACATCCGGCGCGGAGCATCCTCTTCAATCGACGGCTTCTTGCTGAATGAAGGTTTCTTTAAATGATGTCATCCAAGATGGCATCCCATTCCAACTGGCTGATAGAATTCTATCAGCCAATCGGAATTAAGGTAGATAAAATCCTATTGGCTGATGCAATCAGCCAATAGGATTGAACTTCAATCCTATTGGCTGATCCAATCAGCCAATAGGATTGAGCTTGCATTCTATTGGCTGATTGGAACAGCCAATAGAATGCAAGCTCAATCTTATTGGCTGATTGGATAGGCCAATAGGATTGAAGTTCAATCTTGGATAACATCATTTGAAGGAACCTTCATTCAGCAAGAAGCCGTTGATTGAAGAGGATGCTCTGTGCTGGATGTCTTGAAGATGGAGCCGCTCCGCGTTGGAAGGATGAAGATAGAAGATGCCGTCTGGATGAAGACTTCTGCCCGTCTGGAGGACCACTTCTGCCCGTCTGGAGGACCACTTCTGCCAGCTTCGTTGAGGACATCTTGCCGCTTGGATGAAGACTTCTCCCGGGAAGTGGATCTTCGGGGGTTAGTGTTAGGATTTTTTAAGGGTGTATTGGGTGGGTTTTATTTTTAGGTTAGGGCTTTGGGCCACATCAGATCTAAATGCCCTTTTAAGGGCAATGCCCATCCAAATGCCTTTTTCAGGGCAATGGGGAGCTTAGGTTTTTTTAGTTAGGGTTTTATATGGGGGGTTGGTTGTGTGGGTGGTGGGTTTTACTGTTGGGGGGTGTTTGTATTTTTTTTTTACAGGTAAAAGAGCTGATTTATTTAGGGCAATGCCCCACAAAAGGCCCTTTTAAGGGCTATTGGTAGTTTAGTTTAGGCTAGGGTTTTTTTTTTATTTTGGGTGGGCTTTTTTATTTTGATTAGGTGTAATTAGTTTAAATATCTTGTAATTTGTTTTTTATTTTCTGTAATTTAGTGTTTGTTTGTTTTTGTAATTTAACTAATTATATTTAATTTATTTAATTGTATTTAATTTAGGTTATTTATTTAATTGTAGTGTAGTATTAGGTTTTAGTGTAACTTAGGTTAGGTTTTATTTTACAGGTAAATATGTATTTATTTTAGCTAGGTAGTTATTAAATAGTTAATAACTATTTAGTAACTATTCTACCTAGTTAAAATACATTCAAACTTTCCTGTGAAATAAAAATAAACCATAATCTAGATACAATGTAACTATTAGTTATATTGTAGCTAGCTTAGGGTTTATTTTACAGGTAAGTATTTAGTTTTACATAGGAATTATTTAGTTATTAATAGTAAGTTTTATTTAGATATATTTTAATTATATTTAAGTTAGGGGGTGTTAGGGTTAGATCTAGAGGTTAATAAATTTAATATAGTGGCGGCGACGTTGGGGGCAGCATATTAGGGGTTAATAAATGTAGGTAGGTGGCGGCGATGTTAGGGACAGCAGATTAGGGGTTAATAATATTTAACTAGTGTTTGCAAGCCGGGAGTATGACAGTTTAGGGGTTAATATGTTTATTCTAGTGGCGGCGATATCGGGAGCGGCAGATTAGGGGTTAATAATTTTATTATAGTGTTTGCGATGCGGGAGGGCATCGGTTTAGGGGTTAATAGGTAGTTTATGGGTGTTAGTGTACTTTTAGCACTTTAGTTATGAGTTTTATGCTACAGCTTTGTAGTGTAAAACTCATAACTACTGACTTTAAAATGTGGTACGAATCTTGACAGGATAGGTTGTACCGCTCACTTTTTGGCCTCCCAGGACAAGCTCATAATACCGGTGCTATGGAAGTCCCATAGAAAGCCCCCCCAAGACTATACGCAAATTGCGTAAGTTGATTTGCGGTAAGACCAAAAAAGTGTGTGGCGCCCCTAAATCTGCAAGACTCGTAATACCGGCGGTAGTAAAAAAGCAGTGTTATGAGCCTTAATGCTGCTTTTTTACTCATAATGCAAGACTCGTAATCTAGCCGAAAACTTTAAAAATTGTCAGAAAAAAAAACTACTACTCATGTGAAGTTCAGACTCAGGGGGGTAGTTATCATCGTGTCTACTTTTCCTGCCTTGGCCGGTCCAATACGCCCGCCTAAGCTCACCTCAGATCGCCGCCGCGGACCTGCAAAAATTTGCCTAAGTTATCAAAAAAGCTGTCAAAAAGCCGCGCACCAAGTACCGGGCGATGAGCAGCGGACTATGAGAGTTATCACTCATCCGATCTCGCTGCTCTTCAGCTTTTTTACAGCTTTCTTGCTAGCCTGTCACTAAGCACCCACACTAACTACACTGTTCTACCCCCTATACCGGCGCCCCCGGAGCCCCCCGCAACTAAATAAAGTTACTAACCCCTAAACCGCCGCTCCTAGACACCGCCGCAACTCTTATAAATGTATTAACCCCTAAACCGCCGCTCCTAGACACCGCCGCAACTCTTATAAAAGTATTAACCCCTAAACCGCCGCTCCTAGACACCGCCGCAACTCTTATAAATTTATTAACCCCTAAACCTAAGTCTAACACTAACCCTAACACCCCCCTAACTTAAATATTAATTAAATAAATCTAAATAATATTTCTCGTATTAACTAAGGCCTAGATTTAGAGTTTTGCGGCCAAAGGGGTGCGTTAGCTACGCGTGCTTTTTTTCCCCCGCACCTTTTAAATACCGCTGGTATTTAGAGTTCACAGAATGGCTTGGTTTTCAGTGCGTTAGGCTCCAAAAAGGGAGCGTAGAGCATAATTTAATGCCACTGAAACTCTCGATACCAGCGGTGCTTACGGACACGGCCAGCCTCAAAAACGTGCTCGTGCACGATTCCCCCATAGGAAACAATGGGGCTGTTTGAGCTGAAAAAAAACCTGCAAAAAAGCCGCGTTCAGCTCCTAACGCAGCCCCATTGTTTCCTATGGGGAAACACTTCCTACGTCTGCACCTAACACTCTAACATGTACCCCGAGTCTAAACACCCCTAACCTTACACTTATTAACCTCTAATCTGCTGCCCCCGCTATCGCTGACCCCTGCATATAATTTTAAACCCCTAATCTGCCGCTCCGTACACCCCCGCCACCTACATTATCCCTATGTACCCCTAATCTACTGCCCTAACATCGCCGACCCCTATATTATATTTATTAACCCCTAATCTGCCGCCCCCAACGTCGCCTCCACCTGCCTACACTTATTAACCCCTAATCTGCCGACCGGACCTGAGCGCTACTATAATAAATGTATTAACCCCTAATCCGCCTCACTCCCGCCTCAATAACCCTATAAGAAATAGTATTAACCCCTAATCTGCCCTCCCTAACATCGCCGACACCTAACTTCAAGTATTAACCCCTAATCTGCCGATCGGAGCTCACGCTACTCTAATAAATTTTTTAACCCCTAAAGCTAATTCTAACCCTAACCCTAACACCCCCCTAAGTTAAATATAATTTTATTCTAACGAAATAAATTAACTCTTATTAAATAACTTATTACTATTTAAAGCTAAATACTTGTGGATCAAATATAGAGGCGCTGGTCTTGGATCTCGTATACACTGAAGAAAGAAACTTAACTTGTGATTTGCAGGAGTTAACAACAAATTAATGTGCAGTATACTCACTCCGAAAATTTCAGAGTTCAGCTTCTTTAAAAGGATCTTGGTCCCAGTTTTCCCACACTGTGTTTTAGTATCTGTAGATAATAAAATTGCACTGCAGGTAATTGTATCTTTTATGTGATAAAATGTGCAATATACTCACTCCGATAAATTCGGAATCCGGCTCCTCAAAAGGTGATATAAGCTTGAAATTACTTCCAAAAAGGCAGCAAAATATTTGTTGTTGCATACAAATATTTATTAAATTTATTAAAAAGTGGCACTTCCAATTGTTTTTTATTGCTCTTGAAAAAGACGATTCAATCGTCGAAACGCGTAGAGCCAAGATAAATAAGAGCTTTTTAATTCATGTTTTAATAAATATTTGTATGCAACAACAAATATTTTGCTGCCTTTTTGGAAGTAATTTCAAGTTTATATCACCTTTTGAGGAGCCGGATTCCGAATTTATCGGAGTGAGTATATTGCACATTTTATCACATAAAAGATACAATTACCTGCAGTGCAATTTTATTATCTACAGATACTAAAACACAGTGTGGGAAAACTGGGACCAAGATCCTTTTAAAGAAGCTGAACTCTGAAATTTTCGGAGTGAGTATACTGCACATTAATTTGTTGTTAACTCCTGCAAATCACAAGTTAAGTTTCTTTCTTCAGTGTATACGAGATCCAAGACCAGCGCCTCTATATTTGATCCACATTTCTACTCACAGTCCTGTTTGGGAGAGACTGTTAGAGGGCAGCGGTCACCTAAGAGGGGAGTATTGTGCTCTATTTTAGTCATTCTGTACATTGTGTTGTTAACATCTAACATATTTGTATAGCTTTTGTTTATCAAAGCTAAATACTTACCTGTAAAATAAACCCTAATATAGCTACAATATAACGAATAATTACATTGTAGCTATTTTAGGATTAATATTTATTTTACAGGCAACTTTGTATTTATTTTAACCAGGTACAATAGCTATTAAATAGTTAATAACTATTTAATAGTTACCTAGTTAAAATAATTACAAAATTACCTGTAAAATAAATCCTAACCTAAGTTACAATTAAACCTAACACTACACTATCAATAAATTAATTAAATAAAATACCTACAATTATCTACAATTAAGCCTAACACTACACTATCAATAAATAAATTAAATACAATTCCTACAAATAAATACAATTAAATAAACTAACTAAAGTACAAAAAATAAAAAAGAACCAAGTTACAAAAAATAAAAAAATATTTACAAACATTAGAAATAAATTACAACAATTTTAAACTAATTACACCTACTCTAAGCCCCCTAATAAAATAACAAAGACCCCCAAAATAAAAAAATGCCCTACCCTATTCTAAATTACAAAAGTTCAAAGCTCTTTTACCTTACCAGCCCTTAAAAGGGCCCTTTGCGGGGCATGCCCCAAAGAATTCAGCTCTTTTGCCTGTAAAAAAAAACATACAATACCCCCCCCAACATTACAACCCACCACCCACATACCCCTAATCTAACCCAAACCCCCCTTAAATAAACCTAACACTAAGCCCCTGAAGATCTTCCTACCTTATCTTCACCTCGCCGGGTATCACACCGATCAATCCAGAAGAGGGTCCGAAGTCTTGATCCAAGCCCAAGCGGGGGGCTGAAGAGTGACGTCCATCCTCGGGCTGAAGTCTGGATCCAAGCGGCGGCTGAAGAAATCCATCATCGGGATGATGTCGGAAGTCCATCATCGGGATGAAGTCTTCTATCAAGCCACATCTTCAATCTTCTTTCTTCCGGAGCGGAGCGGAGCCATCTTCTTCCCAGCGGACGCGGATCCAACCTCTTCAAGCGACGCCTACTAGCCGAATGATGGTTCCTTTAAGGGACGTCATCCAAGATGGCGTCCCTCGAATTCCGATTGGCTGATAGGATTCTATCAGCCAATCGGAATTAAGGTAGGAAAATTCAGATTGGCTGATGGAATCAGCCAATCAGAATCAAGTTCAATCCGATTGGCTGCTCCGATCAGCCAATCAGATTGAGCTCGCATTCTATTGGCTGTTCCGATCAGCCAATAGAATGCGAGCTCAATCTGATTGGCTGATTGGATCAGCCAATCGGATTGAACTTGATTCTGATTGGCTGATTCCATCAGCCAATCAGAATTTTCCTACCTTAATTCCGATTGGCTGATAGAATCCTATCAGCCAATTGGAATTCGAGGGACGCCATCTTGGATGACGTCCCTTAAAGGAACCGTCATTCGGCTAGTAGGCGTCGCTTGAAGAGGTTGGATCCGCGTCCGCTGGGAAGAAGATGGCTCCGCTCCGGAAGAAAGAAGATTGAAGATGTGGCTTGATAGAAGACTTCATCCCGATGATGGACTTCCGACTTCATCCCGATGATGGATTTCTTCAGCCGCCGCTTGGATCCAGACTTCAGCCCGAGGATGGACGTCACTCTTCAGCCCCCCGCTTGGGCTTGGATCAAGACTTCGGACCCTCTTCTGGACCGATCGGTGAACCCGGCGAGGTGAACACAATGTAGGAAGATCTTCAGGGGCTTAGTGTTAGGTTTATTTAAGGGGGGTTTGGGTTAGATTATGGGTATGTGGGTGGTGGGTTGTAATGTTGGGGGGGGGTATTGTATGTTTTTTTTTTACAGTCAAAAGAGCTGAATTCTTTGGGGCATGCCCCGCAAAGGGCCCTTTTAAGGGCTGGTAAGGTAAAAGAGCTTTGAACTTTTTTTATTTAGAATAGGGTAGGGCATTTTTTTATTTTGGGGGTCTTTGTTATTTTATTAGGGGGCTTAGAGTAGGTGTAATTAGTTTAAAATTGTAATTTATTTCTAATGTTTGTAAATATTTTTTTATTTTTTGTAACTTAGTTCTTTTTTATTTTTTGTACTTTAGTTAGTTTATTTAATTGTATTTATTTGTAGGAATTGTATTTAATTTATTTATTGATAGTGTAGTGTTAGGTTTAATTGTAACTTAGGTTAGGATTTATTTTACAGGTAATTTTGTAATTATTTTAACTAGGTAACTATTAAATAGTTATTAACTATTTAATAGCTATTGTACCTGGTTAAAATAATTACAAAGTTGCCTGTAAAATAAATATTAATCCTAAAATAGCTACATTATAATTATAATTTATATTGTAGCTATATTAGGGTTTATTTTACAGGTAAGTATTTAGCTTTAAATAGGAATAAGTTATTTAATAAGAGTTAATTTATTTTGTTAGAATAAAATTATATTTAACTTAGGGGGGTGTTAGGGTTAGGGTTAGAATTAGCTTTAGGGGTTAAAAAATTTATTAGAATAGCGGTGAGCTCCGATCGGCAGATTAGGGGTTAATACTTGAAGTTAGGTGTCGGCGATGTTAGGGAGGGCAGATTAGGGGCTAATACTATTTATTATAGGGTTATTGAGGCGGGAGTGAGGCGGATTAGGGGTTAATAACTTTATTATAGTAGCGGTGCGGTCCACTCGGCAGATTAGGGGTTAATAAGTGTAGGCAGGTGGAGGCGACGTTGAGGGGGGCAGATTAGGGGTTAATAAATATAATATAGGGGTCGGCGGTGTTAGGGGCAGCAGATTAGGGGTACATAAGGATAACATAGGTGGCGGCGCTTTGCGGTCGGCAGATTAGGGGTTAATTATTGTAGGTAGCTGGCGGCGACGTTGTGGGGGGCAGGTTAGGGGTTAATAAATATAATATAGGGGTCGGCGGTGTTAGAGGCAGCAGATTAGGGGTACATAAGGATAACGTAGGTGGCGGTCGGCAGATTAGGGGTTAAAAAAATTTAATAGAGTGGCGGCGATGTGGGGGCACCTCGGTTTAGGGGTACATAGGTAGTTTATGGGTGTTAGTGTACTTTAGAGCACAGTAGTTAAGAGCTTTATAAACCGGCGTTAGCCCAGAAAGCTCTTAACTACTGACTTTTTTCTGCGGCTGGAGTTTGGTCGTTAGATTTCTAACGCTCACTCCAGTCACGACTCTAAATACCGGCGTTAGAAAGATCCCATTGAAAAGATAGGATACGCAATTGACGTAAGGGGATCTGCGGTATGTCGCGGCTGGAAAGTGAGCGTTAGACCCTTTAATGACTGACTCCAAATACCAGAGGGCGGTAAAAACCAGCGTTAGGAGCTTCTAACGCTGGTTTTGACGGCTACCGCCCAACTCTAAATCTAGGCCTTAGTTAATCCTATTTAAAACTAAATACTTACCTGTAAAATAAACCCTAATATAGCTACAATATAAATAATAATTATATTGTAGCTATCTTAGGATTTATTTATTTTTATTTTTTTTTATTAAAATTTTTTTTATTATATGCATAGGTTATCACAACTCTTTCAAACGTTACAAATATGAAGTAAACACAGAAATCACAAGAATGGTATCTCGCATTACATTGAAATGACATAGATATTGCATAATATAACCAGGTTTTCACCTCCATTCCTAACAGATCCAAAGGTCAAACTATACCTGAGTGGGAGGTGAAATGAGGAGTGAGTAGGAGCGTTTACAGGTTAGGAGAGTCGTTGTCAGTTGGTAGGTTAAGGTTTTGGCGTTTTTTCCGCCTTTTGATCTGCTTTATAAAAGCGGAATTACGTTAGTAGTCGGTTGTTATGTGGGTATTGCCTGTATAAGCAGTTGAGCGGATGCGAGGGGCCAACAAGGGCCACCGCTCCAAAGGAGTGAAATCAAGATTCAGTCATCCTTGCGCTATCGTGGGCTAAAGTACCCCCTTTGAGGGGGGAGAGGATATTAGATGAGGGGGGGGGGGGGAGGGGGGGGGGGGGGGGGGCTCATTGAGTGGAGGGGGGGTTGGAGGGGGGGGAGGGGTGGACAGACCGTCCTGGACCCGTATCAGGGGCCAGTGACACTAAGGGGCAGGGAATCCTAAGATTTAGCTCTGAGGCTCTGTAGGTAAGCTTCCCTGGGTTCCCAGACAAGACAGAAAATTTCCGACTTGCGCCGGACTCTGTAGACAAAGTCTTCCATGGACTTGACATAATTCAGGTATTCCATTACACTCTGCCATTTTGGAGGGTGCACTTTTTTCCAGTTCCTGGCAATTGCCATTTTAACTGAGGTGAGTATGTATATAAGAAGGGTTCTCTGGTGCGGAGGCACTTTCTCTAAACCCAAGTGTAGAAGAGCCATTCCGGGGTCCTTTATCTCTGGAAGACCCATCAAGCAACAGATCTTACTGGTCTTACCCCAGAGTGCCTTTAGGTTGGGACAAGTCCACCAGGTGTGTAGTGGGGTGCCAATGCCACCACAGTTTCTCCAACAGGAGGGGGGGTGATTAGGATAGAGGGTCTGCAGTCTGGTTGGGACCAGATGCCACCTAGTGAGCATTTTAAAGTAGAGCTCGTACATCGTGGTGCAATGTAAGGCAGCCTTGGTCTTGGCGATGGCCAATGTCCATTTCTTAGGGGAGTATACCGTTTGTAGCTCTGCCTCCCAGGAGAGCATGTGTCTCGTCTTAGGAATTGTGGGGGGAACCAGTAGGCATCGATAGTGTGCCGTGAGGGGTTTATAGGTCTGGAGGCCCGTTTTCCATCGAGCTTCCCAAGCCGTAATAGGCCGTGGGGCATCGCTCAGGAACCCCCAGGCTTTTAGTAGAGATCTTAATCTTAGAAGTTAAAATTCCAATTGCCGCGGGACCTCAAAGTTTGCCACCATCTCGTCTTGCGTTAGAAGCCGATCTTCTACGTAAAAGTCACCTACTGTCAAAATTCCGATCTGCCGCCACCAGTTCAGTCTCATATTGGGGAGGGTCTGAAGTATGGGGAGTACAGGTTGGATAGGAGAAGGATGGGGGGCGATCTGAGTGTGGTGTCGTAATTTATACCATAACATTTGGCATCCTCTAACAATTGAGTTAGAGATGGTGTGTACGGTAGCAAGATGCGGGGGGAACCACAGCAAATCAGATAGATCTATATAGGCAGGCAATGATGCCTGTTCCAGGTCCCTCCATCTCGTGGGAGGGAGGTCTTGTCCCCAAGCTGAGACATGAGAGATCATTGCCGCCTCATAGTACATCTTCACGCTTGGCAATCCCAGCCCTCCCTGATCTAGGGGGGACTGTAAGATTGAGGCCGCGACTCTGGGTTTCTTGTTGTTCCAGACATATCTATTAAAAAGGGTCTGAAAATTTTTCTGAAGTTTATATGGGACTGGGAGCATCATTTTCAGGGCTGCAATTCTACCCATCCAGGAGAGTTCGTCATATTTTTTTGCTCTCAGGTGTTTGTCAACTGCCTTCAACAAGGTGTGGTAGTTCTCATGGAGGACCGTCTCCTTGTCATGAGACAAGAAGACCCCAAGGTGCCGGATACCTCTGGTAGACCATTTGAAGGAGTATTGCTGTCGCAAAGTTCTCTGTTCTTGATGGTCCAGATGAATCGGGAACGCCTCCGTCTTGGCTACATTTATTTTGTAGTTAGAGAGTACACCGAATCTTTCAATAAGAGCCATCAGCGGTGGGAGCGATAAGGTCGGCTCGGCAATGAAAAGTGTAAGATCATCAGCGAATAATGCCACCTTTTGTACTGAATCATGCAGTAACAGACCCTGGATTTGGGTGTCCTGCCTAATGGCTTCCGCTAATGGCTCCATAACCATCGCAAAAAGGAGCGGCGACAGGGGGCATCCCTGCCTCGTTCCATTTCGTATGTGTATCTTAGGGGAGCAAAAACCTAACCCCTTGACAACCGCTGTGGGAAGGGTATATAGGGCCTCAACTGCCCTACAGAATGAGAGCGGGATCCCAAATGTTCTCAGAGTCTCAAACATATATTCCCATCTCACCCTGTCGAAGGCCTTTTCGGCATCTAATGACAGGGAGAGAAGGGGCAAGACCATATCGTGTGATTCAGCGAAGATGTTCAGCAATCTACGGGTATTGTCAGAGCCCTGTCTGCCTTGAACAAATCCGACTTGGTCCAGATGGATTATAGAAGGGAGGTGTTTCCCTAGTCTTGTCGCAAGAACTTTAGAATATATCTTGATGTCCACATTGATAAGGGAAATAGGTCTATAGCTCCCGCATTCCTTGGGGTCCTTCCCTTCTTAGGGATGGTCATAATATTAGCCTCCAAGAATTCCCTTAACATCTTGCCTCCTTTAGCCACATCGTTAAACAGTCGGAGTAGAAGAGGAGAAAGAAGAGAGACAAAGGTTCTGTAGAAGAGGGTGGAGAAGCCATCCGGACCAGGGGCCTTGTGAGGTTTAAGGGACAGGACGGCCGCCTTCACTTCCTCTAAGGTGAATGGTCTATCAAGGTCTGCAGCAGACTCCTCACTCAGCTGTGGTAGACGAAACTTGGTTAAGAATTGCCCCAACTCCCCACCGCTCACCGGTGGGTCATTAGAACCGCTGTCTAGATCATAAGGGGGAGCATAATAGTCTGAGAAGGCTTGACCAATCTCCCTAGGAGAGCAGACCATGCCACAGACAGAATTGATGGCCGGGATCCTACTGGCAACCGCCCTATTACGAAGTTTGCGGGCCAAAAGCCTATCGGCTTTGTTCCCTTTGCTATAGTATATTTGTTTTAATTTGAATAGGTTGGCTTGCACTTTTAAAAGCTCTCGTTTGTTTATCTCAGACCTTATTGCACCCACCTGGGTGGCAAGAGCGGGGTCCGGGGCTTTTTTGTTGGCCATCTCTAGGAGTCTTAGTTCGGCATACAGTTTTGATAAGGGAATCTTATGAGCCGCTTTCCATTGGGCCTTTTTCTTTATGAAATGACCTCTCAGGTACGCTTTAAGGGTGGCCCAGACTATTTCAAGACTCGTATCCCCAGTGTCATTGTGTGCTAAGAAATCTAGGATGATTTCATTTAGGAGTGGAATCTCTGTTTCCGCGAGACACTGGTCTGGAAGTTTCCAGGACGGCCTACAGTCAGGGGACTGTAAGGCTAAGAGTTGGGCACTAACCATATCGTGGTCTGACCACGGACAGGGCCTGATCTTTGACACAGCAAATTTGTCAAGTGTCCATGAGTCGCAGAGCAGATAATCCAACCGAGAGTATGAATTATGGGGCACCGAGTGGTGTGTGTAGTCTAGTTCGGTCGGAGCTAAGCATCTCCAGACATCAAACAGTCCAAATTGATACATTAGCCTACGAAAGGCCAATGACAGTGAAATTAGGTTACGGTCAGTTGGGTGGTTTGTGTTTTTTTTCTTGTCTAGCCCTGGGTTCCAGACCAGATTCAGATCGCCCCCCACCAAGAGATGTCCTCTCTTGATTGGATCTAGCTTGTTCAAGAATTTTCGGAGAAAGGGGATCTGTCCCGTATTCGGGGCATAGATGGATGCCAACGTGTAGAGGGCTCCATTCAGGGCACAAACTAGAATAAGGAACCTACCCTCAGGATCTCGTTCAATATGGTCTATCTTACAACTGACATCACGGTGGATCATTATGGCAACTCCTCTTTTTTTTTCGTATAGGAAGCAGTTTCACAGATCGGATATAAAGGGGAACTCCTGGGCTGTTTAGAGCCCCTTTCCCAGTGGGTCTCCTGCAAAAACATTAAGTGTATTTTGTGGGCGAATAGGTAGTTATACAGGAGACTCCTTTTAGTAGGTGTGTTGAGTCCCTGGACGTTCAGGGTGACAGCCAAAACGGGAGCCATGTTATGAGCGGGCGCCTCCTGGGTAACAAATGAGGACCTCAGTTGCGGGTAAGGGGAAAGGTTTTAATGCGGGTGGCGCAGGTAAGTGGGGACGAGGGAATATGGGTGGGAAAAGGAGGGAGGCGGGTGTTGGAGCACTTCAGGCCACGAACAGGATGTCTTGAGGTTCAAACGCTACTAGCGTATGTCGATGTGTATATAAACACTATCACAATGAGTGATCTCGCAACTAACAGTTGGAGAGCACAACTATAGATGTGTGGGGGGGGGGGAGGACAGCAGAGATAGCCGAGCCCCAGTCAGTCAGTTTAAAACGTGCAAGAATAGGGAGAGAGAGAGAGAGGGAAAGAGAGAGAAAGAGAAAACTCTTCCCCCCCCTCTCTCACGCCCCCAGTCACTATTGTAATTTTCTCGCTGTAAGCGAGGGTCTTATATTATATTACTGTAATGGGTGCATATTGTTATCTCTGGTATAAGGCTAAGAGAAAAATTGGGGTAAGGGAAGTCTAATCTCAGTTCTGCAAGAATGAAGATTGGGGGAGAGAATGGAAGACTCGTGTGTTAGTCTGTATTTATGGTTCTCTGTCTATAATGTCTCCTCAAGGGAGGTTATGTGCATACAAGGTGCTCTTGTGGGGGAAGGTATTCCAGGCCCCAAATTTCTGCTATTATGAACAGAGGTATTAGGATGGACAGCCCAAAGCAATAAAAAGAAAAACAACCATAAACAACATCAACATCCTTATAAACAGACAATATATGATGGCCATCGTCAGTTCGCAGGGGCTAAGCTTGGGAGGGGTGTCGATCTTGTACCTTAGAGCTAATTTCTCATGTAAGTCTGACGGCCGCCAGGTTGAGAACTAATCTAATTCCTGGTTGATCAGGTACAAGGTTGGGGGGCTGTTAGTATAAATGGTATGAGATCAACACAGTCGATGGGGCATATATTGAAGGTGATTATGAATAGCTATAAATGGTGTACTTAACATTAGGGATATTGGTCACAAGTGGGGATTAAAAAGTGTGCAACTCCTGACGATAGCCATCTAACCTTTGTGAGGTATATACATAAATATCAGTTAGAACAGCAACAACGTGGGGACCTGGTGGTCGCCAGGTTGAAGACTAATCAAATTCCTGATTGGTCAGGCAGAGGTGGGGGTGGTTGGTGATTTAAGTGGCATAAGATCGTCTCAGGTAAGGGGGTATATATTCGAAGACGATGATGAGTGGCTATAAACGTTGTACTTAAAATTTGCAATATTGGTCACAAGAGGGGGTTGAAGTATGTGCAACGCTTGATGACAGCCATCTACACTTTAGGCGAAAACATATTAAACCACAGGTGATATCGTTTCTGGGCAGATATTGGTTTCTGTACATCTTATATAACTTGAGGTACATACATAAATATCAGTAAAAACATCAACAGAGTAAACAGTAACAACATGGATACAAATAACATCACATAATGATGACCATCAGCCCAAAAGAACCAACTTAGGGATTATATAGTTCTGGGAACTCAGGCTGCTATTTAATGGGAGATGAATGCCAAATAGGTGTTCAAGTGACCCAACTCCTGCCTATCCCAGTAAGGAGAAAGACGGCTGCTTCAGTAGTTGTAGTTTAGAGGGGCAAGGGTATTCAAACATGTGTAGTCTTTTTTAATTCTAGGTGGTATGCTACCCAAGGCGAGGGTGTAAAGCTATTTACTGTACACGTTACTTCTTAGTTATTTCTCTTAACTGAAGATTAAGGCAGGCGCGACTCTGGATAGTGCACACCTAAGCATTGGGGTAAAAAGGGGTGGGGATTCACTCTCTTTTGTAGCACTCATTAATCTAGAGGGAGTAGGCAGTCTAGAGTGGGAGTGTAGAGCTGTTGTTAATGCACTCTACTACCGTGGGATATCCCTTTAGTGTAGTTAGGGCATGTGCCTCACTAGGCAGTGGTCATCTAAGTAAAGTGCTAGAACATAGTAAGCCACAAGCTACAACATCACTTGACTGACCTTAATGAGTTAGATAAGTACAATTTACGAATAATTACAGGCACAAGGAGGTAGAGTAAGAAAGGGAGGGAAAAAGGAAGAAGAGAAGAAGAGTAGTGTAAAAAAGAAAAAGAAAAGAGAAACAGGAAGGGAGTGGAGGGGAGACGAGGAGGAGAGATAGCCAGAGAACATTAATGTAAAAAAGAGAAAACATCCATTATGTCTTAGCAGTCTCACCAATCTTCGTGTACCCTCGGTACACACGAGTCAGTCTCTGTAGTAGTAAAGAGTCTCTCAATTATAAGTCCCCAATTGGGGAGATAACTATATGCACATCAGAGCAATGACCAGTATGGAGTATCTCACGAGGGAGCGTCTCTAGTCTTAGAGATTGAGGTATTCCTCTGGTCACTGCTGGGTCTCTGTGGAAGGGAGCCCCACTCAGGGGCTGATGCTCTCAGGCCTCTACCAGGTACGATTGCTTGGGGTGGTATCAGTGGGTCTTGTGGCAGTAGGCTCCATCTTTGGAGTAATTCCCTTGCCTGTTGAGGTGAGGATGCCGCATATTGTTGTCCATCTTTATTGATGTAGAGCTTAACAGGGAAGCCCCACCTGTATTTAATGCCCTTGTCTCTCAAGATTTTAGTGTAGGGTTGGTAATGTCTTCTTATCTGGAGAGTGTGGGGAGAGAGATCTTGGAATACCTGAATGTCAGCATACTGCTCCGGGAGTGACTTGTCCCCCGCCAGGGTTCTCAGAAGTTTCTCTCGAAAAGTGTAATAATGTAGACGGGCGACAACATCTCTTGGTTTATCGCCCTCGACCGTCCTCGGCCTCAGGGCTCTATGGGCTCTATCGAGGAGCATCTCTTTCTCAATCTCCGGACCAAGGACTGCAACAAAAAAGTCTTGGAGGAATTTTTCAAGCTCCTGTGGGGGCACAGATTCAGGGATACCTTTCACCCTAATATTGTTGCGGAGAGTCCTATCCTCAAGGTCTGCAAGTTTGAGCTCGAGGTCAGTGATCTGCTCTGCCAGACTCTGCGAGTAATCTAAGAGATTGCCGTGGTCTACCCTGAGATCTTCCTGCTTGCGTTCCAACGCATCTGTTCTTTCTCTTATAAGGGCTATGTCCCTTTTCAGATCAGCGTGTCCCTTATCAAACTTCTTGGAAAGGGAGTCGTGATGCGAGGCCAGGAGCGACCTGATAGAGTCCATTATGTTGTTATCAGTGTCAGCATCTTGGTGTTGTAGACGGCCTGTGGCCTGGGATAGTGTTGTTCTGATGCGAGCATCGTTAAGGCTGCTTGTGTCTGAGGCATCCTCTTCCGAGCCAGATTGTTGTCTGGATGTGTGTTGGCTAAAGTGGTCTGCCACTGTTCTCTTCTGAGTTTTGTGGGAATTTTGTTTTCTTTTAAAGGATTGTGGCATCTTGTGCTTTTGCAATTGTAGTGGCATGAGATATAGAAGGCAAATAGTGGGAAAAGGAAAAGACTGTTTTGCACTATAAAGATATCTGCTTCAGGGCCGACTGGGGCTATGGCATCAGTGCATAAAGCTAGCACATTGTTTACACAGTTCCTGGCATCACATATAAATTGAGGCTGAGCTAGTTAAGAGCTGTGCCGTAAGGCCTGGGAGCTGAGGTGGTTTTCACTAAGGTGTATATTCTAGTCTAGTCTCTCCCCTGGGGGGTTGTCCCCTTAGGACGATGTGGGAGAAGGTATAGGGGTATGACCTGCAGGCAATCAGGGCCGGCGGGAAAGGGAGGGGAGAGACCTGTGAGAGAGCTGTAGTTAAAAGATGAAATCTGCACCCCAACTATCCTCCTGGGGTGTTAACACAGCGCGCTCAAGCTTTAGGGTGCTGAGGCTTCAGTCTGGAATTAGAAGATAGTGGTCTATGGCAGGCCTGGAGGTCCCTTGTTGAGTACTAATTAAAGTAAAGGATTTTGAAAGAATGTAAAGTCAGAATCCTGTGTGGCAAGGATAAAACCCTCGGGGATGCTAGAGAGAGAGAAGGAGATCAAAGGGCTGTAGGGAGATCAAAGTTCAGTAGGTATGAAGGGTCCCATGTGATGCTATATAGAAGTCCATATGTGGGGAAGTATGAAAGTAAAGCTTCCCTAAGTGACTGCACTCTTGACTGCTTTATGTAGTCCAACCGATGAACAGCAGGGCCCCAATGTGTAGGTGTGGTATCACGTAGAATAAGGAGGCCTCTACCCCCACATGAAGCAAATATGAAGATTCAGAATAATTAGCAGTGTTAGACTGAAGGTATTTATAAAGGGTGATTTAGATATCTTATTTGGGCTCTGCAATGCAGATCACGATCAAGCTATAATGTCCAGAATGAGCCCCTGGAAGCAAGCTGACCCTTGCACTATTTCCCCCAATTAAGTCAATGTAATCAGGAAAAGTCTTACCCCTACTGACAATGGAACTGGGCCTCCGCGTCCCTCCGGTATGCACTGTGTCCCCAGACCAGACCGGGATGAAGTGAGTTGGTAAGTCTGTCCCAGCTGAGGCTTCCAAGTATTGCGGTAGAACTTAGAGATAGAGAGGTGAGTCCGAGTAGTGACCGCTGACTTGGGCTGGGCTCCTGTTATGAAGGTGGCACCTCTAAGATGGCTCTCTCCGGGATGACAGCCAATATCGCTCCCTCCTCTAAGTGGTGACTGACAGACAGCCGTGCTCACCAGATGGTGTGCTGAAGCAAGTAGGTAGGGCCCAGGGATATTGATACGGACCGGGCTTGCAGAGACCGGGAGAGTGTACACACTTGCTTAATGGCTCCCACGCGGTCCTCCGTATCAGGACCGGAAGTTCAGTACTCCCTCAGCTCAGTGCATTTGTGTGTCAGGAAAGTCAAAGCAAAGTCTGTAAAATGGCACTTTTAGCGAGTGTGTAGTTCCCCAAAAGTAAGGGGAGATGTTCTCCTAGGGGTTGGGAAAAGGATAAAGCAGGAATCCTTAGGATTTATTTTTATTTTACAGGTAACTTTCAATTTATTTTAACTAGGTACAATAGCTATTAAATAGTTATTAACTATTTAATAGCTTACCTAGCTAAAATAAAGAGAAATTAACCTGTAAACTAAAACCTAACCTAAGTTACAATTACACCTAACACTACACTATACTTTAATAAATTATTCCTATTTAAAACTAAATACTTACCTGTAAAATAAACCCTAAGATAGCTACAATATAATTAATAATTACATTGTAGCTATCTTGGGCCTAGATTTGGAGTTTGGCGGTAGCCGTGAAAACCAGCGTTAGAGGCTCCTAACGCTGGTTTTAGGCTACCGCCGGTATTTGGAGTCATTCAAAAAAGGGTCTAACGCTCACTTTTCAGCCGCGACTTTTCCATACCGCAGATCCCCTTACGTCAATAACGTATCCTACCTTTTCAATGGGATCTTTCTAACTCCGGTATTTAGAGTCGTGTCTGAAGTGAGCGTTAGAAATCTAACGACCAAACTCCAGCCGCAGAAAAAAGTCAGTAGTTAAGAGCTTTCTGGGCTAACGCCGGTTAATAAAGCTCTTAACTACTGTGCTCTAAAGTACACTAACACCCATAAACTACCTATGTACCCCTAAACCGAGGCCCCCCCACATCGCCGCCACTCAATTACATTTTTTTAACCCCTAATCTGCTGACCGCCACCTATGTTATATTTATGTACCCCTAATCTGCTGCCCCTAACACTGCCGACCCCTATATTATATTTATTAACCCCTAACCTGCCCCCCACAACGTCGCAGCCAGCTACCTACAATAATTAACCCCTAATCTGCCGACCGCAAAGAGTCGCCACCTACTTTATAGCTATGTACCCCTAATCTGCTGCCCCTAACACCGCCGACCCCTATATTATATTTATTAACCCCTAATCTGCCCCCCACAACGTCGCCTCCACCTGCCTACTCTTATTAACCCCTAATCTGCAGAGCGGACCGCACCGCTATTATTATAAAGTTATTAACCCCTAATCCGCCTCACTAACCCTATAATAAATAGTATTAACCCCTAATCTGCCCTCCCTAACATCGCCGACACCTAACTTCAATTATTAACCCCTAATCTGCCGATCGGAGCACACCGCTATTCTAATAAATGTATTAACCCCTAAAGCTAAGTCTAACCCTAACACTAACACCCCCCTAAATTAAATATAATTTTAATCTAACGAAATTAATTAACTCTTATTAAATAAATTATTCCTATTTAAAGCTAAATACTTACCTGTAAAATAAATCCTAATATAGCTACAATATAAATTATAATTATATTATAGCTATTTTAGGATTAATATTTATTTTACAGGCAACTTTGTATTTATTTTAACCAGGTACAATAGCTATTAAATAGTTAATCCGATCAGCCAATCGGATTGAACTTGATTCTGATTGGCTGATTCCATCAACCAATCAGAATATTCCTACCTTAATTCCGATTGGCTGATAGAATCCTATCAGCCAATCGGAATTCGAGGGACGCCATCTTGGATGACGTCATTTAAAGGAACCATCATTCGTCGTTCAGTCGTCGGCCAGGAAGGATGTTCCGCGTCGGAGGTCTTCAGGATGCTGCCGCTCCGCTCCGGATGGATGACGATAGAAGATGCAACTTGGATGAAGACTTCAATCGGATGGAAGACCTCTTCTGCCCTGCTTGGATGAAGACTTCTACCGGATGGAGGACCTCTTCTTGCTCCGCTTGGATGAAGAATTTGGCTCGGCTGGGTGAAGACGACTCAAGGTAGGGAGATCTTCAGGGGCTTAGTGTTAGGTTTATTTAAGGGGGGTTTGGGTTAGATTAGGGGTATGTGGGTGGTGGGTTGTAATGTTGGGGGGGGGGGGTATTGTATGTTTTTTTTTACAGGCAAAAGAGCTGAACTTCTTGGGGCATGCCCCGCAAAGGGCCCTGTTCAGGGCTGGTAAGGTAAAAGAGCTTTGAACTTTAGTAATTTAGAATAGGGTAGGGCATTTTTTTATTTTGGGGGGCTTTGTTATTTTATTAGGGGGCTTAGAGTAGGTGTAATTAGTTTAAAATTGTTGTAATATATTTCTAATGTTTGTAAATATTTTTTAATTTTTTGTAACTTAGTTCTTTTTTATTTTTTGTACTTTAGTTAGTTTATTTCATTGTAGATAATTATAGGTATTTTATTTAATTTATTTATTGATAGTGTAGTGTTAGGTTTAATTGTAACTTAGGTTAGGATTTATTTTACAGGTAAATTTGTAATTATTTTAACTATTTTAGCTATTAAATAGTTCTTAACTATTTAATAGCTATTGTACCTGGTTAAAATAAATACAAAGTTACCTGTAAAATAAATATTAATCCTAAAATAGCTATAATATAATTATAATTTATATTGTAGCTATATTAGGATTTATTTTACAGGTAAGTATTTAAGTTTAAATAGGAATAATTTATTTAATAAGAGTTAATTAATTTAGTTAGATTAAAATTATATTTAATTTAGGGGGGTGTTAGTGTTAGGGTTAGACTTAGCTTTAGGGGTTAATACATTTATTAGAATAGCGGTGAGCTCCAGTCGGCAGATTAGGGGTTAATAATTGAAGTTAGGTGTCGGCGATGTTAGGGAGGGCAGATTAGGGGTTAATACTATTTATTATAGGGTTAGTGAGGCGGATTAGGGGTTAAT
The DNA here is from genome assembly GCF_027579735.1 of Bombina bombina. NCBI lineage: Eukaryota > Metazoa > Chordata > Amphibia > Anura > Bombinatoridae > Bombina > Bombina bombina. The sequence goes on from NC_069499.1 coordinate 195,148,234, forward strand.
AAGTGTAGGCAGGTGGAGGCGACGTTGTGGGGGGCAGATTAGGGGTTAATAAATATAATATAGGGGTCGGCGGTGTTAGGGGCAGCAGATTAGGGGTACATAGCTATAATGTAGGTGGCGGCTCTTTGCGGTCGGCAGATTAGGGGTTAATTATTGTAGGTAGCTGGCTGCGACGTTGTGGGGGGCAGGTTAGGGGTTAATAAATATAATATAGGGGTCGGCGGTGTTAGGGGCAGCAGATTAGGGGTACATAGGGATAATGTAAGTAGCGGCGGTTTACGGAGCGGCAGATTAGTGGTTAAAAATAATATACAGGGGTCAGCGATAGCGGGGGCAGCAGAATAGGGGCTAATAAGTGTAAGGTTAGGGGTGTTTAGACTCGGGGTACATGTTAGAGTGTTAGGTGCAGACGTAGGAAGTGTTTCCCCATAGCAAACAATGGGGCTGCGTTAGGAGCTGAACGCGGCTTTTTTGCAGGTGTTAGGTTTTTTTTTCAGCTCAAACAGTCCCATTGTTTCCTATGAGGGAATCGTGCACAAGCACGTTTTTGAGGCTGGCCGCGTCCGTAAGCAACTCTGGTATCGAGAGTTGAATTTGCGTGAAATATGCTGTACGCTCCTTTTTTGGAGCCTAATGCAGCCATTCTGTGGACTCTCAATACCAGAGTTATTTTTATGGTGCGGCCAGAAAAAAGCCAGCGTTAGATACGTGGGTCCTTACCGACAAAACTCTAAATCTAGCCGTTTGGATTTATATTTATTTTACAGGTAACTTTGTATTTATTTTAGCTAGTTAGAATAGTTATTAAATAGTTATTAACTATTTAATAACTACCTAGCTAAAAGAAATACAAAATTACCAGTAAAATAAATCCTAACCTAAGTTACAATTAAACCTAACACTACACTATCATTACATTAATTAAATAAATTAACTACAAATAACTACAGTTAAATACAATTACATAAACTAACTAAAGTACAAAAAATAAAAAAAGCTAAGTTACAAAAAATAAAAAAAATAAATTACAAACATTTTAAAAATATTACAACAATTTTAATCTTCAAAAGAACTTGAGTCACAAATACAGATTTATGGCTCAGGAGAAGGATGCATTTGTTTAGCACTTACTGTCCCCAATGTATGGTATGGGACCAAGAATAGGAAAAAAATGGGGGTGGGGCAGCGTGGAGCTTTAATTAAAATCTAACTTTTATTTCAACACTTAAAAATAAAAAATGTCACATACAATTTAAAAACACAAATTCACATAGAACTTATAGGAATTGAGACTGGACTATAGAAGTGATTAAACACTTTAGGGAGAGTCCGCAATAGGAAGAGTATCGGTGTATTATCTGATTGTAAAAGTCTCTGGATATTACATAATTATATATCCTTATCTATTGAGCAAATGTGTTGCTGTTTTTAGCTATGCATACATGAGTTGATTAATGTCAATATTTTATCTCTTGAGCGGGATTCAGTATTACAAAACTCCCCTATTGAGTATAAATACTAAGTAGAGGTGATGTTAGATTTTATTACATTGAATTGACAGGAGATTGAGATTATATTATCCCTCTGTAATTTAGTAATTTATTGGTGTAAGGTATATAAATATACAGGTGGTTCTTCTATATATCTTTAATATGTGGTATCAGTAGATAATAAAGTCTAAGATAAACAGAAGAAATATCAGCCTGTGGATATTACTTCCTTATTATTTGCATTGGGTACTATACAATATTCCTTTTGAAATATTGATGACTTAGCAAATATTATTATCTTCCTCCGGGGTGTAAAGCAATATATTTCTTTATTGCAAGGGAGCTTTATTTGGTATCTTCTGTTATTGATCCCAATATTCTCAAGTGATTATTGAGAATTATATACACTGTAACCTTTTACTGAGGCACTGCTGGTAATATAAAAGATTTTATTGCATTACTCTCAATATTTTTGCATAAGTGGCATAGATATATTAATAAAAGGTTACAGTGTATATAATTCTCAATAATCACTTGAGAATATTGGGATCAATAACAGAAGATACCAAATAAAGCTCCCTTGCAATAAAGAAATATATTGCTTTACACCCCGGAGGAAGATAATAATATTTGCTAAGTCATCAATATTTCAAAAGGAATATTGTATAGTACCCAATGCAAATAATAAGGAAGTAATATCCACAGGCTGATATTTCTTCTGTTTATCTTAGACTTTATTATCTACTGATACCACATATTAAAGATATATAGAAGAACCACCTGTATATTTATATACCTTACACCAATAAATTACTAAATTACAGAGGGATAATATAATCTCAATCTCCTGTCAATTCAATTTAATAAAATCTAACATCACCTCTACTTAGTATTTATACTCAATAGGGGAGTTTTGTAATACTGAATCCCGCTCAAGAGATGAAATATTGACATTAATCAACTCATGTATGCATAGCTAAAAACAGCAACACATTTGCTCAATAGATAAGGATATATAATTATGTAATATCCAGAGACCTTTACAATCAGATAATACACCGATACTCTTCCTATTGCGGACTCTCCCTAAAGTGTTTAATCACTTCTATAGTCCAGTCTCAATTCCTATAAGTTCTATGTGAATTTGTGTTTTTAAATTGTATGTGACATTTTTTGTTTTTAAGTGTTGAAATATAAGTTAGATTTTAATTAAAGCTCCACGCTGCCCCACCCCCATTTTTTTCCTATTCTTGGTCCTATACCATACATTGGGGACAGTAAGTGCTAAACAAATGCATCCTTCTCCTGAGCCATAAATCTGTATTTGTGACTCAAGTTCTTTTGAATCGTTGATTCTTGCATAAGCACTCCAGCCGATATCCACTTTGAAATTTACTGTGGGTATAAATTGGCAGTCCCCACTCACTTGTGTAGTGCGGTTGCAACCTTTTGTTTTCTCCAACAATTTTAAGCTACTTACACCTAATCTAAGCCCCCTAATAAAATAACAAACCCCCCCAAAATAAAAAAATGCCCTACCCTATTCTAGGGTTCAAAGCTCTTTTACCTTACCAGCCCTTAAAAGGACCTTTTGTGGGGCATGCCCCAAAGAATTCAGCTCTTTTGCCTGTAAAAGAAAAATACAACCCCCCCCCAACATTAAAACCCACCACCCACATACCCCTAATCTAACCCAAACCCCCATTAAAATAACCTAACACTAATCCCCTTAAGATCATCCTATCTTGAGTCGTCTTCACTCAGCCGAGCAGCGATGGAACCGAAGTGGACATCCGGAGCGGAAGAAGTTATCCTCCAAGCGGCGCTGAAGAAATCTTCCATCCGATGAAGTGATCCTCCAAGCGGCGCTGAAGAAGTCTTCGATCCGGGCGATGTCATCTTCCAAGAGGCGCTGAAGAAGTCTTCTATCCGGGCGATGTCATCTTCCAAGCCGGGTCTTCAATCTTCATCCCGCCGATGCGGAACATCCTTCTTTACCGACGGACTACCGACGAATGAAGGCTCCTTTAAGGGACGTCATCCAAGATGGCGTCCCTTCAATTCCGATTGGCTGATAGGATTCTATCAGCCAATCGGAATTAAGGTAGGAAAAATCTGATTGGCTGATTGAATCAGCCAATCAGATTCAAGTTCAATCCGATTGGCTGATCCAATCAGCCAATCAGATTGAGCTCGCATTCTATTGGCTGATCGGAACAGCCAATAGAATGCAAGCTCAATCTGATTGGCTGATTAAAAGGTCCTTTTAATGGCTGGTAAGGTAAAAGAGCTTTGAACTTTTTTAATTTAGAATAGGGTAGGGCATTTTTTTATTTTGGGGGGTTTGTTATTTTATTAGGGGGCTTAGATAAGGTGTAAGTAGCTTAAAATTGTTGTAATATTTTTAAAATGTTTGTAACTTATTTTTTTATTTTTTGTAACAGCTTTTTTATTTTTTGTACTTTAGTTAGTTTATGTAATTGTATTTAATTGTAGTTATTTGTAGTTAATTTATTTAATTAATGTAATGATAGTGTAGTGTTAGGTTTAATTGTAACTTAGGTTAGGATTTATTTTACAGGTAATTTTGTATTTCTTTTAGCTAGGTAGTTATTAAATAGTTAATAACTATTTAATAACTATTCTAACTAGCTAAAATAAATACAAAGTTACCTGTAAAATAAATATAAATCCTAAAATAGCTACAATGTAATTATTAATTACATTGTAGCTATCTTAGGGTTTATTTTACAGGTAAGTATTTAGTTTTAAATAGGAATAATTTATTAAAGTATAGTGTAGTGTTAGGTGTAATTGTAACTTAGGTTAGTTTTTATTTTACAGGTTAATTTCTCTTTATTTTAGCTAGGTAGCTATTAAATAGTTAATAACTATTTAATAGCTATTGTACCTAGTTAAAATAAATTGAAATTTGCCTGTAAAATAAAAATAAAGTTAACAGCACTTTTACCTTACCAGCCCTTAAAAGGGCCTTTTGCGGGGTATGCCCCAAAGAAATCAGCTCTTTTGCCTGTCAAAAAAACATAAAATACCCCCCCCAACATTACAACCCACCACCCACATACCCCTAACCTAACCCAAACACCCCTTAAAAAACCTAACACTAAGCCCCTGAAGATCTCCCTACCTTATCTTCACCACGCCGGGTATCACCGATCCGTCCAGAAGAGGGTCCGAAGTCTTCATCCTATCCGGCAAGAAGAGGTCCAGAAGAGGGTCCAAAGTCTTCATCCTATCCGGCAAGAAGAGGACATCCGGACCAGTAGACATGTTCATCCAGGCGGCGTCTTCTATCTTCATCCATCTGGCGCGGAGTGGGACCATCTTGAAGCTGCCGACGCGGATCCATCCTCTTCTTCCGGCGACTCCCGACGAATGAAGGTTCCTTTAAGGGACGTCATCCAAGATGGCGTCCCTCGAATTCCGATTGGCTGATAGGATTCTATCAGCCAATCGGAATTAAGGTAGGAAAAATCTGATTGGCTGATTGAATCAGCCAATCAGATTCAAGTTCAATCCGATTGGCTGATCCAATCAGCCAATCAGATTGAGCTTGCATTCTATTGGCTGTTCCGATCAGCCAATAGAATGCAAGCTCAATCTGATTGGCTGATCCAATCAGCCAATCGGATTGAACTTGAATCTGATTGGCTGATTCAATCAGCCAATCAGATTTTTCCTACCTTAATTCGGATTGGCTGATAGAATCCTATCAGACAATCGGAATTTGAGGGACGCCATCTTGGATGACATCATTTAAAGGAACCTTCATTCATCGGGAGTCGCCGGAAGAAGAGGATGGATTCGCGTCGGCTGCTTCAAGATTGTCCCGCTCCGCGCCGGATGGATGAAGATAGAAGACGCCGCCTGGATGAACATGTCTACCGGTCCGGATGTCCTCTTCTTGCTGGATAGGATGAAGACTTCGGATCCTCTTCTTGTAATCTTTTTTTATTTTTTGTAATTGTTTTTTTTTTTTGTAATTTAGTTTAGTTGATTTAATTGTAGATAATTGTAGGTAGTTTAGTTAATTAATTTATTGATAGTGTAGTGTTAGGTTTAATTGTAACTTGGGTTAGGATTTATTTTACAGGTAATTTTTTACTTATTTTAACTAGGTAGCTATTAAATAGTTATTAACTATTTAATAGCTATTGTACCGAGTTAAAATAAATACAAATTTGCCTGTAAAATAAAAATAAATCCTAAAATAGCTACAATATAATTATTCGTTATATTGTAGCTATATTAGGGTTTATTTTACAGGTAAGTATTTAACTTTAAATAGGATTAATTTATTTAATAAGATTTATTTTATTTCGTTAGATTTAAATTATATTTAACTTAGGGGGGTGTTAGTGTTAGGGTTAGACTTAGCTTTAGGGGTTAATACATTTATTAGCATAGCGGCGAGGTCCGGTCGGCAGATTAGGGGTTAATAAGTGTAGGTAAGGTAGCAGCGACGTTGGGGGGGCAGATTAGGGGTTAATAAATATTATGTAGGTGTCGGCGATGTTAGGGGCAGCAGATTAGGGGTACATAGGGATAATGTAGGTTGCGGCGGTGTGCGGTCGGCAGATTAGGGGTTAAAACATTTTATTAGATTGGCGGTGATGTGGGGGGACCTCGGTTTAGGGGTACATAGGTAGTTTATGGGTGTTAGTGTACTTTAGAGCACAGTAGTTAAGAGCTTTATGAACCGGCGTTAGCCCATAAAGCTCTTAACTCCTGACTTTTTTCTGCGGCTGGAGTCTTGTCGTTAGAGTTCTAACGCTTACTTCAGCCAAGACTCTAAATACCAGCATTAGAAAGATCCCATTGAAAAGATAGGATACGCAATTGGCATAAAGGGATCTGCGGTATGGAAAAGTCACGGCTGGAAAGTGAGCGTTAGACCCTTTCCTGACTGACTCTAAATACCAGCGGGCGGCCAAAACCAGCGTTAGGACCCCTTAATGCTGGTTTTGATGGCTAACGCAGAACTCTAAATCTAGGCGTTAGTTTATTTAATTTAATTGTAGTTAATTGTAGTTAGTTTATATAATTAATTTAATGATAGTGTAGTGTTAGGTGTAATTGTAATTTAGGTTAGGATTTATTTTACAGGTAAATTTGTATTTATTTTAACTAGGTAGCTATTAAATAGTTAATAACTATTTAATAACGATTGTACCTATTTAAAATAAATCCAAAGTTGTCTGTAAAATAAAAATAAATCCTATGCTAGCTACAATGTAATTATTAGTTATATTGTAGCTATCTTACGGCTAGATTTAGAGTTCTGCGGCCAAAGGGGTGCATTGGCTACGCGTGCTTTTTTCCCCCGCACCTTTTAAATAACGCTGGTATTGAGAGTTCTCTGAAGGGCTGCGTTAGGCTCCAAAAAGGGAGCATAGAGCATATTTTACTGCCATTTCAACTCTCAATACCAGCGTTGCTTACGGACGCGGCCAGCTTCAAAAACGTGCTCGTGCATGATTCCCCCATAGGAAACAATGGGGCAGTTTGAGCTGAAAAAAAACCTAACACCTGCAAAAAAGCAGCGTTCAGCTCCTAACGCAGCCCCATTGTTTCCTATGGGGAAACACTTCCTAAGTCTGCACCTAACACCCTAACATGAACCCCGAGTCGAAACACCCCTAACCTTACACTTATTAACCCCTAATCTGCTGACCCCGCTATCGCTAACCCCTTCATATTATTTTTAACCCCTAATCTGCCGCTCCATACACCGCCGCAACCTACGTTATCCCTATGAACCCCTAATCTGCTGCCCCTAACACCGCCGACCCCTATATTATATTTATTAACCCCTGATCTGCCGCCCCTAACGTCGCCGCCACCTACCTACAATTATTAACCCCTAATCTGCCGACCAGACCTCACCGTTACTCTAATAAATGTATTAACCCCTAAAGCTAAGTCTAACCCTAACACCCCCCCTAAGTTAAATTTAATTTTATTCTAACGAAATAAAATAATTCTTATTAAATAAATTATTCTTATTTAAAGCTAAATACTTACCTGTAAAATAAAGCCTAATATAGCTACAATATAAATAATAATTATATTGTAGCTATTTTAGGATTTATATTTATTTTACAGGCAACTTTGTATTTATTTTAACCAGGTAAAATAGCTATTAAATAGTTAATAACTATTTAATAGTTACCTAGTTAAAATAATTACAAAATTACCTGTTAAATAAATCCTAAGTTACAATTAAACCTAACACTACACTATCAATAAATTAATTAAATAAACTATCTACAAATATCTACAATTAAATCAACTAAACTAAATTACAAAAAAAAACCCCACTAAATTACAAAAAATAAAAAAAGATTACAAGAATTTTAAACTAATTACACCTACTCTAAGCCCCCTAAAAAAATAACAAAGCCCCCCAAAATAAAAAAAATGCCCTACCCTATTCTAAAATAAAAATTGTAAAGCTCTTTTACCTTACCAGCCCTTAAAAGGGCCTTTTGCGGGGCATGCCCCAAAGAAAACAGCTCTTTTGCATTTAAATAAACATACAATACCCCCCCAACATTACAACCCACCACCCACATACCCCTAATCTAACCCAAACACCCCTTAAAAAAACCTAACACTAAGCCCCTGAAGATCTTCCTACCTTATCTTCACCACGCCGGGTATCACCGATCCGTCCAGAAGAGGGTCTGAAGTCTTCATCCTATCCAGCAAGAAGAGGTCCAGAAGAGGGTCCAAAGTCTTCATCCTATCCGGCAAGAAGAGGGCATTCGGACCGGTAGACATCTTAATCCAGGCGGCATCTTCTTTCTTCTTCCATCTGGCGCGGAGCGGGACCATCTTGAAGCAGCCGACGGAGATCCATCCTCTTCTAACGACGTCCTAAGTCCGAATGAAGGTTCCTTTAAATGACGTCATCCAAAATGGCGTCCCTCGAATTCCGATTGGCTGATAGGATTCTATCAGCCAATCGGAATTAAGGTAGGAAAAATCTGATTGGCTGATTGAATCAGCCAATAGATTCAAGTTCAATCGGATTTGCTGATCCAATCAGCCAATCAGATTGAGCTCGCATTCTATTGGCTGTTCCGATTAGGGGTTAATACATTTATTATAGTAGCGGTGAGGTCCGGTCGGCAGATTAGGGGTTAATAATTGTAGGTAGGTAGGGCGACGTTGGGGGGGGCAGATTAGGGGGTAATAAATATTATGTTGGGGTCGGCGATGTTAGGGGCAGCAGATTAGGGGTACATAGGGATAATGTAGGTTGTGGCGGTGTGCGGTCGGCAGATTAGGGGTTAAAAAAAATTAATAGAGTGGCAGCGATGTGGGGGGCCTCGGTTTAGGGGTGCATAGGTAGTTTATGGGTGTTTGTGTACTTTAGAGCACAGTAGTTAAGAGCTTTATGAACCGGCGTTAGCCCAGAAAGCTCTTAACTCCTGGCTTTTTTCTGCGGCTGGAGTCTTGTCGTTAGATTTCTAACGCTCACTTCAGCCAAGACTCTAAATACCAGCGTTAGAAAGATTCCATTGAAAAGATAGGATACGCAATTGGCGTAAGGGGATCTGCGGTATGGAAAAGTCGTGGCTGGAAAGTGAGCGTTAGACCCTTTCCTGACTGACTCTAAATACCAGCGGCCAGTAAAAACCAGCGTTAGGACCCCCTTAACGCTGGTTTGGACGGCTAACGCAGAACTCTAAATCTAGGCGTAAGGGTTTATTTTATAGGTAAGTAATTAGTTTTAAATAGGAATAATTTATTTAATTGTAGTTATTTTATTTAGATTTATTATAGTGGCGGTGACATTGGCGGCGGCAGATTAGGGGTTAAGAAGTGTAGGTAGGTTGCGGCAACTTTGGGGGGGCAGATTAGGGGTTAATTAATATAATGTAGGGTTTGGCGATGTTGGGGGCAGCAGATTAGGGGTTCATAGGGATAATGTAGGTGGCGGCGGTGTCCGGAGCGGCAGAGTAGGGGTTAATCATTATAATGTAGGTGGCGACGATGTCGGGGATGGCAGAATAGGGATTAATAAGTGTAAGATTAGGGGTGTTTAGACTCGGGGTTCATGCTAGGGTGTTAGGTGTAGACATAAAATTCCTTTCCCCATAGGAATTAATGGGGCCACGTTAGGAGCGGAACGCTGCTTTTTTGCAGGTGTGTTAGTTTTTTTAGCTGAATCTGCGCCATTGATTCCTATGGGGAAATCGTGCACTAGCATGTTTAGCCAGCTTACCGCTACCGTAAGCAACACTGGTATTGAGGTGAGATGTGGAGCTAAATTTTGCTGTACGCTTACCTTTTTGCGGCTAACGCCAGGTTTAAAAAGACCCGTAATACCAGCGTTGTCTTAAGGGAGTGTTAAAAAAAAATGCTTGTTAGCAACGCACCCCTGTTACCGCAAAACTCGTAATCTCGCCGTATGTACTAACTAGTCTACCTAGTTAAAATAAATACAAACTGTGAAATAAAAATAAAACCTGAGATAGATACAATGTAACTATTAGTTATATTATAGCTAGCTTAGGGTTTATTTTATAGGTCAGTATTTAGTTTTAAATAGGAATTATTTAGGTAATGATAGTAATTGTTATTTATATTTATTTTAATTATATTAAAGTTAGGGGTGTTAGGGTTAGGGTTAGGTTTAGGGTTTAATATATTTATTTAGTGTTAGTGATGTAGGAGGCCATAGGTTTAGGGGTTATAAGTTAGTATAGTGGTGGCAGCGACGTTGGGGGCGGCATATTAGGGGTTAATAAGTGTAGGTAGGTGTCGGCGACATTGGGGGCGGCAGATTAAGGATTAATAAATTTATGTAGGTGGCGACGACATTGGGGGGTGGCAGATTAGGGGTTAATAAGTGTAACGTCTTATGGCAAAGGGGTCAGATTGTACTGATCTTCCTAAGAGACCTGTAAAGGGGTAAAGGATCAGGAAGGGGAGGGGTGAAGGCTCTGGTAGGAGGGTACTGGGTGGGGCAGGGGGAAAAATAGGGTTGGGGTGGGTGGGGAAAGTGGTATACAGTGGTACATTCTAACAATAGTTAACTCAACTTTTTTTTCAAAGGATACTGAAGACTGACAGGCCAGCTCACTAGGAGCCAGCTAACAGTCTATCTCCCTGGTTCACTCTACAGGGGAATCAAGGAGGATAAAGAATCTGCTGAGGTCTTCTTCAGATGGCTTCATGGCGGGTTTGAAATGTCCCTGTTGGATGGACTACACTCTATCTCAGCAGTATGATCTCTCTTGGTTCTTTTGGATTTTCCATTTTTGCCCACTTGAGTTCAGTCCTTCTGTGGGGCTTTCCTTTGTGGTTTCGGAGAACTGCTATGCTCTGCCGAGTCCGAGAGCAGGTCCAGCTGTCTCAAGAGTATAGTTCTCTCTTTACAGGTGGAGCAGGAATGAGTGCTATTTTGATTTGTGAATGTAAGTTTGAAGGGAAAGCTCCACCTGTATTTGATGTTTTCCTTAATGAGAATTTGTACCACAGGCTTCAGTTCTCTCCTTCTCCTCAATGTTGTCAGCGATAAGTCAGTATATATTTGTATCTCATTACCTTCATAATTTAGCTTACGGGTTGTGATGGCAGTATCTCTTCTTTAATATGGTAGTAGTGCATCTTCACTATGATATCTCTTGTAGTTGACTGAGTTGGTTTGGTCAGAGCCCGATGGACTATATCCATAAGAAGCATAGGTGGTTCTATCTCAGGCGCTAGCCAAGAGAATAATTTAGTGACATCCTCTGGTAAATTCTTAAAGCTCCCTGGTAAGTTTCTTATACATAGGTTGGAACAACGTCATCTATTTTCTAGATCTTCTACTTGGTCCTCAAGCTTTCTAATGTTTATAGAATGGTCCAGCAGAGTGGTTTGTAGTTGTGGGATTTCCCCAGATAGGTCATCCAATAACTTGAATTCCTCCTGGAATATAGCTTTTATTTGTGCAAGTAATTCTTTATTAGGGGTACCTACTGAGCAAGTATCCTCCATTTTGGTGTGCTCTTGGTCAATAATTTCTTTGGCTGGTGAAGTACTTTTCTCCTGTCTTGGTTAGATAGTATTTAACCGAGTGGCTTCTGCTTTTCCTTTTGTTGAGGCTTTTCTTAATCTTTTTATATAAGAGGATAAAGGTATACTGTTGTAGAGCAATTGAAATATTATAGCCTCAGGGGGACTTTGTCATGCTGTATCTGTGAAGATGTTTATTGATATTGATGTGTAGAGGTCAGACGGGGATAGGATTGACAGGTCATTGATGTGTCAAGGTATATGTAAGGTTAATAAATATATATTTTAGTCATATGTTTTAAGATTAATAAATGTATATACATATTTTGATCATGTGCTTGACTGGTCAGTGGAGGATGATTCAATACATTCTTAACTTGGGACTCCTGTACCATCCTCCCACATTCAGTGTGCAAAAAGTGAAGAGGGCATCCAAGTGAGAACAATAGAGCATTTGGTTTAATTAAAATTTAACAACAATTTCAGGAAACCATATGTGTGATTGCCTGGGAATGTGAGATAAAATCTATTACCCCTCACAACGTGCCGTAGAGTCTGACTCAGGCGACATATCTTGTGAGAAAGTAACTCTGTGCATTTCAAATGCAAATAAACCATGCTAAGTGGGTGGGGCAGTGAAGACCTTAGGAAACAAAGACAAATGCTATGGTGTGAACTTAAAATTACTGAAAGCAGTGTGGGTTGAAGAATTAACATTTACAACCCCTGTATAACACAGATAAAAATAAATACATTTTTGCAAAGGGAACAATACTAATTTCATACGTGTTTGGAATAATTCAAATAACCCATATATGTATATATATGGGACTGAAACATTTTATATTAAATGAATGATTGCTATGTTGAGTAATAACTACATCAAATACATATGAATGCTTGTATCATTTCTAATAATTATTTCTATTTTTATTGCAGACAACCATTGGTCATGGGCATCAATCTATGCACTTAGAAAGAGGTGCACTGAATACCTCAGCCTCTGTGTTTTTAAGAATATGAATAGATATTTGTGGACCTAAAAAGAAATAATTAATGACACTTATTATTTTATTTCAGGTGAACCATGGGCAAAATTCCTGCATGCAAGAATTGTGGGAGACATAGAGCATACTATATTATATGAAAACATATTAGATGTATAAATGCCATTAATTTCAGAAACAGGATACCTTATTTTAATATAATATACTGTGCTTCATATCAAAATGATCAGAAAATTCATAAGATATTACTTATCCAAAACAAATATTGTGAGTAGTTGTTGCAGTAGATTATGATAAAATGAATAACCATTTCATAGAAATACTGAATTAAGTTGTTAAAATGTTTAGAAATGGTATTGCATGTATTGCTGTGTTGTGCTGTCTGCTGCCACCTAGTGTTATGATGCAGAATTGCAGCCATGAGATGATTGGTTGTTGCAAGGATGCATATCCTTGGCAACATACATTCCCAAATGAACCAATCCATGTTCAGTTGCAAAGGGCCAATCCGAGACAAGGTTTCCATTGAGCGTTCCCAATACTCACCAATGATAGATAATGATCAAAAAAGGGGAGGGGTGAAATCAGATGATTTAACCCCAAGCATAGAGACTGAGAGGTGGCTGCTGGCTAATCCTGGAGGAATAACTACTGTGGTTATTATTAAAGCACACAGCTACTCTTAGACTCCATATGTGAATATCCCCAATTTTGAAATTCTGAGGTAAAATTGAATCTGTTGAGAAACATTGGAAACTGGATATCGATTGGTTTATTTGGTAAATTATTGAAATTACATGTGATGTTTTAGAATAAGTTATATGCATAGTCACTACAGTTAAATTACAATTGGAAGATTGGAGAGAGCAAATTGTGCTTTTAAATTGTATTGCATAACCTTGAATAGCTCTTAGCTTGGCTATTTGTATGCAAGCATTTAAAGTAAATATTTACTATTGCTATATGTATCAGAGTTAAGGAAATAGTTTACATTTCAAGTTAGCATTTCATAGCCTATGTATTGTTTAAATTTGTATCTGGTAGGCTAAGTAACTTATCTGTGCAAGTTCTGATGTTTTAAATTAATATTGTATTAGGATAAATTGCAGTTAAATAACAGAATATATATATTATCCTATTGATTATAAGCAAAGTTAGAATTGTATTGCTTGGATGTTAAGAGTTAAAGGTTTTAATCCCATTGTGTTAACTGAATGAAAGGCTATTTGTAAATAAAGCTGATTTTTAAAGGTAAATTTTTCTGGGTTTTGTAAGAAGGATAGCATATCTTAATAGTTGGTTTTAACGTGTATAATAGTGTTTCATATTCTAGTATTACAAATATATTTCAAAATGTTCATGGATATTAACTAAATAAAAGAATTCAGGTATTTATATTATTTGTATGGTTTCTAGTAGATGCATGTTAGTTAAGGGTTTCTATATTTTAAGGATAATTATTATTTGCATTGTGTTATAACCCTGCCATAAGCTGATATATTATTTGAACAGCACTACTTAGATTCTTATCATAAATACTGACATATTGTATGGAGGCACTTGCTGAGATCTATTAAAATTCATCATACTGATATCATATATTTGTAGTAAATAGAAATTATTATAAAAGAGAGAAAAAGTTTCATATTTCGATATTAATATTTTGAAGATATAATTTTTGAAAAATTGAAATATTGATTTTCATATTTCGAGATTGATATTAATATCTTGAAATATTATTAAAGATTAATTTTTGAAAAATTAATAAAAATATGAATTTTTCATATTTCAAAATTAATCAAAAATATAAATGTTTCATATTTTCAAAGTTAATCAAAAATATTAATTTTTCATATTTCGAAATATTAATTTTTCATATTTCAAAATTAATATTATTTTAAAAAAAATATCATTTTTTTTTCTTCTCTCTTTTTATTGGCAAAAATTGTATTAGCGTTTTAATTTAACTAAATACTAAACCAATATAATAATGTCTGTAGCCAGGAGTGACTCATTTAATTCTGTATATAGCGATGAAAATGGTCCCTTCACCATACCCATTACTAAAGGTCAGGTCCTTAAGAAAGATATCATAAGTTACATTAAAGGGAAGTTTAATATTGCGGGTGAATTAAATGATTTTATGGATATACTTGAAACTAGGGCTAAAAATATTACTGTTAATAATAATATGTGGAATGAAGAGAATGAATTCTTCTAAGTATTAATGATTAATCAATGCAAGACTCCCAAAAAGCGAGACAAACTAATACTAAAATCTTGGCCCCTTTTAATATGCGTTATTGACGAAATGTAGTTTTGTGTCATATACAAACGATTGCAAATACAGGAGCTAGAAAGTAGTATTCGTTCCTCACGCAGATACGAAGAGGATTTAAAAATAGCCAAAAATAAAATGGATGAATTTGTCCAAAACCTAACCGCCTTAGATAAGCATAACATAGACTTACTCGCACAGATACAAGATTTAAATAAACAGCTTGCGCAAAGCCAGAAGGAATTAAGTGATTTAAAAAGGTCATATCGCCATAATGAAAACCCTTATATTAACAGTGAGAATAATGCAGATAATGCTAACTCCTTTAGCGAACGCGTCAGGGACGAGGTACAAAAATATATGGAACAGTATAGACAAATGACCCCTAATGGGTCAGAAATAGATTTCCCAAATAGACAATCACCTCATGATGTAAATCCAGAGGACTGCTGTAACGCAGCTGGTGCGGGGGAGGGAAACTCTAACAGAGAATCCCAAAATAAGTCTGATAAAGTATATGATTCCCATAAAATAATCACCTTCGTACAACGTGCAGTACCTATATTCTCCAATAAGGGAACAAAATCTGTAATTGATCATTTAGAGGCTTTTGAAAATGCATTAGCTATAATGAATGTTACAAGTGAGAAATTAAAAATTGAATTTCTGCCTTGGGTATTTGAGAGTAAACATCACAAATTCTTTGCTTCACTAAAGGATATGAATTTTCATTCCTGGAGTGGGATAAAACGACAATGCAGAAAAGAATCCGGGCAATATCGCACTAAAACTGCCGTGAAAATAGCGGTATGTGGTTTAAAGTGTAGTGGCAACATACATTCCCAAATGAACCAATCCATGTTCAGTTGCAAAGGGCCAATCCGAGACAAGGTTTCCACTGAGCGTTCCCAATACTCACCAATGATAGATAATGATCAAAAAAGGGGAGGGGTGAAATCAGATGATTTAACCCCAAGCATAGAGACTGAGAGGAGGCTGCTGGCTAATCCTGGAGGAATAACTACTGTGGTTATTATTAAAGCACACAGCTACTCTTAGACTCCATATGTGAATATCCCCAATTTTGAAATTCTGAGGTGAAATTGAATCTGTTGAGAAACATTGGAAACTGGATATCGATTGGTTTATTTGGTAAAGTATTGAAATTACATGTGATGTTTTAGAATAAGTTATATGCATAGTCACTACAGTTAAATTACAATTGGAAGATTGAAGAGAGCAAATTGTGCTTTTAAATTGTATTGCATAACCTTGAATAGCTCTTAGCTTGCCTATTTGTATGCAAGCATTTAAAGTAAATATTTACTATTGCTATATATATCAGAGTTAAGGAAATAGTTTACATTTCAAGTTATCATTTCATAGCCTATGTATTGTTTAAATTTGTATCTGGTAGGCTAAGTAACTTATCTGTGCAAGTTCTGATGTTTTAAATTAATATTGTATTAGGATAAATTGCAGTTAAATAACAGAATATATATATTATCCTATTGATTATAAGCAAAGTTAGAATTGTATTGCTTGGATGTTAAGAGTTAAAGGTTTTAATCCCATTGTGTTAACTGAATGAAAGGCTATTTGTAAATAAAGCTGATTTTTAAAGGTAAATTTTTCTGGGTTTTGTAAGAAGGATAGCATATCTTAATAGTTGGTTTTAACGTGTATAATAGTGTTTCATATTCTAGTATTACAAATATATTTCAAAATGTTCATGGATATTAACTAAATAAAAGAATTCAGGTATTTATATTATTTGTATGGTTTCTAGTAGATGCATGTTAGTTAAGGGTTTCTATATTTTAAGGATAATTATTATTTGTATTGTGTTATAACCCTGCCATAAGCTGATATATTATTTGAACAGCACTACTTAGATTCTTATCATAAATACTGACATATTGTATGGAGGCACTTGCTGAGATCTATTAAAATTCATCATACTGATATCATATATTTGTAGTAAATAGAAATTATTATAAAAGAGAGAAAAAGTTTCATATTTCGATATTAGTATTTTGAAGATATAATTTTTGAAAAATTGAAATATTGATTTTCATATTTCGAGATTGATATTAATATCTTGAAATATTATTAAAGATTAATTTTTGAAAAATTTATAAAAATATGAATTTTTCATATTTCAAAATTAATCAAAAATATAAATTTTTCATATTTTCAAAGTTAATCAAAAATATTAATTTTTCATATTTCAAAATATTAATTTTTCATATTTCAAAATTAATATTATTTTTTAAAAAAAATATCATTTTTTTTTTCTTCTCTCTTTTTATTGGCAAAAATTGTATTAGCGTTTTAATTTAACTAAATACTAAACCAATATAATAATGTCTGTAGCCAGGAGTGACTCATTTAATTCTGTATATAGCGATGAAAATGGTCCCTTCACCATACCCATTACTAAAGGTCAGGTCCTTAAGAAAGATATCATAAGTTACATTAAAGGGAAGTTTAATATTGCGGGTGAATTAAATGATTTTATGGATATACTTGAAACTAGGGCTAAAAATATTACTGTTAATAATAATATGTGGAATGAAGAGAATGAATTCTTCTAAGTATTAATGATTAATCAATGCAAGACTCCCAAAAAGCGAGACAAACTAATACTAAAATCTTGGCCCCTTTTAATATGCGTTATTGACGAAATGTCGTTTTGTGTCATAGACAAACGATTGCAAATACAGGAGCTAGACAGTAGTATTCGTTCCTCACGCAGATACGAAGAGGATTTAAAAATAGCCATAAATAAAATGGATGAATTTGTCCAAAACCTAACCGCCTTAGATAAGCATAACATAGACTTACTCGCACAGATACAAGATTTAAATAAACAGCTTGCGCAAAGCCAGAAGGAATTAAGTGATTTAAAAAGGTCATATCGCCATAATGAAAACCCTTATATTAACAGTGAGAATAATGCAGATAATGCTAACTCCTTTAGCGAACGCGTCAGGGACGAGGTACAAAAATATATGGAACAGTATAGACAAATGACCCCTAATGGGTCAGAAATAGATTTCCCACATAGACAATCACCTCATGATGTAAATCCAGAGGACTGCTGTAACGCAGCTGGTGCGGGGGAGGGAAACTCTAACAGAGAATCCCAAAATAAGTCTGATAAAGTATATGATTCCCATAAAATAATCACCTTCGTACAACGTGCAGTACCTATATTCTCCAATAAGGGAACAAAATCTGTAATTGATCATTTAGAGGCTTTTGAAAATGCATTAGCTATAATGAATGTTACAAGTGAGAAATTAAAAATTGAATTTCTGCCTTGGGTATTTGAGAGTAAACATCACAAATTCTTTGCTTCACTAAAGGATATGAATATTCATTCCTGGAGTGGGATAAAACGACAATGCAGAAAAGAATCCGGGCAATATCGCACTAAAACTGCCGCGAAAATAGCGGTATGTGGTTTAAAGTGTAGTGGCAACATACATTCCCAAATGAACCAATCCATGTTCAGTTGCAAAGGGCCAATCCGAGACAAGGTTTCCATTGAGCGTTCCCAATACTCACCAATGATAGATAATGATCAAAAAAGGGGAGGGGTGAAATCAGATGATTTAACCCCAAGCATAGAGACTGAGAGGAGGCTGCTGGCTAATCCTTGAATTTCTGCCTTGGGTATTTGAGAGTAAACATCACAAATTCTTTGCTTCACTAAAGGATATGAATATTCATTCCTGGAGTGGGATAAAACGACAATGCAGAAAAGAATCCGGGCAATATCGCACTAAAACTGCCGCGAAAATAGCGGTATGTGGTTTAAAGTGTAGTGGCAACATACATTCCCAAATGAACCAATCCATGTTCAGTTGCAAAGGGCCAATCCGAGACAAGGTTTCCATTGAGCGTTCCCAATACTCACCAATGATAGATAATGATCAAAAAAGGGGAGGGGTGAAATCAGATGATTTAACCCCAAGCATAGAGACTGAGAGGAGGCTGCTGGCTAATCCTGGAGGAATAACTACTGTGGTTATTATTAAAGCACACAGCTACTCTTAGACTCCATATGTGAATATCCCCAATTTTGAAATTCTGAGGTGAAATTGAATCTGTTAAGAAACATTGGAAACTGGATATCGATTGGTTTATTTTGTAAAGTATTGAAATTACATGTGATGTTTTAGAATAAGTTATATGCATAGTCACTACAGTTAAATTACAATTGGAAGATTGAAGAGAGCAAATTGTGCTTTTAAATTGTATTGCATAACCTTGAATAGCTCTTAGCTTGCCTATTTGTATGCAAGCATTTAAAGTAAATATTTACTATTGCTATATATATCAGAGTTAAGGAAATAGTTTACATTTCAAGTTAGCATTTCATAGCCTATGTATTGTTTAAATTTGTATCTGGTAGGCTAAGTAACTTATCTGTGCAAGTTCTGATGTTTTAAATTAATATTGTATTAGGATAAATTGCAGTTAAATAACAGAATATATATATTATCCTATTGATTATAAGCAAAGTTAGAATTGTATTGCTTGGATGTTAAGAGTTAAAGGTTTTAATCCCATTGTGTTAACTGAATGAAAGGCTATTTGTAAATAAAGCTGATTTTTAAACGTAAATTTTTCTGGGTTTTGTAATAAGGATAGCATATCTTAATAGTTGGTTTTAACGTGTATAATAGTGTTTCATATTCTAGTATTACAAATATATTTCAAAATGTTCATGGATATTAACTAAATAAAAGAATTCAGGTATTTATATTATTTTTATGGTTTCTAGTAGATGCATGTTAGTTAAGGGTTTCTATATTTTAAGGATAATTATTATTTGTATTGTGTTATAACCCTGCCATAAGCTGATATATTATTTGAACAGCACTACTTAGATTCTTATCATAAATACTGACATATTGTATGGAGGCACTTGCTGAGATCTATTAAAATTCATCATATTGATATCATATATTTGTAGTAAATAGAAATTATTATAAAAGAGAGAAAAAGTTTCATATTTCGATATTAGTATTTTGAAGATATAATTTTTGAAAAATTGAAATATTGATTTTCATATTTCGAGATTGATATTAATATCTTGAAATATTATTAAAGATTAATTTTTGAAAAATTTATAAAAATATGAATTTTTCATATTTCAAAATTAATCAAAAATATAAATTTTTCATATTTTCAAAGTTAATCAAAAATATAAATTTTTCATATTTTGAAATATTAATTTTTCATATTTCAAAATTAATATTATTTTTAAAAAAAAATATCATTTTTTTTTTCTTCTCTCTTTTTATTGGCAAAAATTGTATTAGCGTTTTAATTTAACTAAATACTAAACCAATATAATAATGTCTGTAGCCAGGAGTGACTCATTTAATTCTGTATATAGCGATGAAAATGGTCCCTTCACCATACCCATTACTAAAGGTCAGGTCCTTAAGAAAGATATCATAAGTTACATTAAAGGGAAGTTTAATATTGCGGGTGAATTAAATGATTTTATGGATATACTTGAAACTAGGGCTAAAAATATTACTGTTAATAATAATATGTGGAATGAAGAGAATGAATTCTTCTAAGTATTAATGATTAATCAATGCAAGACTCCCAAAAAGTGAGACAAACTAATACTAAAATCTTGGCCCCTTTTAATATGCGTTATTGACGAAATGTCGTTTTGTGTCATAGACAAACGATTGCAAATACAGGAGCTAGAAAGTAGTATTCGTTCCTTACGCAGATACGAAGAGGATTTAAAAATAGCCAAAAATAAAATGGATGAATTTGTCCAAAACCTAACCGCCTTAGATAAGCATAACATAGACTTACTCGCACAGATACAAGATTTAAATAAACAGCTTGCGCAAAGCCAGAAGGAATTAAGTGATTTAAAAAGGTCATATCGCCATAATGAAAACCCTTATATTAACAGTGAGAATAATGCAGATAATGCTAACTCCTTTAGCGAACGCGTCAGGGATGAGGTACAAAAATATATGGAACAGTATAGACAAATGACCCCTAATGGGTCAGAAATAGATTTCCCAAATAGACAATCACCTCATGATGTAAATCCAGAGGACTGCTGTAACGCAGCTGGTGCGGGGGAGGGAAACTCTAACAGAGAATCCCAAAATAAGTCTGATAAAGTATATGATTCCCATAAAATAATCACCTTCGTACAACGTGCAGTACCTATATTCTCCAATAAGGGAACAAAATCTGTAATTGATCATTTAGAGGCTTTTGAAAATGCATTAGCTATAATGAATGTTACAAGTGAGAAATTAAAAATTGAATTTCTGCCTTGGGTATTTGAGAGTAAACATCACAAATTCTTTGCTTCACTAAAGGATATGAATATTCATTCCTGGAGTGGGATAAAACGACAATGCAGAAAAGAATCCGGGCAATATCGCACTAAAACTGCCGCGAAAATAGCGGTATGTGGTTTAAAGTGTAGTGGCAACATACATTCCCAAATGAACCAATCCATGTTCAGTTGCAAAGGGCCAATCCGAGACAAGGTTTCCATTGAGCGTTCCCAATACTCACCAATGATAGATAATGATCAAAAAAGGGGAGGGGTGAAATCAGATGATTTAACCCCAAGCATAGAGACTGAGAGGAGGCTGCTGGCTAATCCTGGAGGAATAACTACTGTGGTTATTATTAAAGCACACAGCTACTCTTAGACTCCATATGTGAATATCCCCAATTTTGAAATTCTGAGGTGAAATTGAATCTGTTGAGAAACATTGGAAACTGGATATCGATTGGTTTATTTGGTAAAGTATTGAAATTACATGTGATGTTTTAGAATAAGTTATATGCATAGTCACTACAGTTAAATTACAATTGGAAGATTGGAGAGAGCAAATTGTGCTTTTAAATTGTATTGCATAACCTTGAATAGCTCTTAGCTTGCCTATTTGTATGCAAGCATTTAAAGTAAATATTTACTATTGCTATATGTATCAGAGTTAAGGAAATAGTTTACATTTCAAGTAAGCATTTCATAGCCTATGTATTGTTTAAATTTGTATCTGGTAGGCTAAGTAACTTATCTGTGCAAGTTCTGATGTTTTAAATTAATATTGTATTAGGATAAATTGCAGTTAAATAACAGAATATATATATTATCCTATTGATTATAAGCAAAGTTAGAATTGTATTGCTTGGATGTTAAGAGTTAAAGGTTTTAATCCCATTGTGTTAACTGAATGAAAGGCTATTTGTAAATAAAGCTGATTTTTAAAGGTAAATTTTTCTGGGTTTTGTAAGAAGGATAGCATATCTTAATAGTTGGTTTTAACGTGTATAATAGTGTTTCATATTCTAGTATTACAAATATATTTCAAAATGTTCATGGATATTAACTAAATAAAAGAATTCAGGTATTTATATTATTTGTATGGTTTCTAGTAGATGCATGTTAGTAAGGGTTTCTATATTTTAAGGATTATTATTATTTGTATTGTGTTATAACCCTGCCATAAGCTGATATATTATTTGAACAGCACTACTTAGATTCTTATCATAAATACTGACATATTGTATGGAGGCACTTGCTGAGATCTATTAAAATTCATCATATTGATATCATATATTTGTAGTAAATAGAAATTATTATAAAAGAGAGAAAAAGTTTCATATTTCGATATTAATATTTTGAAGATATAATTTTTGAAAAATTGAAATATTGATTTTCATATTTCGAGATTGATATTAATATCTTGAAATATTATTAAAGATTAATTTTTGAAAAATTTATAAAAATATTAATTTTTCATATTTCAAAATTAATCAAAAATATAAATTTTTCATATTTTCAGAGTTAATCAAAAATATTAATTTTTCATATTTCGAAATATTAATTTTTCATATTTCAAAATTAATATTATTTTTAAAAAAAAATATCATTTTTTTTTTCTTCTCTCTTTTTATTGGCAAAAATTGTATTAGCGTTTTAATTTAACTAAATACTAAACCAATATAATAATGTCTGTAGCCAGGAGTGACTCATTTAATTCTGTATATAGCGATGAAAATGGTCCCTTCACCATACCCATTTACTAAAGGTCAGGTCCTTAAGAAAGATATCATAAGTTACATTAAAGGGAAGTTTAATATTGCGGGTGAATTAAATGATTTTATGGATATACTTGAAACTAGGGCTAAAAATATTACTGTTAATAATAATATGTGGAATGAAGATAATGAATTCTTCCAAGTATTAATGATTAATCAATGCAAGACTCCCAAAAAGCGAGACAAACTAATACTAAAATCTTGGCCCCTTTTAATATGCGTTATTGACGAAATGTCGTTTTGTGTCATAGACAAACGATTGCAAATACAGGAGCTAGACAGTAGTATTCATTCCTCACGCAGATACGAAGAGGATTTAAAAATAGCCATAAATAAAATGGATGAATTTGTCCAAAACCTAACCGCCTTAGATAAGCATAACATAGACTTACTCGCACAGATACAAGATTTAAATAAACAGCTTGCGCAAAGCCAGAAGGAATTAAGTGATTTAAAAAGGTCATATCGCCATAATGAAAACCCTTATATTAACAGTGAGAATAATGCAGATAATGCTAACTCCTTTAGCGAACGCGTCAGGGACGAGGTACAAAAATATATGGAACAGTATAGACAAATGACCCCTAATGGGTCAGAAATAGATTTCCCACATAGACAATCACCTCATGATGTAAATCCAGAGGACTGCTGTAACGCAGCTGGTGCGGGGGAGGGAAACTCTAACAGAGAATCCCAAAATAAGTCTGATAAAGTATATGATTCCCATAAAATAATCACCTTCGTACAACGTGCAGTACCTATATTCTCCAATAAGGGAACAAAATCTGTAATTGATCATTTAGAGGCTTTTGAAAATGCATTAGCTATAATGAATGTTACAAGTGAGAAATTAAAAATTGAATTTCTGCCTTGGGTATTTGACAGTAAACATCACAAATTCTTTGCTTCACTAAAGGATATGAATATTCATTCCTGGAGTGGGATAAAACGACAATGCAGAAAAGAATCCGGGCAATATCGCACTAAAACTGCCGCGAAAATAGCGGTATATGGTTTAAAGTGTAGTGCAAATCAGAGTCCTATCGAATTCCTTTCTGAATTGAAAAATACGTACAGTATGGCTGAAGATAATCCCAGATTTGATGGCTCAGAATTTGTAAATTTATTTTTTGAAGCACTGCCTACACCCATCAAAATTAACTTAGCTAGAGATTTTGATGAGGACTGCTCATTGGAATGGCTGATCAAAGAGAGTACAAAGTTATACTCTATTCAGCAATCCAGTGAACAGGGGGTGAAAAAGGAGTCAAAACCCAAAATTGTAGCAGAAACTAGGGTGTCACCTAGCCCCCTCAATTTGGAGTCTAAAAAGAAAACCTATGCGGAGGTGGCCAGTCAAAACAGGCCATCTCCACAGAGGTTTAACTCTGCCCCCTCCCCTATACGGGTTGAGGCGCAGGGAGACTATAACCAAAGTGGGGGACATAATCAGGTAAATAATTACTCACAAAGAGAATACTCACCAAATAATTGGTATCCGCGCAAGGGTAGACACAATAGACGGAGAAAATATTCTCAGGGTAACCAGACACCCCAGGTATATAATGCTCCCCAAAGTACTAATACTGAACAAGCTGAACCCCAGGGGCAACCACGCCAGAATAGAAATAGCGGCCCTGATTCTGAGGGAACCCAATGGTCCAGGAATCATTATTATGGGGCACCAAGAGATAGGCCCAGGGGTAGAGGTAAATTGTACAATAAGGTAGATATGCTGTTTACCCAGTTAAATCGGTTGAGCGAACAATTCGCTAATATGAGTCAACCTTCTAGGTACGGCTCAGCAACCGAACAATACTTTTTTAGGGGTACAGCCAGTGGTCAGCAGTGGACCACAGGCACAGCCATAAATACTGCAGTATCACCTGAGAGGGAGGGGAGAGATATGCAAAATGTAATAATAAATATCAATGATACTAATCATGCTCTCTCCCCACAGACCGGAAACGGACAAATTAGCTGTGATGACAGGCAACCTCATCCGTGAAAAATTAACAAACCTCTTCCTTTGCAGCACTCCCTTAACCTTATTTCCACAGATGCAGTACACAAGAATCCAGCCGACCCTGTCATAGAGGAGACCGGTAGGTATGAAACTTCTTCTGCATCGGAAAACATGGCGAATTCAGGTAACACGTGGCGAAGCCCACAGATGTGTGATAACGCCAACTTTATGTGTGAAATGGTAGAAAATGCAGGAAGGTATTATGTATTAGTTGAGCTGCAAGATTCAGTCTCCAACCCTATCATGGGATTAATTGACACCGGCTCTCAGGCAACTATCTTATCCCACAGGTACTACACACAGCTAAATGAGCTAACACCCCACAAACCTAAAATAAGAGAATTTGACAATTCTCTAATAGGTGTTGGGGGTGACTCCCTAAAAGTTTACGGTACTGCCTGGTTACAATTTAAATTGGGGAACAGGGTCATAAGACACCCTGTCATTATAGTGGATCTGCCAACTGATCATTTAATTATTGGTAGTGATCTCCTGAAGTGATTAAGCACCATAATTGATTGCATAAATAATGTAATTTGGTCACAAGTTAAAAGGCCTATAAATTATGAAAAATCTGGTATATCTTGCACCCGACATAGCTGTCACGTGGTGGAAGAGAAACCAGATGCTATGGAGATTCATTTCAGGAATAACTCTGTACCTGAAATCACTATTCTACAAATAGATGATCAGACTCCTTTAAGTGGCTCTGATGGTAATACTTTTAAAATTTCGCCTGGAAAGATAGCGAATATTTCCCTAGATGGCGATGTATTAACCATATAACTCCACAAGGGGGATCATAAAATCCCTAAGGGGGGAGGCCACGCTCAATACCTCACAGGGATTGAGAGAGTTAAAGAGGATCTATTTATCCCTATACAAGTGCATGACCTTGGTAAAACCAAATATGCTAAATTAAACCTAAAACAGGAAGCTAGCTATATAAGCGAAGGTTTATTAGCGCAAATAGCTGAACCTAAAGTAATTAAATATCTTTCTCCCCAAAACCACTGCGTCCACAACCTGGATAACAGGTCTGAAAGCTAATAACATCACAGCTAAGTGCTTATTATCTATCTCTATTGGTAATAAGTCAGTGAAACACCTGTTTTTAGTTTTAAATACTCCCCATAATCAAATATACATTGGCAATGATATCTTACATAGATATGCCATACAAATAGATTTGATTAATTCTTGCCTCTGGAGCAGGTTAAAGGGGGACCCTGAAGTATTACAGGATGGGTTGTTAATTAGAACATCCAAAACTGGCATCCAGCAATGGATAGTACCCACCAAGTTCAGAGGTCTAATGCTTCAACATGCCCATGATGCTCCCACATCTGGTCATCGTGGTGCCAAACTCACGTATGAAATATTACGTGATTACGCTTTTTGGCCACACATGTTGAAGGATGTTCAAACCTACTGTCAAGGGTGTTTAATCTGTCCACAGTTCCAACCCACTGCGCCAACGCATAGAGCACCATTGCAGAAAAGGGGGATGGTAATGCCATGGTCAGATATACAAATTGATTTTATTGGCCCCGTAATAAGGTCATCAAGAGGTAACAAATACATGTTAACCGTGACATGACTGTTCACTAAATGGGTAGAGTGCATCAGTGCACCTAACAATAGTGCTGAAACATGCGCAGCATTGCTCATCAACCACGTATTTTCCAGATTTGGTTTACCCCAAAGAATCGAGTCAGATCAGGGAACCCACTTCACTAGCGAAGTGATGACCAAAATGTGGAAAATACTAGGGGTAAAAAGAAAGCTCCATATTGCATATAGAGCTGCCTCAAGGGGTGGTGTAGAGCGTTACAACCAGTCCATTGTGAAAATCCTCAAAAAGTTTGTGAGCGAAACGGGTAAAGACTGGGATGTAAAACTACCTCTAGTCCTAATGGCATTAAGAGCAACTCAAAGTAGTGCTACCAAGATGTCATCTTTTGAACTGATGACTGGTAGAAGAATGGTTCTACCTCAGCATCTACTGTACCGTACATCAGACCAAAACTTGATAAACGCTGCCAACACACATCAATATGTGGAGAACCTAAGAAAACACCTGCAATATGTCTTTGCATTTGCTCAAAGGAATTTAGAAAGAGCCACAACTGCCACTATTATGATCTCAAAACGTCCAAAAAGGAATACGAAATAAATGATAAAGTTTATCTTTATAACTTTGGAAGAGATCAGGTTAGAGAGAAGAAATTTCTTCCCTCATGGAAAGGTCCTTTTGTCATTACTGACAAAATATCTCCAGTGGCCTATAAAATAAGGATCCCCAAAAATGAAAGTTTCATAGATAAATGGGTCCATATCAATCAATTGCGGGCATGTCATCCCAGGTCCCAGCTACAAATCATAGAGGGAGAATGAAGTGTCATATCCCCAAATGCACTAAAGACATACTGTAGTTTAAAGATGCCTAGCTGAGGAACATGAAGGCTCAAAAATGATGGACTCTCTACATAGAAGACTGTCTATGATGTGTACGGTCAACATCCTCACCAAATACCATTGACTTTAAGCCAATTTAAATACATGTGTCCTACATCTATTTAAAATTGGAAGGGGGATTTATGTCAAGGTATATGTAAGGTTAATAAATATATATTTTAATCATGTGTTTTAAGATTAATAAATGTATATACAGGAAGTGCAGAATTATTAGGCAAATGAGTATTTTGACCACATCATCCTCTTTATGCATGTTGTCTTACTCCAAGCTGTATAGGCTCAAAAGCCTACTACCAATTAAGCATATTAGGTGATGTGCATCTCTGTAATGAGAAGGGGTGTGGTCTAATGACATCAACACCCTATATCAGGTGTGCATAATTATTAGGCAACTTCCTTTCCTTTGGCAAAATGGGTCAAAAGAAGGACTTGACAGGCTCAGAAAAGTCAAAAATAGTGAGATATCTTGCAGAGGGATGCAGCACTCTTAAAATTGCAAAGCTTCTGAAGCATGATCATCGAACAATCAAGCGTTTCATTCAAAATAGTCAACAGGGTCGCAAGAAGCGTGTGGAAAAACCAAGGCGCAAAATAACTGCCCATGAACTGAGAAAAGTCAAGCGTGCAGCTGCCAAGATGCCACTTGCCACCAGTTTGGCCATATTTCAGAGCTGCAACATCACTGGAGTGCCCAAAAGCACAAGGTGTGCAATACTCAGAGACATGGCCAAGGTAAGAAAGGCTGAAAGACGACCACCACTGAACAAGACACACAAGCTGAAACGTCAAGACTGGGCCAAGAAATATCTCAAGACTGATTTTTCTAAGGTTTTATGGACTGATGAAATGAGAGTGAGTCTTGACTGGTTTGGGCTGGTATCATCAAAGATGAGCTTGTGGGGCCTTTTCGGGTTGAGGATGGAGTCAAGCTCAACTCCCAGTCCTACTGCCAGTTTCTGGAAGACACCTTCTTCAAGCAGTGGTACAGGAAGAAGTCTGCATCCTTCAAGAAAAACATGATTTTCATGCAGGACAATGCTCCATCACACGCGTCCAAGTACTCCACAGCGTGGCTGGCAAGAAAGGGTATAAAAGAAGAAAATCTAATGACATGGCCTCCTTGTTCACCTGATCTGAACCCCATTGAGAACATGTGGTCCATCATCAAATGTGAGATTTACAAGGAGGGAAAACAGTACACCTCTCTGAACAGTGTCTGGGAGGCTGTGGTTGCTGCTGCACGCAATGTTGATGGTGAACAGATCAAAACACTGACAGAATCCATGGATGGCAGGCTTTTGAGTGTCCTTGCAAAGAAAGGTGGCTATATTGGTCACTGATTTGTTTTTGTTTTGTTTTTGAATGTCAGAAATTTATATTTGTGAATGTTGAGATGTTATATTGGTTTCACTGGTAAAAATAAATAATTGAAATGGGTATATATTTGTTTTTTGTTAAGTTGCCTAATAATTATGCACAGTAATAGTCACCTGCACACACAGATATCCCCCTAAAATAGCTAAAACTAAAAACAAACTAAAAACTACTTCCAAAAATATTCAGCTTTGATATTAATGAGTTTTTGGGGTTCATTGAGAACATGGTTGTTGTTCAATAATAAAATTAATCCTCAAAAATACAACTTGCCTAATAATTCTGCACTCCCTGTACATATTTTAATCATGTGCTTGACTGGTCAGTGGAGGATGATTCAATTCATTCTTAACTTGGGACTCCTGTCCCATCCTCCCACATTCAGTGTGCAAAAAGTGAAGAGGGCATCCAAGTGAGAACAATAGAGCATTTGGTTTAATTAAAATTTAACAACAATTTCAGGAAACCATATGTGTGATTGCCTGGGAATGTGAGATAAAATCTATTACCCCTCACAACGTGCTGTAGAGTCTGACTCAGGCGACATATCTTGTGAGAAAGTAACTCTGTGCATTTCAAATGCAAATAAACCATGCTAAGTGGGTGGGGCAGTGAAGACCTTAGGAAACAAAGACAAATGCTATGGTGTGAACTTAAAATTACTGAAAGCAGTGTGGGTTGAAGAATTAACTTTTACAACCCCTGTATAACACAGATAAAAATAAATACATTTTTGCAAAGGGAACAATACTAATTTCATATGTGTTTGGAATAATTCAAATAACCCATATATGTATATATATGGGACTGAGACATTTTATATTAAATGAATGATTGCTATGTTGAGTAATAACTACATCAAATACATATGAATGCTTGGATCATTTCTAATAATTATTTCTATTTTTATTGCAGACAACCATTGGTCATGGGCATCAATCTATGCACTTAGAAAGAGGTGCACTGAATACCTCAGCCTCTGTGTTTTTAAGAATATGAATAGATATTTGTGGACCTAAAAAGAAATAATTAATGACACTTATTATTTTATTTCAGGTGAACCATGGGCAAAATTCCTGCATGCAAGAATTGTGGGAGAAATAGAGCATACTATATTATATGAAAACATATTAGATGTATAAATGCCATTAATTTCAGAAACAGGATACATTATTTTAATATAATATACTGTGTTTCATATCAAAATGATCAGAAAATTCATAAGATATTACTTATCCAAAACAAATATTGTGAGTAGTTGTTGCAGTAGATTATGATAAAATGAATAACCATTTCATAGAAATACTGAATTAAGTTGTTAAAATGTTTAGAAATGGTATTGCATGTATTGCTGTGTTGTGCTGTCTGCTGCCACCTAGTGTTATGATGCAGAATTGCAGCCATGAGATGATTGGTTGTTGCAAGGATGCATATCCTTGGCAACATACATTCCCAAATGAACCAATCCATGTTCAGTTGCAAAGGGCCAATCCGAGACAAGGTTTCCATTGAGCGTTCCCAATATTCACCAATGATAGATAATGATCAAAAAAGGGGAGGGGTGAAATCAGATGATTTAACCCCAAGCATAGAGACTGAGAGGAGGCTGCTGGCTAATCCTGGAGGAATAACTACTGTGGTTATTATTAAAGCACACAGCTACTCTTAGACTCCATATGTGAATATCCCCAATTTTGAAATTCTGAGGTAAAATTGAATCTGTTGAGAAACATTGGAAACTGGATATCGATTGGTTTATTTGGTAAAGTATTGAAATTACATGTGATGTTTTAGAATAAGTTATATGCATAGTCACTACAGTTAAATTACAATTGGAAGACTGGAGAGAGCAAATTGTGCTTTTAAATTGTATTGCATAACCTTGAATAGCTCTTAGCTTGCCTATTTGTATGCAAGCATTTAAAGTAAATATTTACTATTGCTGTATGTAGCAGAGTTAAGGAAATAGTTTACATTTCAAGTTAGCATTTCATAGCCTATGTATTGTTTAAATTTGTATCTGGTAGGCTAAGTAACTTATCTGTGCAAGTTCTGATGTTTTAAATTAATATTGTATTAGGATAAATTGCAGTTAAATAACAGAATATATATATTATCCTATTGATTATAAGCAAAGTTAGAATTGTATTGCTTGGATGTTAAGAGTTAAAGGTCTTAATCCCATTGTGTTAACTGAATGAAACGCTATTTGTAAATAAAGCTGATTTTTAAAGGTAAATTTTTCTGGGTTTTGTAAGAAGGATAGCATATCTTAATAGTTGGTTTTAACGTGTATAATAGTGTTTCATATTCTAGTATTACAAATATATTTCAAAATGTTCACGGATATTAACTAAATAAAAGAATTCAGGTATTTATATTAATTGTATGGTTTCTAGTAGATGCATGTTAGTTAAGGGTTTCTATATTTTAAGGATAATTATTATTTGTATTGTGTTATAACCCTGCCATAAGCTGATATATATATTTGAACAGCACTACTTAGATTCTTATCATAAATACTGACAGATGCTATGTGTCACTATGCCAACTTCTTGCTGGCTCTACATATCTTGGAGAGGCATTGCTTTTAGGAACTGGATTTTTTGTTGTATTTTGACTTAACTATTGTCCTTTTCTCTCCAGGGGTTGGCAGAACGTATGTAGTTCCCTACTGTCCAGTCTCAGACATAAACTCCACACTTGTCCCAGTCCCACACTTCTACGCGTTGTGGGCTAGAGTGTAGGTTGCTTCCAAAGCTCTTTTAGTCAACTCCCGTATATCTGAGATGTTCCACCTTCCACCAAATGTTTTACATGTGTTCCTCTATTTTATCTCCCAGAGCTTGATCAGTCCTTAGCCCAGTAGTGTTCAGGTATAATACCCCTCTAGCGTCTCATTAAATTCCTCTCTAGGATAGTTGGCAATCAAATATGTGGCTTTAGATAAACGTAGAAAGAGACATGGATCTTAGTGATCTTTCACTTCTCAATCGTTAGTGGGCCCTCTGATCCCCCCAAGCAAGTTAATTGGGCTGCTGCAGCATTCAGTTTCCCAGGGAGGTTACCCTCACAGGGCAATCACGGGAAGTGAGTTGAGGATATGACCCCCCAACACACAGGTTGTCAGGAAAAGGGATAGGGAGTGAGTGCTGTTGTGTGACACTAGGTTGGTGTTAATATAGTGTAGGTTTACTGTTGGTGAATCCCAGCTACTATGGAGCAGAGCCTTATAGTGTGGATGTCTGGGGATTCAAATGTTGGAGACTGTATAGGTCTTATGTTCCCTCCTGAACAAAGATCCCCTAACAAAGCAGGGAGCTCAGTGACCCTCTTCAAAACCCGGAGGTGTAAGTGTTGCTTCTTTATTTTTTTATTAGGTTCCTTAGGGCAGAATTGTGTTATTTGGAAGCTTATGTTTGTAGCTGCTGTGGTTTGCAGGCTGAACAAACATTAAAGTCCTCCCCTTATCACTGCTTCACAGCTCCATTCACATACCATAAAGAGCACTGTGGGGGGTTATATTGGATCTCCGTTGCAAGGTCTGAATTGTAGTTTTGAATTGAATCAAGGGTCTGGGACCGGGCTCTCACTGATTCAATTATTGCGTACCTGGAAAATGGCGACTCGCGCCAAACCTCACCCCAAGCCGTCCCAGTCGATGATCCGCCCAGCCACCACTTCCAGCGATCTCTAACTCCTAGTTGTGCTGTTGGAGCTCAAATTCTCCTGCAGTTGTGGCCAAATGAGTGTCGGGTGAGAGTGATCTCACTCCGACCGCCTCGCTACTCCCTCGGCTGGAAAGGCCCGTGTTAGGTTTTTTCAATGTGTCATTTAATTTATTTAATTGATAGTTATTTTAATTTTAGTATAATACTAATGTTAGTTTAATATATAGTTTAAACTTAGTTTTTTTTTTAATTTCCCAGATAAGTTTTTATTAATTTTAAGATAGGGATCTTGTAATTTTAATTTAAAGTAAGGGGGTTGTTAGGTTTAGGGGTTAATCGTTTAATTTAGTTTTTTTCGATGAGGGGGCCTGTCAGTTTAGGGGTTAATAGGTTTATTTAGTGGCAGTGATGTGGGAGGCCAGAGATTTAGGGGTTAATAACTGTATTTAGTGGCGGAAATGTCAGGGAGCGGCGGAATAGGGGTTAATAAAAAATTGTTAGTGGCAGCGATGTCAGGAGCGGCAGATTAGGGGTTAATAAGTTTATTTTAGTGTATGCGTTGTGGGAGGGCATCGGTTTAAGGGTTAATAGGTAGTTTATGGGTGTTAGTGTACTTTGTAACATTTTAGTTATGAGTTTTGTGTAACAGTTTTGTTGCGTAAAACTCATAACTACTGGTATCAGATTGTAAAACGGATCGTGTCGGTATAGAGTGTAATGCAAGCTTTTTAGCCTCACCGCAAAACTTGTAATGGCAGCGCTATGGAAATCCCACACAAAAACGTAATTTTTTTGGAGTGCGGGACTGACGTTGTGTTACAGGCTAAAATGCTTGCGGTATAGCTATACCGACAAGACTCATAATGGCTGCGTTTGGGTATTTGGTTTAAATTTGTGTTTTAAAATGCAAATAATAGTCTATATTTATTTAAAGCAACTATTGCCTTTCTGATTATAGTACTGTTCTCTCTTGTTGAGGGTATTACGCATACAAAAATATTGAGAAAGATATAAATCTACTTTTAGGTTGCATGTATAAGCTGTATTTTTACATGTAAAAATTGCCTACATGAAGTAAAATGTTGATTACACTTGATGCCCTCACTTTACAGATGCAAATATTCCAAAATCCAGACTATACAGAAATCCAAACCTTTTTCTGGTCCCAAGCATTTTGGATAAAGGGTTTTCTGCCTGTACTATTATTTTACTATTCTCAGTTAAATGACATATAGGTGAAACTCGAAAAATTAGAATATCGTGAAAAAAATTATTTATTTCACTAATGCAACTTAAAAAGTGAAACTAATATATGAGATAGACTCATTACATGCAAAGCAAGATAGTTCAAGCCGTGATTTGTCATAATTGTGATGATTATGGCTTACAGCTCATGAAAACCCCAAATCCACAATCTCAGAAAATTAGAATATTACATGCAATCAATAAAAAAGGATTGTACATAGAACAATATCGGACCTCTGAAAAGTATAAGCATGCATACTGTATGTACTCAGTACTTGGTTTGGGCCCCTTTTGCAGCAATTACTGCCTCAATGCGGCGTGGCATGGAAGCTATCAGCCTGTGGCACTGCTGAGGTGTTATGGTAGACCAGGATGCTTCAATAGCGGCCTTCAGCTCTTCTGCATTGTTCGGTCTCATGTCTCTCATCTTTCTCTTGGCAATGCCCCATAGATTCTCTATGGGGTTCAGGTCAGGCGAGTTTGCTGGCCAATCAAGCACAGTAATCCCACGGTCATTGAACCAGGTTTTGATGCTTTTGGCAGTGTGGGCAGGTGTCAAGTCCTGCTGGAAAATGAAGTCAGCATCCCCATAGAGCTCGTCTGCGGAAGGAAGCATGAAGTGCTCCAAAATCTCCTGGTAGACGGCTGCATTGACCCTGGACTTAATGAAGCACAGTGGACCAACACCAGCAGATGACATGGCTCCCCAAATCAACACAGACTGTGGAAACTTAACACTGGACTTCAAGCATCTTGCAGTGTGTGCTTCTCCATTCTTTCTCCATACTCTGGGTCTTTGGTTTCCAAATGAGATGCAAAATTTGCTCTTATCAGAAAAGAGGACTTTGGACCACTGAGCAACAGACCAGGTCTGTTTTTCTTTAGCCCAGGTAAGACGCTTCTGACGTTGCAGTGGCTTGACAAGAGGAATACAACATTTGAAGCCCATGTTCAGGATCCGTCTCTGTGTGGTGGCTCTTGATGCACTGACCACTCCTTGTGAAAGTCCCCAACACATTTGAATGGCCTTTTCCTGACAATCCTATCCAGGCTGCAGTCATCCCTGCTGCTTGTGCACCTTTTTCTTCCACACTTTTCCCTTCCACATAACTTTCTATTAATGTGCTTTGATACAGCACTTTGGGAACATCCAACTTCTTTTGCCATTACCTTTTGAGGCTTTCCCTCCTTATGGAGGGTGTCAATGATGGTTTTCTGCACAACTGTCGGGTCAGCAGTCTTGCCCATGATTGTGATTCATACTGAACCAGACTGAGAGACCATTTAAAGGCTCAGGAACCCTTTGCAGGTGTTATGGCTTAATTAGCTGATTACAGTGGGACACTTTGAGCCTAGAATATTGCACCTTTTCACAATATTCTAATTTTCTGAGATTGTGGATTTGGGGTTTTCATGAGCTGTAATAAGCCATAATAATCACAATTATGACAAATCACGGCTTGAACTATCTTGCTTTGCATGTAATGAGTCTGTCTCATATATTAGTTTCACCTTTTAAGTTGCATTAGTGAAATAAATGAACTTTTGCACGATATTCTAATTTTTAGAGTTTCACCTGTAGGCCCAGATTAAAAGTGTCAAGCTAATACTAGCACTTGCCACTAGACAGAGGCTTTTAGCACGCGTCGAGTTGCACTTGTATTACTTATATAAGTATCAAGTTGAAAGTAAAATGTTAGCGTGTAAAAAAACAAAACAATATGCTCAAAATGTTAAACTTTGAATATCGCAGCTCTGTTAACAGATTCTCCATTAGAAGTCAATGGAGCATTAAAACCGGAAAAAAAAGCCTAACACTCATACTCGCGTGCTAACCTGATCACGTTTATTCAAGAGTGCTAAACCCGATAGAAGAATATGTTCAATGCTTTTTGCACATTGCGTTTCTCAATTTAGATCTTAACGCGGTCGGGTTAGCGGACATAAGAACTTGAGGCACGTTATTGAAATATTACACATAAAATATTTTTAAAAATTAATAGAAATTATTAAAATTAATAAACACACTGTAAATTATATAGATATATTCTATGGAATATTTGTAATATTTAACAGTATGTTTATTAATATTTAATAATTTATATACATTTTTATTAATATTTTATATGCAATATTTCAATAATTTGCCTTAAAGGGACAGTCTATTCCAGAATTGTTATTGTTTAAAGAGACAATCTCTTTATTACCCATTCCCCAGTTTTGTATAACCAACACTGTGATATTAATGTCAGTGCTATTGACAGACATGTAGTTTAGCCAATTAGTGCAGACTCCTAAATAACTCCACGGGAGTGAGCACACTGTTATCTATATGACACACATGAATTAGTACAGTCAGAGGGGTCAATTTATTAAGGTGCGGACAGACATGATACGCTGTATCGTATCATCTCCACCGCACATCGATAAATGCCGACAGCATACGCTGTCGGAATGTATCATTGCACCAGCAGTTCTGGTGAACTGCTGGTGCAATGCCGCCCCTTGCAGATTTGCAGCCAATCGGCCTCTAGCAGGTGGTGACAATCAACCCGGTCGTATCCGATCGGTCTGATTGCTGTCCGCCACCTCAGAGGTGGTGGACGGGTTAAGGAGCAGCGGTCTGAGTGGGTCAGAAGCAGCTGCTCCGTAAATCGACCTCTAACTGTGAAATTTTTTCAAAATGCTCTGAACTAAGAGGCGGTTTTTAACAGTTTAGAAATCAATTTGAGCCTACCTAGGTTTAGCTTTTCAAAAATACCACCAAGGGAACAAAGCAAATTTGATGATAAAAGTAAATTGGAAAGTTTTCTAAAATTGCATGCCCTGTCTGAATCACGAAAGTTTAATTTTGACTAGACTGTCCCTTTAAGAATCCTAAGTTCTAATGTGCGCTACCCTGACCAAGATCCAAATTGCGAAACACAAAGGCGTATTTTACATTCCTATGTTCTTCACATAGAAAATAATGTACTTTTTATTATTAAATATATACTGTATATCTATATATATCTGATACTGTTAATGTAAAATACATATCTTCCTATATATCTATAGGAAAAGATATACAGGTATAGGTATATACACACATATATAGAAATGTGTATTTAAGAATAAAATCAACATTATCTTGTAAATATGTACAGTAAATATACAGTAAAATACATATAGACACATAAATACATATGTATACATATATAGACATATATTTAAGTGCATTGGAGCCCTTTGCAGTTAAGTAGCTGAAAACATGTCAAATCATTTGTATGTAATATTCATATTTAATAAATTGTTTAACTGTGTTTGTACTGTAAAACACACAACAAAACTATTCAGCGCTAGGTTCAGATGTCATACCCAATACAATGCAAAGTAGTGATATATGAAATAACAAATTGATGACAATAATAACAAATAAATGATAATGAATCTTCCAAAGATAAATGCGTCAAAGTCCTCCACAGAAGTGGATATAGTGGATATAATCAGAGTCAATATTGTGCCAAACAGTACCTTTAGCTCTCAAATATAGAGCAGTGTTGCTTTTGTTTAAGTTTTACTGTCAGCTTCCAAAGCCTTTCTTGTTCTTCTCTCTGCTGCTCCTTTAAATCCCTTCTTTCTCAAGGGATTATGGGATCCAGGATCCAAAGTGTATTTGCCAAGAAAACAAAGCGCAAAAAGAGAGAGGATTCAAGTGTAATTATTAAACACCATAAATAGCGCAATAAGTAAAATGTCTACTCACCAGAGTTAGATAATAAAAGTGCCTTTATTTGTGTTACAAAAGAAATAAAAACAGCTCTGCGTCCGTACACAGCTGGAAGATCGTGAATGGCAGGTTGCAACCTGCGGCGGGGTTTCCGGATTACCAGCCCTCAGTCAGTCAACTCTGTTCCCAGGTGCTTTTGACGAATGTGTGAACCCCAACGCGTTTCCCCCGGAACTCGCCGGGCTTTATCAGACAGTTTTTTAGGGACATGGGTAAGATGAAATATATTTCAAGAAAATAGAGGTAATACGGTCTGGCTTTTTTTACATATATTTTTATACATATATTTTAAATTTTATTTTATATATTTCACATCTTGTTTTGTTTCACAAATTAATTTTATTATGCTTCGATGAACTAAATGAATTTAATAATTGTAACCATAGATGAATTTATTCAGCTTAAAATGTATCATTACTGTTGTTTTTGTTAACCAATCCTCAAACAGTTTGAGGACCGGGCCCCTGTGTGAGGGGGGCGGATTCAACACATACGGGTATAAAAGTTGCAAAATATTCAACACCCCGATATCAGTTTTTCATCTGGATAATATCCCCTTGATAAAGCCCAGCGAGTACCGGGGGAAACGCGTTGGGGTTCACACATTTGTCAGAAGCACCTGGGAACAGAGTTGACTGACTGAGGGCGGGTAATCTGGAAACCCCGCCGCAGGTTGCAACCTGCCATTCAAGATCTTCCAGCTATCAGCTGTTTGTTTTGCCGGGTGCTGTGTATGGACGCAGAGCTGTTTTTATTTCTTTTGTAACACAAATAAAGGCACTTTTATTATCTAACTCTGGTGAGTAGACATCTTACTTATTGTGCTATTTATGGTGTTTAATAATTACACTTGAATCCTCTCTCTTTTTGCGCTTTGTTTTCTTGGCAAAAATGTGTTTATACTGGAAATATTTCACATTCCAATTTTCTTTACAAAGGGAATATGTTCTTTGTATTTTTAAATAGATATTCCTATATATAACTGTATATATCAATACCTATATAACAATATATATGAGTGTAGATATTTTATTTAAAAAAAACCATTTATATATATATATATATATATATATATATATATACAGTATATATGTATTTATGAACATATTCTTCTGTGAAGAATATTGGAATGTGAAATGTTAATATTTCATGTGGGGTTAACGCACTTTAGAAAATTGAATCAGGTTTAGGCACAAGATTGAATTCTATGGGAGAATATGTTAACATGATCATGATATTGTAAGTTTGGCTTTTTGTGCGTGCCGGGTTATCGCACAAGCAAAAACTTTTTACTTTCAACTTGTAATACGCGCGCTATTCGACTTGTGCAAAAAGCTTTTTTCTAGCGCAGTTCAAGTGGGAGAAATAAATAGTACTCCTCTCATAATCTACACCACAGTGTTGTGTTGCTACTTTCCGACAAAAGAATTAAAGGTACAATAAATAGCTTCATGTTTTAATATTAATATGTGTAACTATGTGTAATAAAAAAAACTTTTCCTATAATTTAGCTCTGACAATTAAGGATTTTCTAATTCTCAGAAATGGAAAAGCACACTGCAGACTTCATATGGCTAACCCTGCTACATAAGTCTCCCAAACTAGCTGAAGAAGATAACAACTAAAATAAGGATGTTTATACTAACATAATGATGGTTGCTATACTTGTCTTTTACAGAAGCAAGCCCAAATAAGTCAACTAGGGGGTAACAAACAAGATATTATTATTTTTTTAAAATGTTTAGACTTGGCTGATATGTTATTCTATAGCAGGACAAC
This sequence comes from Bombina bombina, assembly GCF_027579735.1. Classification (NCBI taxonomy): domain Eukaryota; kingdom Metazoa; phylum Chordata; class Amphibia; order Anura; family Bombinatoridae; genus Bombina; species Bombina bombina. The sequence goes on from NC_069499.1 coordinate 195,187,498, forward strand.
AAAAAGCTGTAATGACAAGGTGTTTGTGTTCCTTTAAGTGGGAAAAATAGTAGAAGTGAGAAAAGAGATCGGTAGAGACAAAAAGGTAGGATGGAGGTGTAAAGAAGTTTGGAAATTAAATAAAAGTGATAGGGTAATAAGTAATTGTTATACTTGCAAAAAGGAGTCAAAATAAAGGTGAGAAATGTGCATGGAATAGAGGTGGGGGTTCAAAACTAGCAAAAAGATGGTGAGGTGTTGGAAAAATGGTAAAGAAAGTGATCATTAAAGGTAAACAATACATGGGGGCCCAAATATCAAGCACCGAATGGAGCTTGATGTCCCTGTTTCTGCCGTCGGAAACAGAAGTTATGAAGCAGTGGTCTAAAGACGGCTGTTCCATAACTTGTCCGTCTGCTCTGAGGCAGTGGACAGAAATCAACCTGATTGAATACGATCAGGTTGATTGACACCCCCTGCTAGCGGCCAATTGGCCGCAAATCTGCAGGGGGCGGCATTGCACCAGCAGTTCACAAGAACTGCTGGTGCAATGATAAATGCTCACAGCGTATGCTGTCGGCATTTATCAATGTGCTGCGGACATGATACGATATATATCGTATCATGTCCACTCGCACTATGATAAATCTACCCCATGGTGTTAGAGGTGGTGGATAAGAGAGTTTTTGTACACTTTTCATGTAGGTCTCTAAGGAATAAATATCCAAAATAATTTTTTAGAACAATTTGAGAAATTCTTGTAGCCACTCATTATTGTCGGATATAGTTGAAAATAAGAGTGCTTTTCAGTTGTTGCTGTAATACTAAAGGTTTAGGGGATTACAGACTAGTATTTTTTCTTAAATTATTAAAGAATTTCTCCTTGACAAAGCAGCTTTCTTCTTAACATCATAAAATGTGTTATACACTTGCAATGTAGGTATCACAAGGTTCTTGTGAGTAACCTTGAAGACCTGCACCCGAGACACAATCTTTTGGTATTGACCTGACGTAACATCCTGCATGGTGTTTCTCACCAAGGGCCTGATGATCTAAAGCTCTCTGGGATGGCGGGATTATTAAACAATGCTTGTGAGTACTTTTATTTCCCTGGTGGAAAGATCTAAATCCACTTTTTACCCTGAAAACAGAGTGTCTCACTAAGGGCTAAAAGTGCACAATAAAATTTGTATTTTAAACATCATACAAAGCGAATAATTGAACCATTCTCACAAAAATAAGCGGGGGAAACATTGTATTGTTAAAGTGCATTGTAAGGAAATTGTTCACCAAAAATCGTAATATAACAAAAATGTAAAATTTGTGTGTAAATTACACAGGAATAAATTGTATTAACTATGCACAGTACACTGGATGTAGAAAAACCTAAAAGTACAAAATACAAAGCGTAAGTGTTTTTTTCGTAAAATGGGCTGAACATGGGTGTTCCATGGGCCTATATGAAACCCAAAGTTTGTGAAACAGTTAACAATTTGTCTTATAAATTATTGCATTTGGCAGTCAAATGGTGACATGAAATATCCCAAAATGGGCCTAGATCAATACCTTGGGCTGCCTATTAAAAAATTATATATAGTTTTGATAGATTAGTTTTTTTCGTAAAATGGGCTGAACATGGGTGTTCCATGGGCCTATATGAAACCCAAAGTTTGTGAAACAGTTAACAATTTGTCTTATAAATTATTGCATTTGGCAGTCAAATGGTGACATGAAATATCCCAAAATGGGCCTAGATCAATACCTTGGGCTGCCTATTAAAAAATTATATATAGTTTTGATAGATTAAAAAAAAAGCAAAGGCTCTACAAATGCTAAAAATTATCCAGTAAATTGGGTAAGCTTTTTGTTAAACTTCCCAGTAACAAAGAACATCATCATCAGACAGCTGTTTCCTAACCTATACTCCAGCTCTGAGTTGGCGTATTGAAATATCCCAAGACTACTCCAACTTGGTTGATTGACAGCCACTGCTCAAGCACAAGATCAGGGGCCGGCGTAACACATGTAAGTGCAATCCAATCTTTTTCTTTCTAAGATATAGACCAACTTTACACTAAAATACATTTTATTTCCTGTAGTTTAACCCCTTAATGACCACAGCACTTTTCCATTTTCTGTCCGTTTGGGACCAAGGCTATTTTTACATTTCTGCGGTGTTTGTGTTTAGCTGTAATTTTCCTCTTACTCATTTACTGTACCCACACATATTATATACCGTTTTTCTCGCCATTAAATGGACTTTCTAAAGATACCATTATTTTCATCATATCTTATCATTTACTATAAAAAAAATATAAAATATGAGGAAAAAATCGAAAAAAACACATTTATTCTAACTTTGACCCCCAAAATCTGTTACATATCTACAACCACCAAAAAACACCCATGCTAAATAGTTTCAAAATTTTATCCTGAGTTTAGAAATACCAAATGTTTACATGTTCTTTGCTTTTTTTGTAACTTATAGGGCCATAAATACAAGTAGCACTTTGCTATTTCCAAACCATTTTTTTTCAAAATTAGTGCTAGTTACATTAGAACACTAATATCTTTCAGGAATCTCTGAATATCCATTGACATGTATATATTTTTTTTTAGTAGACAACCCAAAGTATTGATCTAGGCCCATTTTGGTATATTTCATGCCACCATTTTACCGCCAAATGCGATCAAATACAAAAAATCGTTCACTTTTTTACAAATTTTTTTACAAACTTTTGGTTTCTCACTGAAATTATTTGCAAACCGCTTGTGCAATTATGGCATAAATGGTTGTAAATTCTTCTCTGGGATCCCCTTTGTTCAGAAATAGCAGACATATATGGCTTTAGCATTGCTTTTTGGTAATTAGAAGGCCGCTAAATGCCACTGCGCACCACACGTGTATTATGCCCAGCAATGAAGGGGTTAATTAGGGAGCATGTAGGGAGCATTTTGGGGTAATTTTAGCTTTAGTGTAGTGTAGTAGACAACCCCAACTATTGATCTAGGCCCATTTTGGTATATTTCATGCCACCATTTCACCGCCAAATGCAATCAAATAAAAAAAAAAACGTTAACTTTTTCACAATTTTAGGTTTCTCACTGAAATCATTTACAAACAGCTTATGCAATTATGGCACAAATGGTTGTAAATGTTTCTCTGGGATCCCCTTTGTTCAGAAATAGCAGACATATATGGCTTTGGCGATGCTTTTTGGTAATTAGAAGGCCGCTAAATGCTGCTGCGCATCACGCGTGTATTATGTCTAGCAGTGAATGGGGTTAATTATGTAGCTTGTAGGGAACTTGCAGGGTTAATTTTAGCTTTAGTGTAGAGCTCAGCCTCCCACCTGAAACATCAGACCCCCTGATGCCTCCCAAATAGCTCTCTTCCCTCCCCCACCCCACAATTGTCCCCGCCATCTTAAGTACTGGCAGAAACTCTGCCAGTACTAAAATAAAAGGTATATTTGGGCTTTTTTGAGTTTTTTTTTTAGCATATTTACATATGCTGCTGTGTAGGATCCCCCCTTAGCCCCCAACCTCACAGATCCCCCACCAAACAGCTCTCTAACCCTCCCCCTCTGCCTTAATGGGCGTCATCTTGGGTACTGGCAGCTGTCTGCCAGTACCCAGTTTAGAACAAAAATGTGCTTTTTTTTAAGAAAAATCCCTTTTTCTGTAGTGTAGCTCCCCCCACACCCAAGAACAACCCCCCACCCCTCCAAGATCCCTTTTACTGAAGTTTATTTTTTTTTTAATTTGTCCCTTTTCCCCCACAGTTACAATCTCATTTTCTGTAGTATAGCGGTTCCCACCCGCTCCCGCCCCGTGCACGCGCCCGCCCGCCACCCTCTGTGCACGCGCGCGCGCGTGCGCGCCCCCGTCAGCTCCGGCCCCGATCCCGCCCCCCTCCACCTTATACGGCCCATCGATGGCCGCCCACCCGCCTCCCAAGTCAGCTCCCACCCACCAACGTTACCGGCCACCGATGTCCGGTGCAGAGAGGGCCACAGAGTGGCTCTCTCTGCATCGGATGGCCATGCAGGGTTATTGCAGGATGCCTCCATATCGAGGCATCACTGCAATAACCGGAAAGCAGCTGGAAGCGAGCAGGATCGCTTCCAGCTGCTTTCCACACCGAGGACGTGCAGGGTACGTTCTCAGGCATTAACTGCCTTTTTTTTGAGGACGTACCCTGCACGTCCTTGGTCGTTAAGGGGTTAAAGTATTTTTTTCCTCAGTAATGAGGAACCATTTTGAACTTGTATTACTTGTTTATAATTACAATATTTTTATAACAGTTTTATTGCCCTCTATATATTAAGTATTTTATGTATCCGCTGCCCGCATCTGAAAGAGACATGAAACCCAGAATTTTCTTTTATATTTCAGACGGAGGATACAATTTGGCAATAGTTTTCAATTTGCTTCCATTATCAAACTTGCTTGGTTCTTGTGTTATTATTTGTTGAAGAGATACCAAGAGGTAGTAGGTACATGTGTAGAGCACTACATCACAGGAAATTGTGCTACCATCTAGTGCTCTTGCTAATGTATAACATTGTAGCAAAACTGCTGCCATATAGAGCTGCAGTCACGTGCACACTCCTAAACTTACCTTTCCTGTTTTCAACAAAGGTTAACAAGAAAATGAAGAAAATTTGATAATAGAAGTAAATTAGAAAGTTGTTTAAAAGAAAATGTTCTGAATCGAAAAAGAAAATGTTTTAAATTTTAAGGCCCTTTAACATTGCATTAGCCGCTGCTTGCGCAATGCCGCCCCCTGAACGGAATTATTGAAATCTGCCACACTTTAGGAGAGGTTAAGTAGCAGTGTTCTTAAGATTGCTTCTTCTTAAATAGTGCTTCAGGCTCACTCACATAAGCCTGCTTGATAAATAGAGGAAATAAATAGATTTTGCTTTGTTACATTATCATTTACTTTGCACTTTTTTATTTTTTTAAATGAATCATCAAGTTGTACTTAGATACCAAAAGAAGCATTTGCTACATCTGCTTGTCTCTGTGATATCCCTACGCTTAATAAATCAGCTTATCATTATACCTCTAACTATATTCAACCAGCAAGAAGACACTTTTGCAGGTTAGTACACCCATGCTGACTTGGGACCTAGAGATTCATTCATTTAGATTGTGCTGAATTTGCACAGATGTTATCTTTTATTTAGCGTTTACGTAAAACCTAGAATCATCATGAGCAATGTGAAAGCCTTGTAAGAAATAGAACGTATATTATTACTAGACGTGCATTCATATTCGGAGGAATCAAAGAATATAACGAAAATTGCATTTTCTTTATTTTCTTTGCATTACCGAAAACTTCAAAGAAAGTTGTAATTTTTGTTGTAATTTTCATTTTCGTTTACAGTTGGTGTATGCTGTTTTTTTATGATGCAAGCAGACATTATCCTATGCATGCAAATCAGGAAGCAGCAGAATAGATGAAGCCGTTTTCTAGCCAACCAGCATTCTCAGGAAGGGAAAAGGCAATTTGTTTTACTTATTGCAGAGCTGCTCTCCCTCTGTGGATGAACTGGAGGAGGCTATGGACAACATTTGGACATGGACAAGCACATCCATTGGTTTTGTCCCAGTATATAAAAGGGTACCTTGCATTCAATCTTCAGTTTTCGGCTGGTGACCGTATGAAGAGGAAGCTCCATGTCACTGAGCTAAAGATGAGGACCGTCGCCGCCACCATCGCCAATGACCTCAATTCCACCACCGGAATGAAGGTAGAAGATGGACTGTGGCCGGGATGAAGATGGACACGCAATGGATGAAGATGGAGCACCGCTGGGATGAGGATGGAGCTCCGCCCATCATCGTTGGTGAGTACCGATTTTGAGGTTAGAGTTAGGTTTATTTAGGCCTAGATTTGGAGTTCGGCGGTAGCCGTCAAAACCAGCGTTAGAGGCTCCTAACGCTGGTTTTGGCCGCCCGCTGGTATTTGGAGTCAGTGATTAAAGGGTCTAACGCTCACTTTACAGCCGCGACTTTTCCATACCGCAGATCCCCCTACGCCATTTGCGTAGCCTATCTTTTCAATGGAATCTTTCTAACGCCGGTATTTAGAGTCGTTTCTGCAGTGAGCGTTAGAGCTCTAACGACAAAACTCCAGCCGCCTGAAAATAGCAGGAGTTAAGAGCTTTCTGGCTAACGCCGGTTCATAAAGCTCTTAACTACTGTGCTCTAAAGAACAGTAACACCCATAAACTACCTATGTACCCCTAAACCGAGCTCCCCCCACATCGCCGCCACTCGATTAAAATTTTTAACCCCTAATCTGCCGACCGCCACCTACGTTATACTTATGTACCCCTAATCTGCTGCCCCTAACCCCGCCGACCCCTATATTATATTTATTAACCCCTAACCTGCCCCCCACAACATCGCCGCCAGCTACTTAAAATAATTAACCCCTAATCTTCCGACCGCAAAGCGCCGCCACCTACGTTATCCCTATGTACCCCTAATCTGCTACCCCTAACCCCGCCGACCCCTATATTATATTTATTAACCCCTAATCTGCCCCCCTCAACGTCGCCGACACCTGCCTACACATATTAACCCCTAATCTGCCGAGCGGACCTGAGCGCTACTATAATAAAGTTATTAACCCCTAACCCGCCTCACTAACCCTATCATAAATAGTATTAACCCCTAATCTGCCCTCCCTAACATCGCCGACACCTACCTTCAATTATTAACCCCTAAACTTCCGACCGGAGCTCACCGCTATTCTAATAAATGTATTAACCCCTAAAGCTAAGTCTAACCCTAACACTAACACCCCCCTAAGTTAAATATAATTTACATCTAACGAAATAAATTACCTCTTATTAAATAAATTAATCCTATTTAAAGCTAAATACTTACCTGTAAAATAAACCCTAATATAGCTACAATATAAATTATAATTATATTATAGCTATTTTAGGATTAATATTTATTTTACAGGTAACTTTGTAATTATTTTAACCATGTACAATAGCTATTAAATAGTTAAGAACTATTTAATAGTTACCTAGTTAAAATAATAACAAATTTACCTGTAAAATAAATCCTAACCTAAGATATAATTAAACCTAACACTACCCTATCAATAAAATAATTAAATAAACTACCTACAATTAACTACAATTAACCTAACACTACACTATCAATAAATTAATTAAACACAATTGCTACAAATAAATACAATTAAATAAACTAGGTAAAGTACAAAAAATAAAAAAGAACTAAGTTACAGAAAATAAAAAAATATTTACAAACATAAGAAAAATATTACAAGTTTAAACTAATTACACCTACTCTAAGCCCCCTAATAAAATAACAAAGCCCCCCAAAATAAAAAATTCCCTACCCTATTCTAAATTAAAAAAGTTACAAGCTCTTTTACCTTACCAGCCCTGAACAGGGCCCTTTGCGGGGCATGCCCCAAGAAGTTCAGCTCTTTTGCCTGTAAAAAAAAACATACAATACCCCCCCCCCCCAACATTACAACCCACCACCCACATACCCCTAATCTAACCCAAACCCCCCTTAAATAAACCTAACACTAATCCCCTGAAGATCTTCCTACCTTGTGTTCACCATCCAGGTATCACCGATCCGTCCTGGCTCCAAGATCTTCATCCAACCCAAGCGGGGGTTGGCGATCCATAATCCGGTGCTGAAGAGGTCCAGAAGAGGCTCCAAAGTCTTCCTCCTATCCGGCAAGAAGAGGACATCCGGACCGGCAAACATCTTCTCCAAGCGGCATCTTCGATCTTCTTCCATCCGGTGCGGAGCTGGTCCATCTTGAAGCAGGCGACGCGGATCCATCCTCTTCTTCCGATGTCTCCCGACTAATGACGGTTCCTTTAAGGGACGTCATCCAAGATGGCGTCCCTCGAATTCCGATTGGCTGATAGGATTCTATCAGCCAATCGGAATTAAGGTAGGAATTTTCTGATTGGCTGATGGAATCAGCCAATCAGAATCTAGTTCAATCCGATTGGCCGATCCAATCAGCCAATCAGATTGAGCTCGCATTCTATTGGCTGATCGGAACAGCCAATAGAATGCGAGCTCAATCTGATTGGCTGATTGGATCAGCCAATCGGATTGAACTTGATTCTGATTGGCTGATTCCATCAGCCAATCAGAAAATTCCTACCTTAATTCCGATTGGCTGATAGAATCCTATCAGCCAATCGGAATTCGAGGGACGCCATCTTGGATGACGTCCCTTAAAGGAACCGTCATTAGTCGGGAGACATCGGAAGAAGAGGATGGATCCGCGTCGCCTGCTTCAAGATGGACCAGCTCCGCACCGGATGGAAGAAGATCGAAGATGCCGCTTGGAGAAGATGTTTGCCGGTCCGGATGTCCTCTTCTTGCCGGATAGGAGGAAGACTTTGGAGCCTCTTCTGGACCTCTTCAGCACCGGATTATGGATCGCCAACCCCCGCTTGGGTTGGATGAAGATCTTGGAGCCAGGACGGATCGGTGATACCTGGATGGTGAAGACAAGGTAGGAAGATCTTCAGGGGCTTAGTGTTAGGTTTATTTAAGGGGGGTTTGGGTTAGATTAGGGGTATGTGGGTGGTGGGTTGTAATGTTGGGGGGGGGGTATTGTATGTTTTTTTTTACAGGCAAAAGAGCTGAACTTCTTGGGGCATGCCCCGCAAAGGGCCCTGTTCAGGGCTGGTAAGGTAAAAGAGCTTGTAACTTTTTTAATTTAGAATAGGGTAGGGAATTTTTTATTTTGGGGGGCTTTGTTATTTTATTAGGGGGCTTAGAGTAGGTGTAATTAGTTTAAAATTGTAATATTTTTCTTATGTTTGTAAATATTTTTTTATTTTCTGTAACTTAGTTCTTTTTTATTTTTTGTACTTTAGCTAGTTTATTTAATTGTATTTATTTGTAGCAATTGTGTTTAATTAATTTATTGATAGTGTAGTGTTAGGTTAATTGTAGGTAATTGTAGGTAGTTTATTTAATTATTTTATTGATAGGGTAGTGTTAGGTTTATTTGTAACTTAGGTTAGGATTTATTTTACAGCTAATTTTGTTATTATTTTAACTAGGTAACTATTAAATAGTTCTTAACTATTTAATAGCTATTGTACCTGGTTAAAATAAATACAAAGTTGCCTGTAAAATAAATATTAATCCTAAAATAGCTATAATATAATTATAATTTATATTGTAGCTATATTAGGATTTATTTTACAGGTAAGTATTTAGCTTTAAATAGGAATAATTTATTTAATAAGAGTTAATTTATTTCGTTAGATGTAAATTATATTTAAGTTAGGGGGGTGTTAGTGTTAGGGTTAGACTTAGCTTTAGGGGTTAATACATTTATTAGAATAGCGGTGAGGTCCGCTCGGCAGATTAGGGGTTAATAAGTGTAGGTAGGTGTCGGCGATGTTGTGGGGGGCAGATTAGGGGTTAATAAATATAACATAGGGGTCAGCGATGTTAGGGCAGCAGATTAGGGGTACATAGGGATAACGTAGGTTGCGGCGGTTTACGGAGCGGCAGATTAGGGGTTAAAAGTGTAATGCAGGGGTCAGCGATAGCGGGGGCGGCAGATTAGGGGTTAATAAGTGTAAGGTTAGGGGTGTTTAGACTCGGGGTACATGTTAGAGTGTTAGGTGCAGACGTAGGAAGTGTTTCCCCATAGGAAACAATGGGGCTGCGTTAGGAGCTGAACGCTGCTTTTTTGCAGGTGTTAGGTTTTTTTTCAGCTCAAACAGCCCCATTGTTTCCTATGGGAGAATCGTGCACGAGCACGTTTTTGATGCCGGCCGCGTCCGTAAGCAACTCTGGTATCGAGAGTTGCATTTGCGGTAAAAATGCTCTACGCTCCTTTTTTGGAGCCTAACGCAGCATTTGTTTGAACTCTCGATACCAGAGTTAATTTTATGGTGCGGCCAGAAAAAAGCCCGCGGAGCGTTAACAGCCCTTTTACCGCCGAACTCCAAATCTAGGCCTTAGTTTTTTTGTGGTGTTTTGTTTTATTAAGATTAGGGTTTTTTTTGGTTTGTTTAATGAGCAGAAAAGGAGCTGAATGCCCTTTTAAGGGCAATGCCCATCCAAATGCCCTTTTTGGGGCAATGAGTAGTTTAGGTTTATTTTATTTTGGGGGGTTGAGGGGTGGGAGGATGTAATGTTAGGGGTTAATTGTTTTATTTAATGCAAAAGAGCTGTTAGCTTTAAGGCAATGCCCTACAAAAAGGCCCTTTAAAGGACTATTGGTAGTTTACTTTTAGAACAGGTTTTTTTTTTGGGGGGGTCGTTTTTTTGGGGGTATTAGAATAGGAATTTTTTTTTTTTTTTTTTTGGTAATTTTGTTTGTTATTCTTTGTAAGGGTACGTTTTGTTATTTTTTGTAATGGTAGGGTTTTTTTGTGTAAATGTTAGGTTTTTTATTTTTTGTAATGGTAGGTTTTTTTTGTGTAAATGTTAGGTTTTTAATTTTTTGTAATGGTAGGGTTTTTTTGTGTAAATGTTAGGTTTTTTATTTTTTGTAAAGGCTATGGGTTTTTTTTTTGGTAATATTAGGTTGGGTTTTTTTGTAACTTTTTTAAGTAATGTTAGATTTTTTTAGGGTAAGCTTAGGTTTAAAATTTATTTTACATGTACATTTTTTTTTAAGGTAGTTAGTAAAGTTTAAATTTAATGTATGGGTATTTTAATTAAGTTTAAGTTAGGGGGTGTTAGGTTAGGGGGTTTAGTTATTAGTTTATTACTGTGCATTGTGGGGGGATGGTGGTTTAGGGGTTAATGATTTATTTAGATAGTTTGCGATGTGGGGGGATGGCGGATTAGGGGTTATTAGTTTTTAGGCAGTCTATGAGTTAATACATTTATTTAGTGTTTAAGGTGTGGTGGGATGGCGGTTTTGGGGCTAATTGTGTAGTTTATGGGTGTAAATGTATTTTTGTTGTGTTTTGTGAAACTTTTTAGTTTTGCAAAACCCTTTACGAGACTTATTTCATCGCGGTATAGATTGATGCAGAAAGGACTATTGTGGTAGCGCAATGACGATTTTTTCCTGACTTGTAATATCATCAGTTGATCACAAAATCATTGTTGCATTAGTGCAAAGTCCGTTTCGCATTACTTGTTATCTTGCCCTTAATGTTTAAAATTAAAGTGGGCAACTGGGCATGTGAGAGTGAGAGTGAGAGTGCACTGTGTGGTTATTGGTTAATGCAATAGGTGTTATTGACACTGCAAGAGTAAAACCACATGGCGCTAATTTAACCAATGACAAGTATGTGTGGTAATGGGGTTGTGTGGACACAGTTGACACAATAACATGGTGTTACTGACACTGCATGAGTAACACCACATGGCGCTAATTTAACCTATGACAAGTATGTGTGGTTATGGGGTTGTGTGGACACATTTGACACAATAACATGGTGTTACTGACACTGCATGAGTAACACCACATGGCGCTAATTTAACCTATGACAAGTATGTGTGGTAATGGGGTTGTGTGGACACAGTAAAATGGTTGACACAATAACATGGTGTTACTGACACTGCATGAGTAACACCACATGGCGCTAATTTAACCTATGACAAGTATGTGTGGTTATGGGGTTGTGTGGACACAGTAAAATGGTTGACACAATAACATGGTGTTACTGACACTGCATGAGTAACACCACATGGCGCTAATTTAACCAATGACAAGTATGTGTGGTTATGGGGTTGTGTGGACACAGTTGGCACAATAACATGGTGTTACTGACACTGCATGAGTAACACCACATGGTGCTAATTTAACCAATGACAAGTATGTGTGGTAATGGGGTTGTGTGGACACAGTAAAATGGTTGGCACAATAACATGGTGTTACTGACACTGCATGAGTAACACCACATTGCACTAATTCAACCGACGTATGATATGGAAAATGAGCGTGTAATGCATTATGTATGTATGGGACTGTGTACTGTGTGTTGTAGTTTTTCTTTGTTTGAATTATTTGGAGCCTACATAGAAACTAGAAAGTAATAAATATTAAAGTGACATGAAACCCCTAATTTTTCTTTTTTATGATTCAGATAGAACATACATTTTTTTTAAAACTTTCCAATTTACTTCTATTATGAACTTTGCTTCATTCTTTTGGTATCCTTTATTGAAACAGCAGCAGTTCACTACTGGGAGCTAGCTGAACACACTTGTAATCCAATGACAAGAGGCATGTATGTGCAGCCACCAATCAGCAGCAAGCTCCCAGCTCCCGAGTCTATCCAGATGTGATTATCAACAAAGGATACCAAGAGAACTAGGCCAATTAAACATAGAAGTAAATTGGAAAGTTGTTTAAAATTTCATGCTGCTCTGTCTGAATCATGAAAGAAACATTTTCTTTTAACAAAAACATCTATGAGAAATGCAACCAGTGCGAATATTTGAAAGCAACTTTTCATTTCTTTTCTATTATCAAATTTGTTTCATTATCTTGGTATCCTTTGTTGAAGGTGCAACAATGCACTACTCGGAGGGAGCTAGCTGAACACACTTTTCAACAAAAGATACCAAGAAAATGAAGCAAATTAGATAAAATAAGTACATTGAAAAGCTGTTTAAAAGTGCATGCTTTAGCTGAAGCATGAATAACAATATTGTTTCATGTCCCTCTAAGAATAAACACGTTCACTTCAGTATAGTAAGTATACTAGTCTGTACCTTTAAATAAACTTTACAACACTTTTAAGATCATTTTCAATTGTGCTTTGCTCTCTTGGCATTGTTGAAAATGAATAGGCATGTAGCCTACACTAGTGGGAGCTAACTGGTGATTGGTATCTGCACACATTTGGCACTTGTGATTGGCTATTTGGCTAACTAGCTGCCAGTAGTGCAATACTGTTCCTTCAGCAAAGGATAACAAGAGAATGAAGTATGATAATAAAAGTAAATAAAAGTTGTTTAAATTTGTATTTTATAATTACTGTACCTTTAAAAACATTTTTTAGTTTTACCAAAAATGCAAAGTGCAGAAAAATTAGATGTATAAATAAAAGAATAAGGGCCCCATGCACTAAGCAGTCAACTAGCTGTTTGTGTGTTTTCTCTCGTCAAAAGTAGTCAAACTTGTCTGCCACTCCGCGTTTCGACCCATTTTTTGTGAAAAAGGCATCGTTCGACATCAAACTCGCAAGAATCCAAAGTTACTAAAAAAATCTATTTATCCACTCTATACTTTGTGGATTTGGTCTCGACACCTTTTAGGCGGCGAGCACAAAACAAAACAATACGAGGTACAAGACAGACGCTTATAACTTGCTGTATAAAAGGTCCAACCTATCTATTTACTAACATTATTGATTGAGTCAGCCATGGAGACACTTCTTTATTTGTTTATTATTCGTGTGACGCAAATCAGGGGTAGAAGGCAGAATCGAGAATCAGATGTGGACAATCAATTAAGAAGAAGGACAATGTGAGTACCCCGTGTATTCCTTTCATTGGTTGGTTTATATGGCCTTTCCGACTGACAGATTGTTTAAAGATTCAGGCTCGATCGTGAAGCAATATTGAATTTGTATCATGAAATAGAAGATTATCTTGAGCCGATGACGGCACGGTTAACGGCCATTCCAGGACTTTTTAAGCTGATAGCGGCATTGCACTTTTTTGTCACAGAGTCCTTTCAGGCGGTGTCTAGCGGCATTATTCAAATGAGTCAATCAGCTTTTTCGTGTCACTTATACAAAGTTATTGATGCGATGATGATTATATTTCCTCGGTTTTTTTTGCTTACATCTACCCCTGAAGAGTGGAAATCAATTAAATCAAATTTCTATAAAATAGCAGGGATGCCAAATATCCTCAAGGCCATTGACTGTGCCCATGTTGGGGTTAGATTGTCACGTGCACGTGAGGAGGTGTATCGCAACAGAAAGCATTTCCATTCTTTGAATGGGCAGTTGGTCTGTTACCCTAAAATCATCAGTGTCCGTTCAAACTACCCAGGCTCCTGTCATGACTCGTACATCATAAGGCAGACCGGATTATATTGAAAGTTTGAGAGATGCCTGAGTGATGGCTTTTAGGTAAGCTGTAATGACGTCAAATGTGTCCTTAGTATTTACTAAAATTATTAAAAGTGATTTTTTTTTCTTTCATGATTCAGCTATATCATGTGATATGAAACAGCTTTCTAGTTTACCTATATTATCAATTTTTCTTTGTTCTCTTGGTATCTTTTGATGAAAAGCAGGGATGTAAGCTTAGGAGCTAGCTCATTTTTCGAGCACTAAATGGCAGCATTTTTGCAGCAAAGTTATTTATTTCCAATAGCACTAGATGGCAGCACTATTTCCTGCCATGTAGTGCTCCAGATGCATACCTAGGTATCACTTTAACACAGAGGCCCATATTTATCAAGGTCTGTCGGACCTGATTCGACAGTATGGATCAGGTCCGACAGACCTCGCTGAATACGGCGAGCAATACGCTCGCCGTATTCAGCATTGCATCAGCAACTCACAAGAGCTGCTAGTGCCACGCCGCCCCCTGCAGACTCGTGGCCAATCGGCCGCCAGCAGGGAGGTGTCAATCAACCAGATCGTACTCGATCGGGTTGATTTCCGGCAATGTCAGTCCGTCTGCTCAGAGCAGGCTGACAAGTTATGGAGCAGCGGTCTTTGTGACACAGAGCATCAAGCTCCATTCTGAGCTTGATAAATATGCCCCAGAATATCATGGGAGCAATGCAAATTTGATAATAGAAATATAGTGTAAACTTTTTAAAATGGTGTGCTCTGTCTTAATCACAAAATATTTTTTGGGGTTTCATATCCCTTTATGTAAATGTGTCAAGAATATTTTTTTTAAATGTAATCAAAATGTGTCTTATATTGGTAATATTATAATTTAGAAAGTCTACTGTTTTTTTAGATGATGCCTCCTTTTTGTGGAAGTATAGGGAATGGAATAATATATTAATATTTAAGACATTGTTATCTATATGCAATTACACACCCCTTAATATTGCAGTGTTCTAAATAAAAACAAACACTTTTGCTGTGCACATGTCTAATTATTACTGATAATGCAACAGAAAATAATGACTCTGGATGCAGAAAAATAAAATAGAAGCCAAAATAAGCCACTGCACTTAAACTTTATTTAAATCAAGTTCATCTTGCAATAATAAATAAATAATAGTTTTCAGCTTTTATGTTTCAGGCCAATAATATTTCAAAACTACAGCTGGAATATGCAAAGACTAAGAGAAAGATTTTTGACCTTGTCATCTGCTAATTGCAAAAGTATTTTGATGGTTCATGTTGATATGACCCCCGAAATGATGTTACTGGGACAAAGATTTTATTGCTGCACAGAAGTTTTCATAACATAGTGGTGAATCTATTTGTGTCACAATAATTGCTCCGCCTATCTTACCGCTCTCCTACAGCAATGGCAGTGTTATTACCTATTAGCTGTTACTCTAACTTTTAAAGGCATAGTCTACACTAAAATTGTTATTGTTTAAAAAGAAAGATAACGCCTTTACTACCCATTCCACAGCTTTGCACAACCAATATTTTTATGTTAATATACTTTATTACATTTAAACCTCTAAATTTCTGCCTGTTTCTAAGCCACTGCAGACAGCCTCTTATCACATGCTTTTTATTAGCTTTCCACAACAGGAGACTGCTAGTTCATGCGGGCCATCTAGATAAAATTGTGCTCACGCCCGGGGAGTTATTTAAAGGGCCATGATACCCAAATGTTGAAACACTTGAAAGTGATGCAGAATAGCTGTAAAAAGCTGACTAGAAAATATCACCTGAACATCTCTATGTAAAAAAGAAAGATATTTTACCTCAAAATGTCCTAAGTATTCACACCCCACTGTAAAGGACTTTAAGCAGCAAATCAGTATGTCTGTCCCGGGACAGGTAAGGGAGTAAGCCTCATGCACACTCATCTTATTTCCCTATTCAGTTTAAGGAAGTTTACTATGAAATCTCATGAGAGTTAAGTCAAATCTCATGCAATCACAGTAAAAGAGTTCATGACCTTAGCACTGTTGATGCTGATTGGCTGCAGTTCATTTCTTCATTTATTTATTTTTACCTGCAGCTGGACAGCAGCTGAAGTATAACTTTTTACACAGAACTTACTCTGCTGAGCTGAGGAAATTGTGAGGTAAAATATCTTCTTTTTTTTACATAGAGATGCTCAGGTGATATTTTCCTATCAACTTCTTACAGTTTACTGCATTAGTTTCAAGTGATTTCGCAAATGAGTATTATGTCCCTTTAAGAGTCAGCACAACACAGCACTAATTGGCTAAAATAGATAATAAATAAAAGGTCAAGTGATCAGGGGGCTGTCAGAAGATACTTAAATAAAAGGTAATTACAGAGGTAAAAAGTGTATTAATATCTGTGTTGGTTATGTAAAACTGGGGAATGGGTAATAAAGGGATTATCTATCTTTTAAAACAATACAAATTATATTGTAGACTGTCCCTTTAATTGTAATCCTAACTCTTAACCTGCTAACTCAATATTCAAATCAGTGTCAGAGATAATTATCAGATTTGGTATACACAGCTTTCATTTAATTTGAGTCAATTTAGGAACATTTGGAAAAAAAAAGCTGCCACAATAAATAGTCACTTTGTTAAATAATAAATAATCATTTTTACATGTTGCTTTTTTGTGATTCTGAAACTGAAATAAAATATTGTTGGTTTTATGAGATATACATTATAATCAGGTTACATCTTTATCTTGTGACATATTATAAAATTAAAAATATTTAGGGGCTTGAGGATAGAGATAGCTGTGAAAAAGTAAAAATATCAATGCATTTCTACGGGTGCTGCAACATGCTATATAGCAGAATCTTATCTATCTGTAGTCATGGCTAAAGCACAGCTGTATCTAGTCAAATCCGATGTAAATAAAGTGGATTTATATGGTATCCCCACCCAGGCCTAGATTACAAGTGGAGCTCTATTGACTGACTGGAGTAAAAATGTAAAAGATAATTCCTTATTGAAAGTATTAAATCTTCATACAGGGCTACAGCAGTAGGCCATACATTCTTTTGCATTCTGTGCCATTATAGCACTTTGTCAGGGATAAAGTAACACCACTCCCACAACCTTTCTATAGTCCGATATCAGGAAAACATGAACCCTCACTATTAGGCGACCAGGAAGTGGAACCCTGGGAATTTGGCCACTGTTTGCCAAAATTAAAATGTTCTTTGCCATCTTGACTTAACTATAACGGCAGGCTATAGAAACTATCTCTGAGAGATTGTAGTCTGCTATTTTGCAGCCACTATATTGCAGCAGTATATAAAAAGAAATAGCACACAGGTTGCTCATATTATTAAAAAAAAAAATGTACTTATGAACATCTGTTAATAAAATTAAACAAATACCAATGCATCTCTTAAAGGGACAGTATAATGTAAAATTGGATTCTCCGAAATGTGTTTACAATTGCTTGTTATACCAGCTGCAGAGTTTAAAATGTATAAGAAATTGTTCATTTATGTATATTTTTATTAATATAAAAAATGTTTCTGCTAACTGAAACCACAACCCAATAAACAGCTATATTATGAGTGTAGCACTGTTTAGCGTTCCCACTTGCGCATTAACTTTGCTTAAAGGGACACTGAACCCAAATTTTTTCTTTCGTGATTCAGATAGAGCATGCAATTTTAGGCAACTTTCTAATTTACTAATATTATCAAATTTTCTTTATTCTCTTGGTATCTTTATTTAAAATGCAAGAATGTAAGTTTAGATGCCGGCCCATTTTTGGTGAACAACCTAGGTTGTCCTTGCTGATTGGTGGATAAATTCATCCACCAATCCAAAACTGCTGTACAGAGTTCTGAACCAAGAAAAAAAAGCTTAGATGCCTTCTTTTTCAAATAAAGATAGCAAGAGAACAAAGAAAGATTGATAATAGGAGTAAATTAGAAAGTTGCTTAAAATTGCATGCTCTATGCACAATTTTTAATGCCATATCTTCTATATAACTATTTGTTTTAACTATTAATTTAGTTATTATTGCTGTATAAGTTTGTGTATGTTTATGTGGTAAACACAAAGTTTAATTTCTGTTGTGAGCCTTATACTAAATTTGGAATTTTTTAGGAATATTTTTAAGAGCAATGTTTGCACAATTTTAAATGCTATATCTGTTACATATCTATTTGTTTTAACTATTCATTTAGCTATTATTGTTGTATAAATTTGATTATTTATACATGGATCCATGTTTTTAACTTATTTGTGTACTCAATAAATTGTTTATTGTAATCGTTTGATAATATTGCATTAGGTTCAGACCCAGCCTTCGTATAGTTGGCGCTTTGGTATACCTTATTAGTTTCATCTTTCCATTTTGACAACTAGGTGTCATATTATCAAAGCCAGAGGTCTTATTTAGTAGGCGCTAGGTGTACTCCACTATTAAAATTGCATGCTCTATCTGAATCACGAAAGAAAAACCCTTTAACACTAAAAATAAAGATAGGGGGCGCCCCAGGTCATATGAAGTTGCTAAATAAATATGCTAATCTAAATAAGAACATATAATAAACAATTCAACAACAATCTATAATTGATAGTAATAGTGAATGAGACGATTATTACAAAGTGTAAAGATGTATAAAGAAATGGGTATAGTTATAAAAGTCCCATATAACAAAAAAGGGTATATTGTAATGAACAACCCAATTATGTGATAGCAGTCCAGGTCCAGGCAGCTGTCTGTGAATGGATCAAAGGCCGAGATCCAGGATCAGTAATCTGTATAGAGTGGAAAGAAACAGAAGCGCCACATGGCCTAGTATTGTATGCACTTTTATAAACGTGTACATAAAATGTTTCACTCCCATTTCCTCGTGTTCCTTGAGGCGGCCATAACTCCTCCTGGCGTTTCCCCTCCATGCGGCGTCTTCTTCGGAACTTCCAGAAGGGGGCGGAGTAAGCTCCGCCCCTTCTGGTGACTTCATAACGGCGTATCCAGGCCCAGACACGGAGCAGGGTGGAGGTGATCGACCGGGTCCTCTTGGGCGCAACGCAGGTGAGCACCTTAAGAGGACACCGGTAGGGGAACGATTACCTACCTCATCATTGCCAATTAGTGGGGCACAAAGAGTCTTTCAAAGTGGCAATACCAAAGTAGCATTTAGGAGGGGCGGGGCATCAACGAGTAACACATCAACTAAAAAGAGTGCTGGGGCAAATGTATTACAGGGAACTGGCGGCACTACTCGTTCCAAGGGAACGAAAGGGGTATTTCAAAAAGGTGATAGAGGGGCATTTCTTCAATTACATAGCACAAAAAGGCAGAAAAGGGTGGTAATGAATGAGCGTTTTGCGACTAACACGAGTTACTCAGTCGGTAGCAGTATGTTACTTGGTGAGACTCATTAACGCAGTAATACTGCAGGGGGTATTTCTAACCCAATTTTGCCGCATGAGGTGAGAAATGTTTGTGTAGCTACTGGGGCATCACCACAGACACCCAGACAGGTTCCAGTTTTGAATGATATTTTGAATGCATCTCTTAACACTGCATCTGATGGTGTGAATGGGCAGCATAACATGAGCACATTAGCAAGTACATCAGGGATCAATGTTATGGATGGTGTGAATGTTCAAAACCCTCCGATTACCGTTAGAGACAGCATCTCATTATGCACTACAGACACTGTTAGGTTAGGGCAACCTCAGTTGCAGAGTGCGTCAGGGTGCCAGGCAAATGCACATTCTAGTTCAAGGGGTAATGAGGCTTTTAGACTGGAGACTGCTAATCCTTCTGCTACTAGTGTTCATTGTGCTCGCAAAATCTTATCTATTTTGCAGGGTGCTGCTACTGTTGACCCCATTTTGCCTGTGGTCCCAGTTCAGGCACATGCTTCGCTCCAGGCACTTAACTCAGTAGGAACACAGGGTAATCCAGTTTCAGCGGCTGACATTCCTCAGACAGCAAGTGGTGAAGCAGTGAGAGGAGTCCCTACGGCGGTTACAAGTCAAACTGCGGCAGCATCTGCAGACGGTAAGGCTGGGGCATTTATACATGACCGACCTGACATGTCAGAATTATCTTTAACAGAATCAGACTCTGACAGTGACACTTCATTGGGGCTTAAGTCTAAGGGGCAAAAACGTATGTTTTCAAAGGTAAAAAAGATGTGGCAGGAATTTCAAAGGGGTACTTTTAGAAGAGCAGGTCAGCAGCAGCAATTAGCATTAGATCAGCATTCCCCAGAAATTCAGGGCCCGTTAGTCGACGGGCACCAACTCCGGTGAGAGTGCACGCCCTTGAGCCTTGGCTGCGCCATTACCCTAACGTCACGCAGCAAGGTTGTTGCTAGACGGTTTCACGCATGGCTTTCACATTCCTATAATGCAGGGTATTAAAGGGGCCTCTTTCATTAGAAACTTAAAGTCTGCTTATCAGTTTCCACAGGTAGTTAGGGCTAAACTGAAGTAGAAAATCAGTTTGGGTAGGATTGTTGGGCCTTTCCCTGTCGCCCCCCTGCCAAATCTAATAGTGTCTCCTTTGGGGGTTGTCCCAAAGAAGGATGCCAGCAAATCTCGTTTAATACAACATCTCTCTCACCCCAAGGGCTCTTCCATTAATGATGCCATTAACCCAGAGCTCAGCTCAGTAAAGTATCAATCGTTTGATAGTGCTCTTGAGTTGGTGAAGGTGGTGGGCAAAGGGGCCTTACTTGCGAAGTTAGATATCAAGTCTGCCTTCCGCTTGCTGCCGTTAAATCCTGCAGCTTTTCACCTTATGGGAATTAAGTTCGAAGGCAGTTACTATGTTGATCGCTGCCTTCCTATGGGTTGCACCCTTTCATGTGCTCTGTTCGAGACATTTAGTACTTTCCTGCATAGGGCTGTTAACCAGTTGGTGGGTGGTGATTTCATAGCTCACTACCTCGAAGACTTTCTCCTTGTGGGAAGATGGGATTCACAGGATTGTAAGCTTCTCATGCAGATCATGAGAGATCTTATGTCACAATTTGGAAACCCCCTTGCCGAAGATAAGTCCGAGGGCCCTTGCACTTGTCTTATATTTTTGGGTATTCAAATTGATACGGAAGCAAGGTTGTGTAGGTTGCCTCCTGACAAGGTGCAATCTATGTTACTAGCATTTCAATCAATTTATGACAGTCGTTTTATTGCCCTCGGACAACTGCAATCTTTGCTAGGTCTCCTTAATTTTGCTGGAAGAGTTATTCCCATGGGAAGGGTTTTTAATAGAAGGTTGGAAAGTAAACTAAGGGATCCTTCCTCACCTTCAAAGAGAATCGGTATAACTGATGGAATGAGGGCTGACTTGCAAGTATAGGAGGCCTTCTTAAAAAATTTTAATGGCACCCGGCTTTGGCGTTCACCCCCTGCATCTAGCCAATCATTGCGCTTAAAGGGACATTATACACTCATTTTTTCTTTGCATAAATGTTTTGTAGATGATCTATTTATATATCCCATAAAGTTTTTTTTGTAAAAAAAATGTATAGTTTTGCTTATTTTTAAATCACATTGCTCTGATTTTCAGACTCCTAACCAAGCCCAAAAGTTTTATGAGAATACTGTCAGCTACCTTCTCCAGCTTGCTCCTGTTTGTGTAAAGGGTCTTTTCATATGCAAAAGAAGGGGGAGGGGGGAGTGTCTTATTTGCCACTTGCAGTGGGCTTTCCAGCTTCTTTTTCAACAGAGCCAAACTGACAGCTTCTAAGTAAGTTTTTAAACAGTTTTATACTGGATTTTTATATCAGTATCTGTGCATCTTATTCTTTATAGTAGTGTCTATTACATGCAGTTATATGAAAATGAGTGTATACTGTCCCTTTAACATTCAATTTCAAGCTCCGCATGTCCCTGGGATTAATAACATACTTGCTTATGCTCTGTCACGGTTTGATTGGGTGACTTTCAGACATCTGGCACCTAATGCTGCTCCGAAAGGTTTACCCTGTCCTGCTTCTCTTTGGCAGCTTCTAAGTCCTGGATACCCCTTCTCCCTTTAGTTCATGCATCACTAGCTCCATCAACCTGGCGCTCTTATGTTAGCTTGTGGGACAAATTGGACCAATTTTGCCAAGATTGAAATTTGGAGGCGGTGGAGGCATCACAGGTTACATTGTGTGACTGGCTGGTGAGTCTTAGACAGTCGGGGGCTCGTCACGGTGCTATTCATTCCCGGCTAGTGGCATTGTCCTTTTTCTTGCGTACCATGGGCA
Source organism: Bombina bombina (assembly GCF_027579735.1). Taxonomy (NCBI): domain Eukaryota; kingdom Metazoa; phylum Chordata; class Amphibia; order Anura; family Bombinatoridae; genus Bombina; species Bombina bombina. The sequence goes on from NC_069499.1 coordinate 195,209,776, forward strand.
TGCCTGACCCAACTAGTTCATTTTTTGTACGTCAGGTGGTGAAAGGTTGGGGGCGATTGCAACTCCAGCAGAAAGACCCTAGAGAGCCCATTACCTTAGCCTGGCTTGAGCGGCTGGTTGAGGCTTTTACGGCAGGTTTGCACCACGCAATATGAGTTTTTGTTATTTCGTGCAGCCTTCGTCCTTGCTTATTCAGCAGCTCTTAGGGTTGGTGAATTAGTATCCCCCTCAAAAACACAGGTTGACAAGGGCTTGTTGGCTGCACATTTGCATTTTTCAGCAATTTCTTTATTGCTGTACCTGCCCCATTCAAAAACAGATTAACGAGGCAAAGGGCTGTGGATTTCCATGCCCAAGACACCAGAGTCATGTTGCCCAGTCTTTCCCTGACTCAATTCTGAGAGTGTAGGCCCGCAAACCTGGGGTCTCTATTAATGCATGCTAATGGCGACGCGCTATCCATTTACCAGTTCCGCAAGGTCCTAACGAAGGCGGCGGTGGTAGCAGGTTTGGATGTCACTAAGATAGCTTCCCAATCCTTTCGCATAGGGGCTGCAACTAACGCTGCGCTGACACGCTGCTCCTCGGTGGAAGCTATTCGGCATTTGGGTAGATGGCGTTCTAATAGGTACAGGTGTTATGTTCGCCCAGTTGTTTAACGTTAACTTGAGTTGCCTGTTTTGTGTTCTTTACACTGTTTGTCTTTACAGGTGCATCAAGCGGGGCAAAGAGAGTGTTGATCGTAGGGCACTCATATGTGCATTGGGCTTGGATCTGTTGCTTATCCCTTCTTGGGGGCCAATCCCTGGGGTTCCCTTCCCATAAGGCATCAGTTAGATGGTTGGGGTAACGGGGTATGTGTTGGCCTAGGTTAGCCCCCCTTATATCTGAGGCCCTGGTACGCTAGGGTAAGCCTCACATTTTGATTATCCACCTTGGGGGTAACGATGTGGGTGCCATCCCAGTGTTAGAACTGATAAAGATCATACAGGCCGGGATTGCATGGATAAGGACCAGACTCTCGAACGTTAAGATTGGGTGGTCCAATATTATTGCCAGACTGGAATGGCGACACATGGCTAGTCACAGTGCAGCCTATAGGGTGCGAAAAAAGATAAATGCCTCACTAGGTAAGACCGTCACAGGGGTAGGAGGATTCGTTGTTAGACATGATTCCATCGCGGCCAACTAGCTACAGTACTATAGGAGGTATAGGGTTCACCTAGAGAACATAGCCTTAGATATCTTTATTACGGATATTAGGAATTCTATAGTAACCCGCCTATAAGCAGGTTGTGGTTGATAGGGTGGCGGCAAGGGTAGCATTTGCATGCTATCTTGTGGTGGGAGTTAGCGGCCCTGTTGCATAGGAAATGGCGAAAAGGGGTGAGCAATGACCCATCTGAAAGTGAGAGGGGTGGACGTCCCCAAGTGCACGTGGGGTGCCCCTCCTTCCCCTTGTGGGTGGGTCACAAGAGCTCGACACCCCTCAGTAGCGTTTCCTTGAGCAGAGAGCCTCTCTGCTGCAGTTTCCGTTTTTTGGGCCGTTTACCTCCAGCAGCGCTGGGTTATGTATTAGGGATAAGTTCTTGCCGCCATCTTGCCTGTCGGTTGTTTTTTCTGATGTTATTCAGTTAATAAATGTTTTGACCCGTGACGGTCAAAATTTTTTCCCACACTCAGTTTTTGTGTCTTATTTATTTCTTATGGTTATGTTATTTATATGTTAAAGTTATGTTAAGTTCCTCTCTGCTGGTAACAACTGATAGGCATTTAATCCCTTATGAAATTTAGACCTAAATTCTGAATCCTAATGCCATATAAATTGGCATACTTTCAAAGTAGACCGTATGCTCATTTTCAGTCACATTCCCATGATGATTAGAGAAGTCACCGTCAGCAGAACTCATTCCAGTTGAGTATTTTGTCTCTTTAACTTGCATTGGCATGTTAGTGACATCTGCTCCATTACTAGTTGTGCAATCTGCAGTTAGATTTTCCATTATGTAAGGAATAACCAAGAGTTTCTGTTTGACTGCTAATAGCTAAACAGAAAAAAGGCTTTGATCTACTATCTGTCAACATCTATTTGATCATTGTTGTTCTCTTGTCACTTGCTACATCAAGGGTTATTATAGGATGGATTGACTGGCCCCAAAAGACTCAAATCTCAGCTTCTCCTATTCATATTCCTTTTGCTTCAGGTCCTATTTTAAAGGGATACTGAGCAATTGCTGTAAGCCTAATGTTTCATTAAAGGAACAGTCTACTCAAGATTTTTTTTATTGTTTAAAGAGATAGATAATCCCTTTATTACCCATTCCCCAGTTTTGTAACCTCTTTGATTACATTGTGTCTAAGCCTCTGCAGACTGCCCCCTTGTTTCAGCTCTTTTGAAAGACTTGCATTTTAGCCAATCGGTGCTGTCTCATAAGTAACTCCATGGGCGTGAGCACATTGTTATCTATATTACACACATGAACTAGCCTTGTCTAGCTGTGAAAAACTTTCAGAAAGTCACTTAGATAACAGGCAGCCTTCAAGGGCTTAGAAATTAGCATATGAGCCAACATAGGATTAGCATTTAACAAAGAATACCATCAAGTATACCAACAATAACAAGTTATTAAACATTTATTTATAACCTGGTAAATCCTTATTTGTTTCTTACTCAGCAGTCCAATGCATCATTTAGAACAGTTTTTCTTGGTTTATGAATGAAAATAAACTGCAGATTTCTGTTGTCTGACATAAGGCTCTATTCCATTCTTACCCCATGTTCATGTTTGAAACTTGAAAAATAGGATTTAGCAAAATAATCACAATCTTTCCTAGTTCAAAACAGCCAATGTTGATTATACCCATAATATTTTAACTCTATTTCCTCACAACAGCACTGTTATAACTGTCTCTGAAAACCGAATCGATACATAAAAAAATACAACTGCTTTTAAGGCTGTCCAACCACTCTCGCCAAGTCAACTCAACCTTATTCTACTGGTCCAGTATGCCCTCCTCTCCTGACTGTCTCCTCTCTCTCTCTCTCTCTCTCCATATCTTGTAGATATGTGACCTTCATGTCTTTACATTTAACCCCTTAACGACGCATGTCGTACAGGGTACGTCGCACACAACCTGGTCTTTAAAGACCAGCGACGTACCCTGTACGACATTAGGGGTTTAAAGCGGTTGGAAGAGATCCTGATCGCTTCCAGCAGCTTTCCGGTTATTGCAGTGATGCCTCGATATCGAGGCATCCTGCAATAACTCTCCTTGGTCATCCGATGCAGAGAGAGCCACTCTGTGGCCCTCTCTGCACCGGACATCGATGGCCGGTATCGTTGGTGGGTGGGAGCCAGACTGGGAGGCGGGTGTGCGGCCATCGATGGGCCGTGTGATGTGGAGGGGGGCGGGATCGTGGGCGGGATCGCTGGGGTGCGTGCACGGGAGCCACGCACGGGTAGGAAGCGGGTGGGAACCGCTACACTGCAGAAAAGATTGGAACAGAAAGTAAATAATAAGAATAATAATAAGAAAAAATAAATAAATAAAAATGATCTAAGGGATCTCGGAGGGAGGGAGGTGGGGGGGCAAGCTACACTACAGAAAAATTATAAAAAAAAATTAAAAAATATATTTTATTGTAAATAGGGTACTGGCAGACAGCTGTCAATACCCAAGATGGCTACCAATACGTTAGAGGGGAGGGTTAGAGAGCTGTTTGGGGGGGGGGGGTCAGGGAGGTTGGGGGCTAAGGGGGGATCCTAAACATCAGCATATGTAAATATGCTAAAAAAAATATATATATATATTTTAAATACCTTTTATTTTAGTACTGGCAGACTTTCTGTCAGTACTTAAGATCGCGGGGACAATTGTGGGGTGGGGGAGGGAAGAGAGCTATTTGGGAGGGATCAGGGGGTGTGATATGTCAGGTGGGAGGCTGATCTCTACATTAAAGCTAAAATTTAGCCTGCAAGCTCCCTACAAGCTCCCTAATTAACCCCTTCACTGCTGGGCATAATACACGTGTGGTGCGCAGCTGCATTTAGCGGCCTTCTAATTACCAAGAAGCAACGCCAAAGCCATATATGTCTGCTATTTCTGAACAAAGGGGATCACAGAGAAGCTTTTACAACCATTTGTGCCATAATTGTACAAGCTGTTTGTAAATAATTTTAGTGAGAAACCTAAAATTGTGAAAAATTTAACGTTTTTTTTTTTTCATTTGATCTCATTTGGTGGTGAAATGGTGGCATGAAATATACCAAGATTGGCCTAGATCAATACTTGGGGTTGTCTACTATACTACACTAAAGCTAAAATTAACCCTAGAAGCTCCCTACATGCACCCTAATTAACCCCTTCACTGCTGGGCATAATACACTGTGGTGCGCAGCGGTATTTAGCGGCCTTCTAATTACCAAAAAGCAACGTCAAAGCCATATATGTCTGCTATTTCTGAACAAAGGGGATCCCAGACAAGTGTTTACAACCATTTATGCCATAATTGCACAAGTTGTTTGCAAATAATTTCAGTGAGAAACCTAAAGTTTGTGAAAAAATGTGTGAAAAAGTGAACAATTTTTTTTATTTGATCTCATTTGGCGGTGAAAGGGTGGCATGAAATATACCAAAATGGGCCTAGATCAATACTTTGGGATGTCTGCTAAAAATATATATATATATATATATACATGTCAAGGGATATTCAGGGATTCCTGCAAGATATCAGTGTCCCAATGTAACTAGCGCTAATTTTGAGTGGTTTGGAAATAGCAAAGTGCTACTTGTATTTATTGCCCTATAACTTGCAAAAAAATGGCTTACCACGTTGGGTATTTCTAAACTCAGGACAAAATTTAGAAACTATTTAGCATGGGTGTTTTTTGGTGGTTGTAGATTTGTAACAGATTTTGGGGGTCAAAGTTAGAAAAAGTGTGTGGTTTTTTTTATTTTTTCCTCATATTTTATAATTTTTTTATAGTAAATTATAAGATATGATGAAAATAATGGAATCTGTATGGGTACAGTAAATGAGAGGAAAATTGCAGCCAAACACAAACACAGCAGAAATGTAAAAATAGCCCTGGTCCTTAAGGGAAAGAAATTGAAAAATGGCCTTGTCCTTAAGGCGTTAATTGATGATGATGATGACATATTTAGTATTATTTTTGATTTGGGGCACAAATCAATCGTCATCAAAAAGTTCCATCTCCATTGTTGGCATGGGCACTGACTGCCATCTTGTTTTTGGGGTCCAAGCATGCACAGATTGTGAATATTATTGATATTGTTTATTGGATGTTTGTTATTGTTCAATCTGTGGGTGTTAATATCTGATCTAATCTTTTTCAAGCAAAGAAATTGAGTTATCTTTTGGATTGTGATCTCTCCAATGTTGGAAAACCTGTATTAAGAGCCAATCACAAGATTGAAATTGGGCCCATAATCTGAAGACAATAGGAAGAGATTGGTTGATCTACTTTATCATGACTATTAAATAATATTGTTTAAATGTGCAGCATAATTGTAAACTAATTTGACAATGCAGAATGTTTTTATTGGAACGCTTATTCACTAAATTGTTAAGTAAAAGGCTTAAAGGGATACTAAGCCCAATTTTTTATTTCATGATTCAGATGGAGCATGCAATTTTAAGTAACTTTCTAATGTACTCCTATTATCAATTTTTCTTCGTTCTTTTGCTATCTTTATTTGAAAAAGCATGAATGTAAGCTTAGGAGCCGGGCCATTTTTGTTTCAGCACCCCAGGTAGCGCTTCCTGATTGGTGGCTACATTAAGAACGGGTTTAGTATCCCTTTAATATATATGGATATATACCTGTACATTAAACAAGAAATTAAAAGCCTTAGAAAACTTTTAGCAGATTCAAAAGTAAGAAATATCAGTAAATGTATAAAGCCATTTTTTTAATTTATACAAATTTCCACTCCTTACAGTATATTTTCAATGTATATATATCCTCTGAAGCATTAAACAAATTTGTTTCCTGGAATGCTCAGTAAACAGCAAAGCAATTTCAAATTTGTATCTGACTATTGTTTTATACTGCTATCATAAATTAATTCAGCCTGTCTAAGGGCGGTTGTTTTAAATTACTGCGGAGATAGGGTCAGTGGCGATTCTAGGGGTGATATGCACCTTCATTCTTTATTGTAGCACCACCAAATTCAAAGGTGCCAGCTGCCCCAAATTTGAAAGTCAGTGCTGTACTCAGAAGAAGGAGAGAGGTAACTAGAGGAAAAGGATTTAAATAAACAAAGCAGAGACGTAGCAGAAAAGGAAGCTCTGAGGTCAACTTTAACAGCCTCAAATGTTATGGTTTAAAAGCACCCTGGGCAGGAAAATCTTGCATAAGACAATTTACCGATATGGTGTGGTGCTTTAAAATAAGCTGTAGTCTAACAAACCTACCTCAAAGTCTTGAACTGAAACAAGATCAGGACAGATTTGTAAATGAGTATTCATTTTATTCTGAACATTAATAATGGAGAGTGACTCACAATTTTTGGATGTGACAGGTCGGGTACAGATATTAGAGCAAGTGTTTCTTAATAATTTACTTTTCTTAAAACTAATATCTTGCAGAAAATAACTCTCCTTATAACTGCCTATTATTCCAATAATATGTCCCTATAGCTCTGTCAGTTGCTCAATATTGCATATTTCTATAGCTCTACCTATTGCTCCATATTACCTTTCCCTATAACGTTACCTGTTGCTTCATATAAACTCTCCCTATAGCTTTGCCTGTTGCCCCATTACTCTGTCTTTTGCTCCATGTAACATATTTCTATAACTCTGCCTTTTGCTCCATATAACCTCTCCCTTTCTGTCTAATGCTACCTATAACTGTAAACTGAGCCATCTAATTTTAATTATCCATATATTTGACTACTGCCCATAGAAGCTCGCCGCATTACTCTGCCTCATGTTCCATATAACATTGTCTACATTGGTCTTGCTCCATACAAACTCTTCCTATAAGTCTGCCTGTTGTCAGATTTAAAGAGCAAGGGTACTTGTGGGTAAACCTTTCTACTATATAAAATTGTGACAATGTGTATTTGTGTGTGTGTTTAAGTGAATGCACTTAGAAGCAACTCAATAAAGGCAAAATTACAAGTGAAGTGAAAAATGCAAGTAGTATAGACTGTCATCCTATTTTAAAAATTAACTAGTAATATCAATAGCCATTCTTATTAAAAGGACAATCTACACCAGAATTTTTATTGTTTTAAAAGATAGATAATCCCTTTATTACCCATTTCCCAGTTTTGCATAACCAACAAAGTTATAATAATATACTTTTAACCTCTGTGATTATCTTGTATCTAAGCCTCTGCAAACTGCCCCTTTTTCAGTTCCTTTGACAGACTTGCAGTCTAGCCAATCAGTGCCTGCTCCCAGATAACTTCTCGTGCACGAGCACAGTGTTATCTATATGAAATACGTGAACTAACACCCTCTAGTGGGGAAAAACTGTTAAAATGCAATTTGAAAGAGGTGGGCTTCAAGGTCTAATAAATTAGCATATGAACCTCCTAGGTTAAGCTTTCAACTAAGAATACCAAGAGAACAAAGCAAAATTGGTGATAAAAGTAAATTGGAAAATTGTTTAAAATTGCATGCTCTATCTGAATCATGAAAGTTTATTTTGGCCTAGACTGTCCCTTTAAAAAAAAAAAAAAAAAAAATCAGTCCATATCCAGATAATGGTCAGAATTTCTCTTTAAAAGTTGCAGAATGGAAATTAAGAGGCAGACCTAAGTGAGGAACAGAATGAAGAGGACTCCATGTGACATACACCACAAATAAGACTTCAATATGTAGGACATTTTCTTTTTTTTTTTGGGGGTGGGGCTTTTTTAGAGGTTTTCTTTTTTAATAGTATTTGTACAGCATTTTTTATTTGGAACAGGGGTGTATTACGGCCTAGACGAACAAGGCACGTGTCTGGGGCGGCAGATGGAGGGAGGGTGCACTTTTTTAGATCACACACCCATGGCTGCCCCACACTCACTGCCATTGCCCATCATTTGCCCCTGACAGCCGCGCCTGAAGTTTAGCCGTTGCGGATGGATACTTTTTAGGTGACACTTCTGTGGGAGCTGTAGATGGCGTCTACCTGTGTCGGTAAACAGTTCCCTTCGCTCCTCCTGGAGGAAGAGGTTGTGCTTCAGGAAAAGACCGGGCTCTGGAACAGCCCAAATTGTAAGGTAAGGAATGGTAAATTATTATTTTCATGTAAATAACAGTTTAGTACCAAATATACAGGTGTTCTTTATTTTGGGCATACTGGCCTTAAAGTTTTTCAAGGATTGTTGACAGTTTACAACTTCTAATATAACCTTTACTGTTTACTTTTTTTTATAAATGGCAGCAGCGTGCCTGTAATATGGATTTAATATGGATTAAAAATATCCACATTTCTTCTAGTAATGGGTATCTGGTATGTACTGAATGATTTAATAACTGCTTATATTTTCTTATGTAACATAGAGATTAGTTGTCTCTCCAGCCTGTTCTTGTTTGTGAAAGAATATATCTGTGGTTAATGTTCTCAATCTACCGACCATCAAGAGCTATAATGTTTGACTTTTATATTAAGGGTTACTGTTGTAAAGGGGTAAATCCATCTGCCACTGGTATCCTTACACTGAGTAGATGGGCTGTATCAAGACTAAAACCATGTAGAGAAGCACCTACCATACTCTGTCCTTGTCTCTGACTATGGGCTAGATTATGAGTTGCGCACTTACTGTTACGTGCAAACAATATTGGGTTTATCATGGGTGTTTGCACGCGTTGTACGTAGCACGCATATTACAAGTTGAAATTAAGAGGCAGACCTCAGGAGGGGCAGAATGAAGAGGACTCCATGTGACATACACCAGAAATAAGAGTTCAGTATGTAGGACATTTTTTTTGGGGGGGGGGGCTTTTTTAGAGCTTTTTTTTTTTAATAGTATTTTTACATAATTTTTTATTTGAAACAGGGGTATATTATGGCCTAGATGAACAAGGCCCATGCCTAGGGCAGCAGATGGAGGGAGGGCTCACTTTTTTAGATCACACACCCATGGCTCCCCACACTTACTGCCACTGCCCACCATTTGCCACTGACAGCCGCACCTGAAGTTTAGCCCGTGCGGCTGGATACTTTTTAGGTTACACTGCTGGGGGAGCTGTAGATGGCGTCTACCTGTGTCGGTAAACATTTCCCTTCCCTCCTCCTTGAGGAAGAGGTTGTGCTTCAGGAAAAGACCAGGCTCTGGAACAGCGCAAATTGTAAGGTAAGGAATGGTAAATTATTATTTTCATGTAAATAACAGTTTAGTACCAAATATACAGGTGTTCTATTTTTTTGGGCATACTGGCCTATACGTTTTCCAAGGATTGTTTGTAACTTCTAATATAACCTTTACTGTTATATAAACATAGTTTATGCTTTCATTTACATTTTCACCGCTCTATAATCATAAATAAAATCAGTAAGAGCTTTTATTTTGTGTGATCTGCCTGTATCTTAATATATCAAGCATATTTTTTTTTATAAATGGGAGCAGCGTGCCTGTAATATCGATTTAATATGGATTAAAAATATCCCCATTTCTTCTAGTAATGGGTATCTGGTATGTACTGAATGAATTAATAACTGCTTATATTTTCTTATGTAACATAGAGATTAGTTGTCTTCCCAGCCTGTTTTTGTGATATCTGTGGGTAATCTTCTCAATCTACTGACCATCAAGAGCTATAATGTTTGACTTTTATATTAAGGGTTACTGTTGTAAAGGGGTACATCCATCTGCCATTGGTATCCTTACACTAAGTAGATGGGCTGTATCAAGACTAAATCCATATAGAGAGAAGCACCTACCATACTCTCTGTCCTTGACTCTAACTATGAGCTAGATTATGAGTTGCGTGCTTACTGTTAGGCGCGAACAATATTGGGTTTATCATGGGTGTTTGCATGCGTTGTACGTAGCGTGTATTACAAGTTGAAAGTAAACGGGTTCACTTGAGTGCAATTGAATTTAGCGCACGTCGGAGCTATTTATATGAGTGTATGTGTCTATATATGTGTATATATATATATATATATATGTATGTGTATATGGACATGCACAAGTTTTGCTATTTAGGCTGTTTACCAAATAAATTTAAGTTACAGTTAAATAATGAATATGGGATTAAAGTGCAGTCTCTCAGCTTTAATTTGAGGGTATTCACTTCCAAAATGGAGGAAGTGTTTAGGAATTACAGCTCTTTAATATGTAGCCCCCTCTTTTTCAAGGGACCAAAAGTAACTATACAATTGACTCAAAAGCTGTTACATGGACAGGTGTAGGATATTCCTTCGTTATTTCATCATCAATTAAGCTGGTAAAAGGTCTGGAGTTGATTTCAGGTGCGGTATTTGCATTTGGAAGCTGTTGCTGTGAACTCACAACATGTGTTCGAAGGACCTCTCAATGCAAAAAAAAATCAGAGAGATAGCAGGAACATTCGGAGTGGCCAAATCTACAGTTTAGTATATTTGAGAAAAAAAGACCTGGACGTCCACGGAAGACAACAGTGGTGGATGATCGTAGGATCCTTTCCATGGTAAAGAAAAACACCTTCACAACATCCAGCCAAGTGAAGAACACTCTCCAGGAGGTAGGCAATGGGCATATCAATATCCATTTCTACCATAAAGAGAAGACTTCATGAGATTAAATACAGAGGGTTCACCACAACCATTCACAAGTCTCAAGAATATAAAGGCCAGATTAGAGTTTGCCGAAACAAATCTAAAAAATCCAGCCAAGTTCTGACACAGCATTCTTTGGACAATGACCCAAAATATACTGCAAAAGTAAACCATCAGTTTTTTAAGGCAAAGAAGTGGAATATTCTGCAATGGTCAAGTCAATCACCTGATCTCAACCCGATCGAGCATGCATTAAGACAAAAATTAAAGCAGAAAGACCCACAAACAAACAACAACTGAAGACAGCTGCAGTAAAAGCCTGGCAAAGCATCACAAAGGAAGAAACATACGGCTAGATTACAAGTTTTTCGTTATGAGCTGTGCGGTGCTAACAAGCAGTTTTCTCTCGCCGCTCACTTACCTGCAGAGCTGGTATTACAGGTTTTTACAAACCCGGTGTTAAAATGCAAGAAGTGAGCGTTGAGCAAAATTTTGCTCCTTACCGCACTTCAATACCAGCGCTGCTTAAGTCAGCGGTGAGCTGGTCATACGTGCTCGTGCACGATTTCCCCATAAGAATCAACGGGGAGAGCCGGCTGAAAAAAAGTCTAACACCTGCAAAAAAGCAGCGTAAAACTCAGTAACGCAGCCCCATTGATTCCTATGGGGAAACACATTTTATGTTTACACCTAACACCCTAACATGAACCCCCCTAACACCCCTAATCCACCCCTAATATTACGCTTATTAACCCCTAATCTGCCGCCCCCGACATCGCCGACATCTACATTATTCCTATTAACCCCTAATCTGCTGTTCCGGACACCGCCGCAACCTACATTATACTTATGAACCCCTAATCTGCTGCCCCCAACATCGCCGACACCTACATTATATTTATTAACCCCTAATCTCCCTCCCCCAATGTCGCCACAACCTAACTACACTTAATAACCCCTAATCTGCCACCCCAATGTCGCCGCCACTATAATAAACATATTAACCCCTAAACCGCCGCACTCCCGCATCGCAAACATTAGTTAAATATTATTAACCCCTAATCTGCTGTCCCTAACATCGTCGCCACCTACCTACATTTATTAACCCCTAATCTGCCGCCCCAACGTCACCACCACTATACGAAATGTGTTAACTCCTAAATCTAAGTCTAACCCTAACCCTAACACCCCCTAACTTAAATATAATTACAATAAATCTTAATAAAAATTAATATTATTACCTAAATAATTCCTATTTAAAACTAAATACTTACCTATAAAATAAACCCTAAGCTAGCTACAATATAACTAATAGTTACATTGTAGCTATCTTAGGGTTTATTTTTATTTTACAGGCAAGTTTGTATTTATTTAAACTAGGTAGAATAGTTACTAAATAGTTATTAACTATTTACTAACTACCTAGCTAAAATAAATACAAAAGTACCTGTAAAATAAAACCTAACCTAAGTTACAATAACACCTAACCTAACCCTACAATTAAATAAATTAATTAAATTAAAAACAATTAAATAAATTAAATTAGCTAAAGTACAGAAAAAAACAAACACTAAATTACAGAAAATAATAAACAAATTACAAGATATTTAAACTAATTACACCTAATCTAATAGCCCTTTAAAAATAAAAAGCCCCCCCAAAATAAAAAAAAAAACCCTAGCCTAAACTAAACTATCAATAGCCCTTAAAATGGCCTTTTGCGGGGCATTGCACCAAAGAAATCAGCTCTTTTACCTGTAAAAAAAATACAAACAACCCCCCCAACAGTAAAACCCACCACCCACACAACCAACCCCCCAAATAAAATACTGTCTAAAAAAAACTAAGCTCCCCATTGCCCTGAAAAGGGCATTTGGATGGGCATTGCCCTTAAAAGGGCAGTTAGCTCTATTGCAGGCCCAAACCGTAACCTAAAAATAAAACCCACCCAATACACCCTTAAAAAACCCACTAAACACTAACCCCGTGAAAATCAACTTACAGTTCTGAAAACTGGACATCCATCCTCAAGGAAGCGGCAGAAGTCTTCATCCAAGCAGGGCCAAAGTCCTCAACGAAGCCGGGAGAAGTCTTCATCCAAGCTGGGCGAAGTGGTCCTCCAGACGGGCAGATGTTTTCATCCAGACGGCATCTTCTATCTTCATCCATCCGACGCGGAGCAGGTCCAACTTCAAGACATCCAACGCGGAGCATCCTCTTCATCCGGATTCTTCTTACTGAATGAAGGTACCTTTAAGTGACGTCATCCAAGATGGCATCCCTTAGATTCCGATTGGCTGATGAAATTCTATCAGCCAATCGGAATTAAGGTAGAAAAAATCATATTGGCTGATGCAATCAGCCAATAGGATTGAAGTTCAATCCTATTGGCTGATCCAATGAGCTTGCATTCTATTGGCTGATTGGAATAGCCAATAGAATGCAAGCTCAATCCTATTGGCTGATTGGATCAGCCAATAGGATTGAACTTCAGGTTAGGATTGAATTTAGGTTAGGTTTTATTTTACAGGTACTTTTGTATTTATTTTAGCTAGGTAGTTATTAAATAGTTAATAGCTATTTAGTAACTATTCTACCTAGTTAAAATAAATACAAACTTGCCTGTAAAATAAAAATAAACCCTAAGATAGCTACAATGTAACTATTAGTTATATTGTAGCTAGCTTAGGGTTTATTTTATAGGTAAGTATTTAGTTTTAAATAGGAATTATTTAGGTAATAATATTAATTTTTATTTAGATTTATTGTAATTATATTTAAGTTAGGGGGTGTTAGGGTTAGGGTTAGACTTAGGTTTAGGGGTTAATACATTTAGTATAATGGCGGCAACGTTGGGGGACGGCAGATTAGGGGTTAATAAATGTAGATAGGTGGCGGCGATGTTAGGGACGGCAGAATAGGGGTTAATAATATTTAACTAATGTTTGTGATGCGGGAGTGCGGCGGTTTAGGGGTTAATATGTTTATTATAGTTGTGGCGATGTCCGGAGTGGCAGAGTAGGGGTTAATAATTTTATTATAGTGTTTGCGATGCGGGAGGACCTCGGTTTAGGGGTTAATAGGTAGTTTATGGGTGTTAGTGTACTTTTTAGCACTTTAGTTATGAGTTTTATGTTACGGCGTTGTACCATAAAACTCTTAACTACTGACTTTTAAATGCGTTAGGACTAGTCTTGACGGGGTAGGGTGTACCGCTCACTTTTTGGTCTCCCAGGACAGACTCTTAATACCGGTGCTATGGAAGTCCCATAGAAAAAAGACTTTACGAAGTTTGCGTAAGTCGTTTTGCGGTAAGGCCAAAAAAGTGTGCAGTGACCCTAAACCTTCAAGACTCGTAATACCAGCGGGCATAAAAAAGCAGCGTTAGGACCTCTTAACGCTGCTTTTTTACCCTAACGCACAACTCGTAATCTAGCCGATAGCGTTTGGTGATGTCCATACGTTCCAGACTTCAAGCAGTCATTGCCTGCAAAGGATTCTCAACAAAGTATTAAAAATGAAGATTTGATTTATTATTGTGCTAATGTGTTCAATTACATTTGAGCTCCTGAAATAAGGACACTGTGTATGAAAATGATTGCAGTTCGTAAACGTTTCATACAATATTATTGTTCAACCACTTGAATTAAAGATGCAAGTCTGCACTTCAATCGCATCTCAGTTGTTTAATTTAAAATCAATTGTTGTGGCATACAGAGCCAGAATTATAAAAATTGTGTCAGAATTATGAAAATTTTATATATCCCCAAATATCTCCCTTCCTTTTCTTCTCCCTTATGCCTCCTCTCCCCCTCTCTCTCTCTTCTGCCATATCATTTACTTGGGAAATACCATTAAAATATGTCACATTACACCCACATTACAATCAGACCAAACAAATTTATAAAAAAAAGGCCTAAAACCGTGGGGCAGCCTAGGGCAGCACAAAACCTAAATAAGCCACTCATTTGGAATGCCCTTTTTTCCAGTAACTTTCTTCATTCATTTATTTCAATGTTTCTTCTAATAACAGGGTGTCTTTTGCTAGGAGTAGATTTAGAGGGGGTCTTTTGGTTAGGGTTTAGTTCAAGTGGGGTAGTTATGGCTGGGGAGTTCTGAGGGGGATCTTAGGGTAGGGTTAATTTTAGGTAGGAGGTCTTGCGGTTAGGGAGTTAATAATGGAGGGTTTTTTTACCACTGTGGGTAGGGATGCTTTAGGGGTTAATAGTGTAGAGAGATTTTAGTATAGGGGTTTTACTTTTGAGGTGTGGTGGTATATGTGTTAATAGCAAGACGTTTAGGGTTTACTGTTTGTGAATTCACAAGGGTAATCCAATATATTTTTTGGAAATTGCATAATTTAACATATAGTAGGAAATGGAGAAATTTACAGAAAATCTGTAACCAATGATAATTGGTAATATATTATTGTGCTGCAGATGTGAGAACCAGTTCAAGACACTGCCCCTTTAGATAAGGATATGGCTGGTGAGCCAATCAGGAATAATACCCATTTGTATCCTACAATCACTGGCTAATTTTGAGTGGCATGAAAGAATGCTGGGTTTGTGACTTACACTTAAAAGCCAAACCATCAGAAATTCTGTTTTAAACGCCACACATGACATTCATTTAATTTCAATTCAAGCTCCCAATATAAACCACTTATCAACCACATCTGTGTCTCAATAACATCCCATCCCATATCGTTTCAGGATTTTTGGACTTCTGTAGTCTTAAACTATTTAAAAAAACATTTTTTCATGTTTTAAGCAGTATATGTTGACTGCTGCCACAGCTGTTGTTAATGTTAACATTCTTTAAATTGCTAGTTTACATGTTAATAAAAGGGAGTATTATTCTTTTTTTTGGTATCATAAAAGTTTAAAATATTGCTAATATTACACTTTTAAACTGTTGCGTGAATTTATGTATGCATGTATGATCGCAATTAAGTGTTTGATGTCAGCATCCGTGTTTACTACTATGTGGTCAAATCACAAAAACATCGAACATATAAAAAGCTTTTCTGTAAGGGCATCGCTTTGCGGGTGCCACTTCACTAAGTGGACATCTTTAGAAATATCTTTTCAAACAGCAAATAAGGAGTAACTAGTCATAGAATAATGTATGCATCTACTAAAAATTATGTTTACATTAATTTAAAATAAATTAATCTGATTTATAGTAAAGTAGTTAAAGGGACAGTCAACACCAAAATTGTTATTGTTTAAAAAGATAGATAACCCCTTTACTACCCATTCCCCAGCTTTGCACAACCAACATTGTTATATTAATATACTTTATAACATTTAAACCTCTATATGTATGTCTGTTTCTAAGCCACTAAAGACAGCCTCTTAATCACATGCTTTTTTTATTAGCTTTTCACAACAGGAGACTGGTAGTTCATGTGGGCCATATAGCATAATAACATTGTGCTCAGTACCTTTAAGTTATTTATGAGTAGTTGGCTAAAACGCAAGTCAATAGATAATAAATAAATAGCCATGTGTAATCAGGGGGCTGTTAGATACAAGGTAATCACAGAGGTTAAAAGTATATTAAAATAACCATGTTCGCTGTGCAAAACTGGGGAATGGGTAATAAAGGGATTATCTATCTTTTTAAACAATAAAAATGGTGGAGTAGACTGTCCCTTAAAAGGGACATAATGGTTTAAATGCACTGCAGTGCATTCATATTGGATATATAGGGGTCGATTTAGCAAAGCGCGAGCGGACATCGATAAATGCCGACAGCATACGCTAATTATAACCCATTTGCAAAGCTACAGTTAAATTGTGCATTCTCAAGCACATTTTATTTGAGCATTATCACTTGAGCGTAGAACTTTTAAAATTGTAATGTTTGCAAATTTTAGTGCAAAAAGTTTTTTTAATCAAATTTCAACAGCACTGCAATGCATTTAAATTGATACCTTACTTGCCGTTTAATGGACTAAAAATGTCATAAAGACAGATCATTTTTCTTTTTACTTTTTAATGTAATGTAACATTTGCCTTTAGACAGCAAAACAAAAGTATTTTTTATTGTAGGATGAAGTGAGACCAGCACAGTAAAAATGCACCATTTAATATCAGCTAAAAAAAAAAAAAAACCTTGGTGTACAAATTATTTTGTACTCTAGACTGTTTCATTGACATATCCCATTAATCTCTTCTAGCCTGAGTATTTCATACAAGAGTAAAGCAACTTCCTGCACCCTTTAGATACAGTATGTGTAATCTGAACACTCTGCTCCTTCAAAGATGTGCCCGCAGGGCTCTAACTAAAACCAACGTCATTGTTGAGCCATTGAGCTTCTCAAGCCAAGATTTACTCAATTATTTATTTTTTCGTAGATAGAGAGAAGAACAGCGTCACTAATATTAGAACTGAAATCTGATACATTCAGCCAACATCTTTATTGGTGCTTTCATTATGAATCTATTATTATACAATATGTGGCCTGTATCTTGCAGGCAAAGTTATATGGTGCACATCCTTCCCACTTTACATAAAAGATTTAGGGCTAGATTACAAGTGGAGCTCTGTAAATGTGGAAAATGTGCGTGTTTACGGCAGCACAATAAATAACCAGCCATTACAAGTGGCTCTGGAAATTAACCATAGATCAGATCTTTGGTTAATTTTCTAAATGTTCCCCAATTGCCCCTAAAACACAGTATGGTGTAGTTTGTTAACCCCTTAATGACCAACGACGTGCAGGGTATGTCCTCCAAAAAAATGTCCTTAACGACCAAGGACGTACCCTGCACGTCGTTGGTCTTTGAAAGCAGTGGAAGCGATCCTGATCGCTTCCAGCTGCTTTCATGTTATTGCAGTGATGCCTCGATATAGAGGCATCCTGCAATAACTTTTTTAAGCAGTCCGATGCAGAGAGAGCAACTCTGTGGCCCTCTCTGCATCGGCTATTGATGGCTATGATCGTTGGTGGGTGGGAGCGTGTCCAGGGAGGCGAGTGGGCGGCCATCAGTAGAGGAGGGGGGCGGGATCGCGTGTGGGTGCGCGTGCACGTGCACGGGAGCGTGCGCGCGTGTGCACGTGAAAACTGGCCAGATGTTAGCATTGAAGTGCAAGAGGCACAAGGTGGGACTCAGTGGGAGAGAGGGTGGGAATAAAAAATATTAATGATCTGGGAGAGGGTGGGGGTTGGGTGTTAAGGGGGATAAGCTACACTACAGAAAAACTTAAAATAAACATTTGATTTCAAACTGGGCAGACAGCTGCCAGTACCCAATATGGTGCACAATAAGGCAGATGAGGGGGGTAGAGAGCTGTTTTGGGGGGGATCAGGGAGGTTGGGGCTAAGGGGGGGGGGTCCTACACAGCAGAATTATATTTTTTTTAAAACAAAACCAAAAAAAACTTTTATTTTAGTACTGGCAGACTTTCTGCCAGTACTTAAGATGGCGGGGACAATTGTGGGGTGGGGGAGGGAAGACAGCTGTTTGGGAGGGATCAGGGGGTGTTATGTGTCAGGTGGGAGGCTGATCTCTACACTAAAGCTAAAATTAACCCTGCAAGCTCCCTATAAGCTACCTAATTAACCCCTTCACTGCTAGCCATAATACACGTGTGATGCGCAGCAGCATTTAGCGGCCTTCTAATTACCAAAAAGCAACGCCAAAGTCATATATGTCTGCTATTTCTGAACAAAGGGGATCCTAGAGAAGCATTTACAACCATGTGTGCCATAATTGCATAAGCTGTTAGTAAATAATTTCAGTGAGAAACATAAAATTGTGAAAAATTTAGCGTTTTTTTCAATTTGATCGCATTTGGCGGTGAAATGGTGGCATGAAATATACCAAAATGTCCCTAAATCAATACTTGGGGTTGTCTACTGCACTACACTAAAGCTAAAATTAACCCTACAAGCTCCCTACATGCCCCCTAATTAACCCCTTCACTGCTGGGCATAATACACGTGTGGTGCACAGTGGCAATTAGCGGCCTTCTAATTACCAAAAAGCAACGCCAAAGCCATATATGTCTGCTATTTCTGAACAAAGGAGATCCCAGAGAAGCATTTACAACCATTTATGCCATAATTGCACAAGTTGTTTGTAAATAATTTCAGTGAGAAACCTAAAGTTTGTGAAAACAATTGTGAAAAAGTGAACAATTTTTTTTATTAGATGGCATTTGGCGGTGAAATGGTGGCATGAAATATACCAAAATGGGCCTAGATCAATACTTTGAGATGTCTTCTAAAAAAAAATATATACATGTCAAGGGATATTCAGGCATTCCTGACAGATATCAGTGTCCCAATGTAACTAGCGCTAATTTTGAAAAAAAGTGGTTTGGAAATAGCAAAGTGCTACTTGTATTTATAGCCCTATAACTTACAAAAAA
This sequence comes from Bombina bombina, assembly GCF_027579735.1. NCBI lineage: Eukaryota > Metazoa > Chordata > Amphibia > Anura > Bombinatoridae > Bombina > Bombina bombina. Next base: position 195,228,888 of record NC_069499.1, read on the forward strand.
AGCAAAGCACATGTAAACATTGGGTATTTCTAAACTCAGGACAAAATTTAGAAACTATTTAGCATGGGTGTTTTTTGGTGGTTGTAGATGTGTAACAGATTTTGGGGATCAATGTTAGAAAAAGTGTGTTTTTTCCATTTTTTTCCTCATATTTTTTATTTTTTTTTATAGTAAATTATAAGATATGATGAAAATAATGGTATCTTTAGAAAGTCCATTTAATGGCGAGAAAAACGGTATATAATATGTGTGGGTGCAGTAAATGAGTAAGAGGAAAATTACAGCTAAACTCAAATACCGCAAAAATGTAAAAATAGCCTTGGTCCCAAACGGTCAAAAATTGGAAAAGTGCTGTGGTCATTAAGGGGTTAAAATAAAAAAAAGAGCAGCATTTTTTAAAAAATAATAACTTCATGAAGCAGTTATGAGAGGTTAAGGTGAGCGGGTCTGGGTTGAAAAGTGCCTTTATATGGCGGTCAATGGGGAACTGTGTGTTCTCTGTAAATATATATATTCTTATATACTGTACATATATATTTATGTGTTAATATATGTATATACACATATAAACACATAAATATGTATGTATATATTCATATACATATATATATTTTTTAATCTGCTGCCTATCGCTGCACGACTTATCCCTTTTGCTGCGCTAGTATCTCATGCCATCTGGAACCTATGGAAGCGTGCTCTTGTGAGCACGAAGCTTCCATGTAATGCAAACTCGAGATCGCGTTCGCATTGTGGGCCACTTCTAATACCAGTGCACAATTGCGTGGAGCACAAACATCATGCTCATGAAAGCAATTTTGCGCTCCACTCGTAATCTGGCCCTTAGTGTTCACAATATAAAGCACTGAAATCCTTCTGTTATGGAAATAAACAAACAACACCAACCACTAATATGGCTGAGTTACTCATTGCAGTTTCATACAGGAAAATATGACCAACACAAAAAGTAAAAACTTTTTTGGAATCCTTGATGCTCTCCTCTACCTATTTCATTGCTCTGTATTACCTTCAGGGCAGCTACTATGGTTGAGGATTGGGGGTGTTCAACAGTATTTAATAGGCATGTATAGCACAAGAGCACGCCCCTAGAACTGTTGGTCATGTTCTCTAACTAGATTAGGATTAAAGTAAGTGCAACTCTCCTCCTCTCTTGTTACCTCCTCACACGCCCATTTACAGGACTTCTCCAGACTGACTCCCATCTTGTGGAACTCTCTGCCTCGTTCCACAAGACTCTCTTCTAGTTTGAAAAGCTTTAAGTGTTCTCTAAAGACTCTACTGTTCAGGGATGCATACAACCTACACTAACCTTTCTTTATACCAGTTCCTCTCCTCCATTGCTATCCCCTGAACTCCCTTAGCATGTAAGCCTAAGAGTCCAGCTGTTTGTAGATCACCTTCTTAAGAGCTGACTACAACAGTGCGACTCTTGGCAGGGCCCTCTACCCGCTTGATCCCTATAAATGTTTTGTTGTACTCCGCCTTTGTTTATAGAGCTGCTGTTGGCGCTCTACAAATACCCGATAATAATAAAATAATAAGTTTAGATTTGTCAACAAGAGGGTATAAAGTATATTTTAGTTAATAAGCTTATTGGCAAATTTTTCTTTTTGAAAGTCTAATGGTATTACTGTTTATAAATCCTGTGATACAGTTATTATTTAAGTTGAATAACTTCCTCCCAGCTGTTCAATTCATATTAATAAAATAAATAGTATATATAACAAAATAAGGTAGCAACACCTTCTCCGGTAGGTTTCATAAATGTTCACGCACAAAAGCAGGTAACCCTTGCATAAATACCCAATAAACTGACAAGCTAGAGTAGCTGCAATGTACAACTCAAACTATTTTGGCTAAGCAATATTAAAGTGAACTAAAATACATCATACTACCATTTATTAGTTGATACAGCTTATAGATATAGATAACTGCTATGCCCCCAAAGCTGCATTACCTGTCTCTTCTGAACTTTATGTTGTTTGGCCTATATTCGTTCAGCTTAAAGGGACCTGAAACCTAATATTTTTCTTTCATGATTCACATAGATCATACAATTTGCTTCATTTTTTAGATATCCTTTGTTGAAGGAATAGCCAATCACACTAGGCATCTATGTGCAGCCACCAATCAGCAGCTACTGAGCCTATCTAGATATGCTTTTCAGCAAAGGATATCAAGAGAATGAAACAAATTAGATAATAGAAGTACATTAGAAAGTTGACATGCTCTTTCTAAATTATGAAAGAAAGAAAAATGGGTTTCATGTCCCTTTAAGAGCCATCTGGCTTTGTTTGCTTTATGTGTTTTTTTGACAATGCGCCATCATGTTTGGGGTGGGGTAGAGCTTTTTTTCTGGAAGTTGTTAGGTTTTCCCTTTGGCATAATGACAACACAACACACGGAAGTGACTAAGTTTGTTTAAAGATACTGAGATAAATATGGCACTAGCCTGGTAGTGGAGCAATGGCACATACTCTGGTTTGAAGCTGGATTCCAGGTGGATAAGGTTATTGCAGGATACTAGAAATACAGGTGTTTTAGGTGTACAGGGCCTTGACAGTAGGTTCCTCAGAAACAAAGTGCTGTGACAGAAAATTGAACACTGGCAACAGCTGAATCATGAACAGGACTCTGACACCAGGTGAAGCACAAACCAGAACTTTGACACCAGTTGGAGCACAATGCTGGACTTTGGCACCAGCTGAAGCAACAGGCTTGACTCTGGCACCGGCAGAAGCAAAAGGCTGGACTCTGGCACTGGCTGAAGCACAATGCAGAACTCTGGCACCAGTTGAAGGTTTCTGGCATCAATTGGAGCACAAGACTGGACTATGGCACTGGCTGGAGCAAAAGACAGGATACTGGTGCCTACTGGAGCACAAGGCTGGATAATGGTGCTACTTGAACACAAGGTAGGCTAAAACCTAGAACCACAGAAAAGCAGGCTGAGTTTTGGAACCACAGGGAGGTAGGTTCACCTGTCATTAGATGAGAAATCTGGGATTTCATAGAACTGCAAATTTATAGTTTAGTTATTGTCACATGACGTTACAAGTGCGTCCTACTGGCATTTACCTGGGACTATAGATTAACCTCTCTTAGTTTTAACTTTTCTGCATCTTGCCTGTTGAAGCCTAATTCTGCATGGACTCTGGATCTTCTGCTGCCTTACATTCTAACGGCTAGATTTAGAGTTTTGTCGGTAAGGACCCGTGTAGCTAACGCCGGCTTTTTTCTGGCCGCACCATAAAAATAACTCTGGTATTGAGAGTCCACATAAAGGCTGTGTTAGGCTCCAAAAAAGGAGCGTAGAGCATATTTAACGCAGCTTCAACTCTCGATACCAGAGTTGCTTACGGACGCGGCCAGCCTCAAAAACGTGCTTGTGCACGATTCCCCCATAGGAAACAATGGGGCTGTTTGAGCTGAAAAAAAACCTAACACCTGCAAAAAAGCCGCGTTCAGCTCCTAACGCAGCCCCATTGTTTGCTATGCGTAAACACTTCCTAAGTCTGCACCTAACACCCTAACATGTACCCCGAGTCTAAACACCCCTAACCTTACACTTATTAACCCCTAATCTCCGCCCCCGCTATCGCTGACCCCTGCATATTATTTTTAACCCCTAATCTGCCGCTCCGTTAACCGCCGCTACTTACATTATCCTTATGTACCCTTAATCTGCTGCCCCTAACACCGCCGACCCCTATATTATATTTATTAACCCCTAATCTGCCTCCCACAACGTCGCCTCCACCTGCCTACACTTATTAACCCCTAATCTGCCGAGCGGACCGCACCGCTACAATAATAAAGTTATTAACCCCTAATCCGCCTCACTAACCCTATAATAAATAGCATTAACCCCTAATTTGCCCTCCCTAACATCGCTGACACCTAACTTCAAACATTAACCCCTAATCTGCCGACTGGAGCTCACCGCTATTCTAATAAATGTATTAACCCCTAAAGCTAAGTCTAACCCTAACACTAACACCCCCCTAAGTTAAATATAATTTTAATCTAACGAAATAAATTAACTCTTATTAAATAAATTATTCCTATTTAAAGCTAAATACTTACCTGTAAAATAAACCTTAATATAGCTACAATATAAATTATAATTACATTGTAGCTAAAGTACAAAAAATATTACAACAATTTTAAACTAATTACACCTACTCTAAGCCCCCTAATAAAATAACAAAGCCCCCCAAAATAAAAAATGCCCTACCCTATTCTAAATTACTAAAGTTCAAAGCTCTTTTACCTTACCAGCCCTGAACAGGGCCCTTTGCGGGGCATGCCCCAAAAAGTTCAGCTCTTTTGCCTGTAAAAAAAAACATACAATACCCCCCCAACATTACAACCCACCACCCACATACCCCTAATCTAACCCAAACCCCCCTTAAATAAACCTAACACTAAGCCCCTGAAGATCTTCCTACCTTGTCTTTACCATACCAGGTTCACCGATCGGTCCAGAAGAGCTCCTCCGATGTCCTGATCCAAGCCCAAGCGGGGGGCTGAAGATGTCCATGATCCGGTAAAAGTCTTCATCCAAGCGGGGCAGAAGAGGTCTTCCATCCGATTGAAGTCTTCATCCAAGCGGGGCAGAAGAGGTCTTCCATCCAATTGAAGTCTTCATCCAGGCGGCATCTTCTATCGACATCCATCTGGAGCGGAGCGGCAGCATCCTGAAGACCTCCGACGCGGAACATCCATCCTGGCCGACGACTGAACGACGAATGACGGTTCCTTTAAATTACGTCATCCAAGATGGCGTCCCTCGAATTCCGATTGGCTGATAGGATTCTATCAGCCAATCGGAATTAAGGTAGGAATATTCTGATTGGCTGATGGAATCACCCAATCAGAATCAAGTTCAATCCGATTGGCTGATCCAATCAGCCAATCAGATTGAGCTCGCATTCTAACGCTCACTTCAGACACGACTCTAAATACCGGAGTTAGAAAAATCCCATTGAAAAGATAGGATACGCAATTGACATAAGAGGATCTGCGGTATGGAAAAGTCGCGGCTGAAAAGTGAGCGTTAGACCCTTTTTTGAGTGACTCCAAATACCGGAGTTAGCCTAAAACCAGCGTTAGGAGCCTCTAACGCTGGTTTTCACGGCTAACGCCAAACTCCAAATCTAGGCCTATATACCTGGGCTCTGATTTTATCAGCCTTGTAACTTCTCACCCCTTACGAATATGATAGTTAAAAGTATATGTAACTGAAAGCATTGCAGATGAGAGCACATTATCCTCAGCCCATTGATGGGCAGGCAAAAGTACAAATTTAAATATAATTAGAGACACACATTACTTAAGTTTATAAAAACACAAAGACGAAAAAGTAAGCCATTTTTTTTTTTTTTTTTTACAGTGCTGGAAATTTTTAAGTAAAAAGAAAAAGAACATATTACAAATAACCTTTCTAATTTTTTACAAAAATGCTTATGTTCATTATTATAGTCTACGTTAGTATTAACATTTGAGGCTTTTGCAAGCGTCCGATTTATATATCAACCACATTCAAACCACACAAATACAGAAACACAAATTTAGTATTGCTGGGTCAAAAGCATAACATTTTAACCTCTGCCTAAATTCATTAAGGGTCAATATCCTGCCCATTTACAGTCTGACACCAGGATGCTGCTAACCCTAAATCTGTTTTGTAGCCATTGTTAATGTTTAAATGTGATTCTCTCTGTACTTCCTCTCTGCTGCATAAAGAACTGAGGGCTGATTGAATCATAGCTACAGAGACAGACATGTGATCGCTGTAACATGGGAGCATGAGCAGAATCATATTACAAGCACCGTGTGTTTGGGCCTTATTAGCTAGTGGTCTTGTAACAAAGAAATACAGCCATCTATTACGGTTCCTAATCAGCTGTAGATGCCTCATTAAAAACTAGTAACCCAGAGCAGACACAAGATGACCATGAAATAGGCCTGTCACTTCTTACACAGACTCTCATTCAGAATGCTGCATAAATACTTTTTACTATTTTGGGGGAAAATACTTCCATTCATTTGAAAGAACTGATGTGTTTCAGGAGAAATTAAAACTCTATATTAAAATAAATATGAATAAGTTATTGCCAATATAATACAATGCTCACAGGTCCAGTGTTTGATGAAGGCAGGTGTCCTATAAAATGTTCTAAAAAATACTGAGCACTTAAATGTCCATTTTTTGTTAAGTCTCTGGGGCCGAATTATCAAAGCTTCAACTGATAATGCACTGGAAGTCTGCGTCAAATTAGACACAAAGTTGATCAGCCGTACTTAACAAGTTAACAGTTGTAAACAGTTAAAATGTGTGATGTAATATACGCTCCCGCAATATCAATCCGACGCAGATCGATGCTTGTGTTACTCGAGTGGAATACTGATCATCCGCCGTCACATTCGACTCCATTTGATCATCTTGCCAATTTATCAAACATTCGACAGGTACGCTCGCATCTATTCTGACGCAGCATACCTATCGTTCCAACCGCCACCCTTGAGGCTGCCAATGCAATAGCCATAGCTATTTCTTGGACATTTGCTTGTTCATGGACAGTAATTTGCTTGTTCATCAACAGTAATTAAATGGTATAAATAAAGTTGAAAAAATCATAATATCCGCGACATCGATGATTCTTATTTATTAACAGTCCGATGCTCATCACGCTGTACTTAACACACGTGTTTTTGACAGACTTTTTAATAAATAAGGTCGTCATATGTAGATTCGCGGCAGCGATGTCTGGAGAGCATATTGACTCCAGTGAATGCGTCGAGATTGACGCAATGATAAATAGGCCCCTCTGAGTGTTGGCTAAATGTAAAAGACTTCCATGTCTCAAAATATTACAGATATGATACAGAAAGAAGTCAGGGGTAGTCAAGGGGGTCAAACCACTTCTGTTTATGTGTGTCAGCCAGTGAGGTAAAATTATTTATTTGTATGTTACTGGCATCTAAGGGGTAAAATCATTGCTGAGTTGTGAAAAATATACAATGGGGCCCATTTATCAAGCTCCGAACGGAGTTTGTGGGCCCGTGTTTCTGGCGAGTCTTCAGTTATGAAGCAGCGGTCTAAAGACCAATGCTGAATAAGGAGAGCGTATTGCTCTCCGCTTTCAGCAAGGTCTTGCAGACCTGATCCGCACTGTCGGATCAGGTCCGCAAGACCTTTGATAAATAGGCCCCATAGTGTAAACCCACCTACCATTGTGCCCAGTCACCGACAGATTGTTTAGTATTTTTGAGGAGGACAGCTGGCAACTCTATGCACATGGCATATGTACATATGTTCTGCAATCAGTAAAGGTTATCAGTAAAGTTTTACTTGAAGCAATTATTTTAATAAATGTGTACTGCATAAATATGTCTTTCCAGCATTGAAATGCATTCATGTTTATTTTAATTTTAATTTGTATGATGTTATCATCTTTACTTACGGGGCCTGTCATGTTTATATAACTCAGAATGATTTGTTTTATACTTGAACCTGCTGTAGGTAAAATTCATTTCAATTAAAAAATTAAAATCTATATCATCTCTATCATTAAGTTTGATTTAAGGGCGCTTTTGTTTTATGACTTTGGCCTATATTGCAAGTGGAGTGCACTATCAATATCACAGGCCTGCGCTCAGAATAGTGTACAGAAGTACCAGAGAATGTTTAACACAGCCGACATCTCTTTAGCGTTCTCTATACATTCAACTGATAGCACAGCCTCGCTAAACGTTGCTCAAATTCCAAGTAAGAAAAAAAATTTAGCGAGACTGGAGACCTGAAGTAAAGTGTTAGTGCTTTAATAATAGTATAACAAAACACATGTAAGTTAAGTATTAGATGCTTTTTCAATCAAGGATACCAAGACGATGGAGCAAATTATATAATAAAAGTCAATTAGAAAGTTGTTTAACATTGTATTATCTATCTGAATCTTGAAAGAAAATATTTGAGTTTAATGTCCCTTTAACCCCTTAATGACCGAGGACGTGCAGGGTACGTCCTCTAAAAAAAGGCAGTTAACGCCTGAGGACGTACCCTGCACGTCCTCAGTCTGGAAAGCAGCTCGCTTCCAGCTGCTTTCCGGTTATTGCAGTGATGCCTCGACATCGAGGCATCCTGCAATAACACTTTCTGGCCATCCGATGCAGAGAGAGCCACTCTGTGGCCCTCTCTGCACCGGACATCGATGGCCGGTATCGTTGGTGGGTGGGAGCCGACTTGGCAGGCGGGTGGGCGGCCATCGGTGTGATCTGGAAGGTGGAGGGGGGCGGGATCGGGGGCGGAGCCTTCGGGGGCGCGCACGGGCGCGCGCGCGTGCACGGTGGGTGGCGGGCGGGCGCGTGCACGGGGCGGGAGCGGGTGGGAACCGCTACACTACAGAAAAAAAGTAAGAGTAAAGTGTATTAAAAAATGAAAATAAACATTTAAAAAAAAAAGCATTTAAGCGATCTGGAAGGGGTGGGGGGTTGGTATTGGGGGGGGGGAAGCTACACTACAGAAAAAGGAAAATTTTTTAATAAAAACACATATTTTCACTAAAATGGGTACTGGCAGACAGCTGCCAGTACCCAAGATGGCGCACATTAAGTCAGAGGGGGAGGGTTAGAGAGCTGTTGGGTGGGGGATCAGTGAGGTTGGGGGCTAAGGGGGATCCTACACAGAAGCATATGTAAATATGCTAAAACAAAATGCACAAAAATGCACAAATTTTCCTTTTATTTTAGTACTGGCAGAGTTTCTGCCAGTACTTAAGATGGCGGGGACATTTGTGGGGTAGGGGAGGGAAGAGAGATGTTTGGGAGGGATCAGGGGGTCTGATGTTTCAGGTGGGAGGCTGATCTCTACACTAAAATTAACCCTGCAAGCTCCCTACAAGCTACCTAATTAACCCCTTCACTGCTAGCCATAATACACGTGTGATGCGCAGCGCCATTTAGCAGCATTCTAATTACCAAAAAGCAACGCCAAAGTCATATATGTCTGCTATTTCTGAACAAAGGGGATCCCAGAGAAGCATTTACAACCATTTGTGCCATAATTGCACAAGCTGTTTGTAAATGATTTCAGTGACAAACCTAAAATTGTGAAAAATGTAATGTTTTTTTTAATTTGATCGCATTTGGCGGTGAAATGGTGGCATGAAATATACCAAAATGGGCCTAGATCAATACTTGGGGTTGTCTACTACACTACACTAAAGCTAAAAATACCCCAAAAAGCTCCTTACATGCTCCCTAATTAACCCCTTCACTGCTGGGCATAATACACGTGTGGTGCGCAGTGGCATTTAGCGGCCTTCTAATTACCAAAAAGCAATGCCAAAGCCATATATGTCTGCTATTTCTGAACAAAGGGGATCCCAGAGAAGAATTTACAACCATTTATGCCATAATTGCACAAGCAGTTTGTAAATAATTTCAGTGAGAAACTGAAAGTTTGTGAAAAAATTTGTGAAAAAGTGAACAATTTTTTGTATTTGATCGCATTTGGCGGTGAAATGGTGGCATGAAATATACCAAAATGGGCCTAGATCAATACTTTGGGATGTCTTCTAAAAAAAAATATATATATGTCAATGGATATTCAGGGATTCCTGAAAGATATCAGTGTCCCAATGTAACTAGCGCTAATTTTGAAAAAAATATGTTTTGAAAATAGCAAAGTGCTACTTGTATTTATGGCCCTATAAGTTACAAAAAAAGCAAAGAAGATGTAAACATTGGGTATTTCTAAACTCAGGACAAAATTTAGAAACTATTTAGCATGGGTGTTTTTTGGTGGTTGTAGATATGTAACAGATTTTGGGGTTCAAAGTTAGAAAAAGTGTGTTTTTTTTCCATTTTTCCTCATATTTTATAATTTTTTTTATAGTAAATGATAAGATATGATGAAAATAATGGTATTTTTAGAAAGTCCATTTAATGGCGAGAAAAACGGTATATAATATGTGTGGGTACAGTAAATGAGTAAGAGGAAAATTTCAGCTAAACACAAACACTGCAGAAATGTAAAAATAGCCTTGGTCCCAAACGGACAGAAAATGGAAAAGTGCTCTGGTCACTAAGGGGTTAAAAAGCTTGTAGTCTGCCTGCATTTTGGGAGCAGAGATGTATCAGCAGGGGCAGTGTTGTAGGCATAGCTGGGGCAGGTGCCATGATCCTTTGGTCTAACCCAGTCATGGCCCCTTGTCCTTGCTGTGCAGTGGGGCTGCATGAGTCTTTGCTTATACAACGCTAATTCAGACAAACAATGCTGCATCCAAGGTCCTATAGGAGTGTTGACAAGTTTCCTTTTCCAGGAACGTAGTACACTCAGGCCTTGATAAAAGTGGAGCCATTCTTTAGTTAACCTCCTGAATAATAAAAAAAACATAGAAACTGCTAAACCTTAAAGGATTACTTTCTGTTATAATTTTTAAGCTAAACAACTAACATATTAAAGTTAATAAACATTAATTAAAACCTACTGATCTATATTTTCTCAAAAACGAAGTTTCATAACGTTCTAAAAGTTATATCTTTTATTCGCCGATGATGTCACGTTATCCTGCCCACTATTTTCAGCACTGCATGTTCAAAATACTTAAACCAATAACTTTGTGTTTAAAGTGCCATTTTAAAACCTAGGTATTGTAAACGGATTGGTACAGAGCAAAGGATACCCACGGAGTGGGTTTGGAAAACAATTAAATTTGCAGACAAGATTTCTGATATACGGTAGAGATATGTTAATGAAATGCTATTGATAAAAAGCGTATTTGGGGTAGATAGTTAGTAACAGGCATAGAAAATATTTACTTACAGTGGCCCTTTAAGTGAAAAGAAAGAACAGTAACATGAAGAGGTCTTTTACCCACCTGCTGCAGAGATCATTGAGTTACCTAGAGGAGATGGAGTATTCTTATATAACTCACAAATTAAAATGTCCACTGTGATGAGAGCAGGATGTGATGTCACTAGTTTGGGGGCGGGGCTTAGGTCCGGTAGTCTGTGTAGCAGTTAGTTAGTACAATCAACCTGACCAGATGTGTATTGCTATGCTCTGTAATAAAATAGAGTTGTACCATCATTGCTGTGTCCTGCATATGTCCTGCATCTCATGACATGGTGTCAGAAGTTCTGGACTGCGCTTCTGTTCCTGATCGATTGCAATGTCAAAGTTTACCCCACCTGAGCATTTTGACTTCTCTCAGCCTGCAGCTTGGCCCACATGGCGTCAGCGGTTTCAGCGCTTCAGGATTGCTTCCAAACTGAACAAGGAGAGTGGTGAAGTACAAGTTAATTCTCTTTTATACTCTATGGGGAAAGATGTGGAGCCAGTGTTCAATGCTTTTATTTTCCAAGAAGGGGAAGAATTTAACTTTGATATAGTTATGGATAAACTCAGTGCCCACTTTGTGCCCAAAAGAAATGTGATTCATGAGAAAGCTTGTTTTCACAAACGTAATCAGTCATTTGTGCGCAGCCTGTATGAACTAGCTGAATTCTGTGAGTTTGGTGTTGCTAAAGAAGAGCAAATCAGAGACAGAATAGTTATTGGAATTGCAGATGCTGAAGTCTCACTGAAGCTGCAGTTAGAGCCTGATTTAATGTTAGATGGGGCTATTAGGATGGCCCACCAGAGTGAACTGGTGAAAAAGCAAAGTGCTGATCTGAGGTCTGAGAGTATTGTGGATGAAGTGCAACAGTCTAGGAAAACTGCTAGTGAAAGGCACAGTGTGGGCGGTAGATCTAAAGTACTGGAAAGGCCTAGAAGTGGATGGGCGCAACATGCCCAATGCACACGGTGCTACCGGGCTCATGATCAGAGTGCTATATGCCCGGCCAGAGATAAAAGATGCAGAAAATGTAACTGAATAGGCCATTTTGAAGTGGTGTGTAAAACTGAATACATTAAGGAGATGCAGGTGGACAGTGACCAGGAGGGTCAGGAAGTGACTTTTGTGGGGTCCGTTGTGGAACGGACAAGCTCAGAGGAAGATTGGAAAGTTACTTTTACTGTAATGGGAGCCAAAGTTTATTTTAAGATTGACACAGGAGCAGATATCACTGTCATGTCTTTTGCTGAATTTATGAAACTGCCTCAACAGCCCCAGCTGGCGAAGGTTACTACAAATGTCCATAGTCCTGGTGGCCGCATTGATTGTGTGGGGAAATTTCTTGCCAGCTGTGAGTACAAGCAAAGGAAGTTCACCATGTGGGTGCATGTGATCCGAGGTCAGTGTGTTAACAATTTATTGAGTAGGAAAGCAGCCTGTGACTTGGGCCTCATGGCCAGAGTGAATGAGATTTCCGAAGATATGTTTGGTGAGTTGGGCCTACTGAACTGCAAACCTGTCCGTATAGCACTTAAAAGTGACGCAGTCCCATACAGTATTTCTACTCCCCGTAGAATTCCGTTCCCGCTCGTGCCCCAAGTGGAGAAAGAGCTTATGCGCATGAAATCTATGGGGGTTATTGAAGAGGTTGTTGAAGCGACTGATTGGTGTGCCCCCATTGTTCCAGTTGCAAAGAAAAACGGAAAGGTGCGCATCTGTGTGGACCTGAAAAGGTTGAATGAGGCGGTGAAGAGAGAGAGATTTGTGCTGCCGACATTAGAAGATATAGCTCCAAAGTTGGCTGGGGCTAAGTTCTTTTCCACATTAGACGCTTCTAGCGGCTTTTGGCAGATCCCCCTGGATCCAAAGTGCTGCAAACTGACTACCTTTATCACACCGGTAGGTCGGTTCTGCTTCTGCAGACTCCACTTTGGGATATCCTCCGCTCCTGAAATCTTTCAAAGGGAAATGAGTTCTCTCCTGAGTAACCACGTGGGCACGGCAGTCGTCATGGATGACATTCTAGTGTATGGGTCTACGGTGGAGGAGCATGATCAGCGTTTAAGTTGTGTACTACAGGCTATCAAAGAGTCTGGGCTGAAGCTGAATAAAGAAAAATGTCATTTCAGGAAAACTGAATTATGTTACTTTGGGCATATCATCAATGGGGATGGCATCAATCCAGACCCCGAGAAAATTTGTGCTATTGAACAGATGAAAAGTCCTTCTGATGTACATGAGCTGAGACAGATATTGGGCCTTGTAAATTACGTGGGCAAGTTTCTTCCAGATTTATCTACGGTTTTACACCCTATCACAGAGTTACCTAATAAAGACGTTGCCTGGGTCTGGGGACCTTCACAAGAAAAAGCTTTCCTGCATGCCAAGTCCCTGCTGGGGTCTGCCCCAGTGCTGGGGTTCTACGACCCTTCAAAAAAGACTGTGGTTAGTGCCGATGCAAGCAGTTATGGGTTGGGGGCTGCACTCCTGCAGCTGAATGAAAATAAACTACAGCCCATCGCCTACTGTTCCCGCACACTGACGGCTGCGGAGTCAAAATACGCTCAAATTGAGAAAGAGTGCCTGGCTGCAGTTTGGGCCTGTGAGCGCTTTCAGCGTTATCTAGTGGGTTTGGAGAAATTTAGTCTGGAAACTGACTACAAACCACTAGTCCCTCTAATCAACTCCTATGACATTGACAAAACACCCTTCAGATGCCAGAGACTTTTAATGAGACTGCTCAGGTTCAATGTTTAGGCAGTGCATGTGCCGGGGAAACAACTGGTTGTGGCGGATACACTATCCAGGCTCCCGCTGACTGCTGCTGAAGAATCCTCCACAGAATCTGAGGTGAAAGTGCATGTTGATTCAGTTCTGGCCTCTAAGTCCATTTCTTCAAGGAAACTGGAGGAAATAAAGAGAGAGACATATTTGGACACAGATCTGCAAGAGGTTATAAGGTACATAAAAGAAGGCTGGCCTGAGAGCCAGGCAGGCTGGATGTCTTTAAGTGCTTACCAGCCAGAGAGGTCGCAGCTCACAGAGCTGGAGGGGTTGGTGCTGTTCCAAGACCGCATTGTAATTCCTGTCAGCATGAGGAAGGAGATGTTAAACAGGATTCACAATGGCCACTTAGGCATTACAAAGTGCAGAGAAAGGGCAGCTACAGCTGTGTGGTGGCCTGGGATCAGCTCCAACATTGCAAATCACGTGTCTAAATGTGCCTTTTGCCGGGAACGCCGGCCTACTCAGAGAAGGGAGCCCTTGATTTCTACTCCGCTGCTTGCGGGGCCGTGGCAGAAAATATTGTGTGAACTGCACGGGAAAAAGTTCCTTGTTGTGATCGACTACTATTGCACCCCTGAATGATATCACAAGTCAGGCCGTTATCATTCGCCTGAAGAGCTTGTTCGCCCGCTGGGGCATTCCAATGGAGCTAGTGAGTGATAATGGTATGCAGTTCGCTTCTACAGAGTTCAGTGCTTTCAGCAGGGAGTATGATTTTGTACATTCCACGTCAAGTCCACATTATCCGCAGGCCAACGGAATGGCTGAAAGGGCAGTTCAAACCACAAAATTCATTCTAAAGCAATCTGAGCCGTACCTAGCCCTCTTGTCATACAGGGCGACGCCCATTCAAGCCACCAGATTTAGCCCGGCACAGCTGATGCTAGGACGCCAGATTCGCACCACTTTACCCTCAGTGGGTGTCTTCAAGCTGCCTGGCCCTGTTCCACGGGACAAATTCCTTAGGAGGGATGAATAGGCCAAAAAGGGTTATCGTTTCTTCTACGACAGGAGACATTCTATCAGGCCCTTACAGGAACTGAAAGCGGGCCAAAGTGTCAGAATTAAACTGGATGATGAGAAGAAATGGAAGACGCCTGCTACGGTAGTTGGCCGCTCTCCAGAACCAAGGTCTTATACAGTCCTTACGGAGGGAAGGACGGTTACACGCCGTAACCGAAGACATCTTCAGTCTGTACCTCAGAGTCTGGAACTGGATGCCTCAGTACCACCGCCGGTGGGATCCCCTGTTCTAAGAGAGGTGCCTTCCCCTCAGCAAGACCACAACGGGGATATATCTTTGCCTCCAGCGGACTCTTGTTCACCATCTTCTGTATCAGAGGACAGTTCATGCAAAGTTACATCAAGCGGAAGAGTGGTGAAACTTCCGGCCCGATAAAGGGACTGAATTTAGCTAGAACAGTGACCAGAAGTATGGGCAGAATAATCCCATGGTCACTGTGGACTAGGGTAGTCTACCCCGATGTCCAAGTCAGGATGTAATTGATGTGTTAATATTTTCTGAACCTATTTGTTTATATATTGTTCAAAAAAATGTTGTTGTATACTCTGTTCGTATACCTTGTTATTTGTTATATTCAAATGTATGCTTCGCCTTTGAAAAAGGGGAAGATGTGATGAGAGCAGGATGTGATGTCACTAGTTTGGGGGCGGGGCTTAGGTCCGGTAGTCTGTGTCGCAGTTAGTTAGTACAATCAACCTGACCAGATGTGTATTGCTATGCTCTGTAATAAAATAGAGTTGTACCATCATTGCTGTGTCCTGCATATGTCCTGCATCTCATGACATCCACAAAGGGACATTTTGTGAGTTTTCATTAGCTCTACACATAATATTTTTAATAGCTTACAACAAATGTATGTTTTTAGTACCCTCTTACAAAACACACAACTTCATTCTTTTGTAAGCTTTACTGTGCTTATCAAAACATCAAAATTCAATATAAGCACTTAACTCATTTCCAGGAACCTATTTTATTGGATTTGCTACTTAAAGCAAATCCCTGAAAATTATTTGTTGAATATCTCTTAAGGTTATGCACTGTAAAGTTTACATCTTTAAACACTGCAATTATTTAAGGGGGCACAAAAATAGTAAAATAATCTTCAGGTGAGTTTATAAGATGGATCCTCATTTATTTTCTTTTATTACTTTTGTATTATATTTAAATACAGGTGAAACTCAAAAAATTTGAATATCGTGCAAAAGTTAATTTATTTCACTAATGCAACTTAAAAGGTGAAAATAATATATGAGATAGACTCATTACATGCAAAGCAAGAAAATTCTAGCCGTGATTTGTCATAATTGTGATGATTATGGCTTACAGCTCATGAAAACCCCAAATCCACAATCTCAGAAAATTAGAATATTGAAAAAAGGTGCAATATTCTAGGCTCAAAGTGTCCCACTCTAATCAGCTATTCAAGCCATAACACCTGCAAAGGGTTCCTGAGCCTTTAAATAGTCTCTATGTCTGGTTCAGTAGGAATCACAATCATGGGAAAGACTGCTGACCTGACAGTTGTGCAGAAAACCATCATTGACACCCTCCATAAGGAGGGAAAGCCTCAAAATCTAATTGCAAAAGAAGTTGGATGTTCCCAAAGTGCTGTATCAAAGCACATTAATAGAAAGTTATGTGGAAGGGAAAAGTGTGGAAGAAAAAGGTGCACAAGCAGCAGGGATGACCACAGCCTGGAGAGGATTGTCAGAAAAAGGCCATTCAAAAGTGTTGGGGACTTTCACAAGGAGTGGTCAGTTCATCAAGAGCCACCACACACAGACGGATCCTGGACATGGGCTTCAAATGTTGTATTCCTCTTGTCAAGCCACTCCTGAACAACAAACAACGTCAGAAGCGTCTTACCTGGGCTAAAGAAAAACAGACCTGGTCTGTTGCTCAGTGGCCTAAAGTCCTCTTTTCTGATGAGAGCAAATTTTGCATCTCATTTGGAAACCAAGGACCCAGAGTATGGAGGAAGAATGGAGAGGCACACACTGCAAGATGCTTGAAGTCCAGTGTGAAGTTTCCACAGTCTGTGTTGATTTGGGGAGCCATGTCATCTGTTGGTGTTGGTCCACTTTGCTTTATTAAGTCCAGGGTCAGTGCAGTCGTCTACCAGGAGATTTTGGAGCACTTCATGCTTCCTACCGCAGACGAGCTCTATGGGGATGCTGACTTCATTTTCCAGCAGGACTTGGCACCTGCCCACACTGCCAAAAGCACCAAAACCTGTTTCAATGACCGTGGGATTACTGTGCTTGATTGGCCAGCAAACTCACCTGACCTGAACTCCATAGAGAATCTATGGGGCATTGCCAAGAGAAAGATGAGAGACATGAGACTGAACAATGCAGAAGAGCTGAAGGCCGCTATTGAAGCATCCTGGTCTTCCATAACACCTCAGCAGTGCCACAGGCTGATAGCTTCCATGCCACATCGCATTGAGGCAGTAATTGCTGCAAAAGGGGTGGATTTGGGGTTTTCATGAGCTGTAGGCCATAATCATCACAATTATGACAAATCACGGCTTGAACTATCCTGCTTTGCATGTAATGAGTCTATCTCACAAATTAGTTTCACCTTTTAAGTTGCATTAGTGAAATAAATTAACTTTTGCAGAATATTCTAATTTTTCAAGTTTCACCTGTAAATCAAACTTTTATATTCAAACATTTGAATGATATTTTTTTATTTGAAACTGAGAAGTTGAATTTGTAACCCATTTATAACCACGCTGCCAGAATGTAACATCAGTTTGGATGATTCAGGAACTGGAGAGATGGAGCATATTCTATTTGCTGAATCTTATAATACCCTGTGAGAATTGGTAGAAAGAGATTGGTTATTTCATACACCATGGTGGCCTATATATTTAGATACTGTCAATATTGTAACATGATAGTTGTGAGTCATGTCTAATTTACTTATCTGTCACATTTTAGAGGCTTTTGAAATAAGTCTACAGTCTTATGTTAATTTCAATTAAATGCATTGAAATATTGGAGTATTTTAACAGAGTAAAATTGCCTATAAATGTCAATCCCATTTATTTTATTTCATTTAGAAATATAGATAGACAGACGGACGGAAGGATGGACAGACAGATACTGCATGTGAAAAATCAAATCAAAAGAAATAGTTCTTTATGCAAATAATTGTCCTAGAGTATTGTTTAATAATGCACTTATAAAATCCATCTTAGCTATTTTTATAGTAAGATATTTTAATTGCCATGGAAAAGCATACCTAAGTTCTCTTTATTGTTAATAATATAATTTTTAGAGACCATATAAACAAACTGATTGATCTTCTACTTGCACTTAATTATATCCTCTTGACTAATTTCATACAAACCTATTTAGCTGTTTGGGCTGTAGGCCTGTTTGATTATTATTATTATCATTATCATTTTTTTGTAAAGCGCCAACAAATTCCGCAGCACTGTCTGATTATTTCCCATAAACTCTTATATTACAATATTTAAAATATATCTTTTTTTTCCAAGCCAAAAGAAGTGTTCCAGTTTTGCATTCTTTATCACCATTCAAATCCTAAAACCACAGTGCTGAATATCTGGGATTATGAAGGATAAACTCTTTTAATTTGCGGGGCCGTGGCAGAAAATATTGTGTGAACTGCACGGGAAAAAGTTCCTTGTTGTGATCGACTACTATTGCACCCCTGAATGATATCACAAGTCAGGCCGTTATCATTCGCCTGAAGAGCTTGTTCGCCCGCTGGGGCATTCCAATGGAGCTAGTGAGTGATAATGGTATGCAGTTCGCTTCTACAGAGTTCAGTGCTTTCAGCAGGGAGTATGATTTTGTACATTCCACGTCAAGTCCACATTATCCGCAGGCCAACGGAATGGCTGAAAGGGCAGTTCAAACCACAAAATTCATTCTAAAGCAATCTGAGCCGTACCTAGCCCTCTTGTCATACAGGGCGACGCCCATTCAAGCCACCAGATTTAGCCCGGCACAGCTGATGCTAGGACGCCAGATTCGCACCACTTTACCCTCAGTGGGTGTCTTCAAGCTGCCTGGCCCTGTTCCACGGGACAAATTCCTTAGGAGGGATGAATAGGCCAAAAAGGGTTATCGTTTCTTCTACGACAGGAGACATTCTATCAGGCCCTTACAGGAACTGAAAGCGGGCCAAAGTGTCAGAATTAAACTGGATGATGAGAAGAAATGGAAGACGCCTGCTACGGTAGTTGGCCGCTCTCCAGAACCAAGGTCTTATACAGTCCTTACGGAGGGAAGGACGGTTACACGCCGTAACCGAAGACATCTTCAGTCTGTACCTCAGAGTCTGGAACTGGATGCCTCAGTACCACCGCCGGTGGGATCCCCTGTTCTAAGAGAGGTGCCTTCCCCTCAGCAAGACCACAACGGGGATATATCTTTGCCTCCAGCGGACTCTTGTTCACCATCTTCTGTATCAGAGGACAGTTCATGCAAAGTTACATCAAGCGGAAGAGTGGTGAAACTTCCGGCCCGATAAAGGGACTGAATTTAGCTAGAACAGTGACCAGAAGTATGGGCAGAATAATCCCATGGTCACTGTGGACTAGGGTAGTCTACCCCGATGTCCAAGTCAGGATGTAATTGATGTGTTAATATTTTCTGAACCTATTTGTTTATATATTGTTCAAAAAAATGTTGTTGTATACTCTGTTCGTATACCTTGTTATTTGTTATATTCAAATGTATGCTTCGCCTTTGAAAAAGGGGAAGATGTGATGAGAGCAGGATGTGATGTCACTAGTTTGGGGGCGGGGCTTAGGTCCGGTAGTCTGTGTCGCAGTTAGTTAGTACAATCAACCTGACCAGATGTGTATTGCTATGCTCTGTAATAAAATAGAGTTGTACCATCATTGCTGTGTCCTGCATATGTCCTGCATCTCATGACATCCACAAAGGGACATTTTGTGAGTTTTCATTAGCTCTACACATAATATTTTTAATAGCTTACAACAAATGTATGTTTTTAGTACCCTCTTACAAAACACACAACTTCATTCTTTTGTAAGCTTTACTGTGCTTATCAAAACATCAAAATTCAATATAAGCACTTAACTCATTTCCAGGAACCTATTTTATTGGATTTTCTACTTAAAGCAAATCCCTGAAAATTATTTGTTGAATATCTCTTAAGGTTATGCACTGTAAAGTTTACATCTTTAAACACTGCAATTATTTAAGGGGGCACAAAAATAGTAAAATAATCTTCAGGTGAGTTTATAAGATGGATCCTCATTTATTTTCTTTTATTACTTTTGTATTATATTTAAATACAGGTGAAACTCAAAAAATTTGAATATCGTGCAAAAGTTAATTTATTTCACTAATGCAACTTAAAAGGTGAAAATAATATATGAGATAGACTCATTACATGCAAAGCAAGAAAATTCTAGCCGTGATTTGTCATAATTGTGATGATTATGGCTTACAGCTCATAAAAACCCCAAATCCACAATCTCAGAAAATTAGAATATTGAAAAAAGGTGCAATATTCTAGGCTCAAAGTGTCCCACTCTAATCAGCTATTCAAGCCATAACACCTGCAAAGGGTTCCTGAGCCTTTAAATAGTCTCTATGTCTGGTTCAGTAGGAATCACAATCATGGGAAAGACTGCTGACCTGACAGTTGTGCAGAAAACCATCATTGACACCCTCCATAAGGAGGGAAAGCCTCAAAATCTAATTGCAAAAGAAGTTGGATGTTCCCAAAGTGCTGTATCAAAGCACATTAATAGAAAGTTATGTGGAAGGGAAAAGTGTGGAAGAAAAAGGTGCACAAGCAGCAGGGATGACCACAGCCTGGAGAGGATTGTCAGAAAAAGGCCATTCAAAAGTGTTGGGGACTTTCACAAGGAGTGGTCAGTTCATCAAGAGCCACCACACACAGACGGATCCTGGACATGGGCTTCAAATGTTGTATTCCTCTTGTCAAGCCACTCCTGAACAACAAACAACGTCAGAAGCGTCTTACCTGGGCTAAAGAAAAACAGACCTGGTCTGTTGCTCAGTGGCCTAAAGTCCTCTTTTCTGATGAGAGCAAATTTTGCATCTCATTTGGAAACCAAGGACCCAGAGTATGGAGGAAGAATGGAGAGGCACACACTGCAAGATGCTTGAAGTCCAGTGTGAAGTTTCCACAGTCTGTGTTGATTTGGGGAGCCATGTCATCTGTTGGTGTTGGTCCACTTTGCTTTATTAAGTCCAGGGTCAGTGCAGTCGTCTACCAGGAGATTTTGGAGCACTTCATGCTTCCTACCGCAGACGAGCTCTATGGGGATGCTGACTTCATTTTCCAGCAGGACTTGGCACCTGCCCACACTGCCAAAAGCACCAAAACCTGTTTCAATGACCGTGGGATTACTGTGCTTGATTGGCCAGCAAACTCACCTGACCTGAACTCCATAGAGAATCTATGGGGCATTGCCAAGAGAAAGATGAGAGACATGAGACTGAACAATGCAGAAGAGCTGAAGGCCGCTATTGAAGCATCCTGGTCTTCCATAACACCTCAGCAGTGCCACAGGCTGATAGCTTCCATGCCACATCGCATTGAGGCAGTAATTGCTGCAAAAGGGGTGGATTTGGGGTTTTCATGAGCTGTAGGCCATAATCATCACAATTATGACAAATCACGGCTTGAACTATCCTGCTTTGCATGTAATGAGTCTATCTCACAAATTAGTTTCACCTTTTAAGTTGCATTAGTGAAATAAATTAACTTTTGCAGAATATTCTAATTTTTCAAGTTTCACCTGTAAATCAAACTTTTATATTCAAACATTTGAATGATATTTTTTTATTTGAAACTGAGAAGTTGAATTTGTAACCCATTTATAACCACGCTGCCAGAATGTAACATCAGTTTGGATGATTCAGGAACTGGAGAGATGGAGCATATTCTATTTGCTGAATCTTATAATACCCTGTGAGAATTGGTAGAAAGAGATTGGTTATTTCATACACCATGGTGGCCTATATATTTAGATACTGTCAATATTGTAACATGATAGTTGTGAGTCATGTCTAATTTACTTATCTGTCACATTTTAGAGGCTTTTGAAATACGTCTACAGTCTTATGTTAATTTCAATTAAATGCATTGAAATATTGGAGTATTTTAACAGAGTAAAATTGCCTATAAATGTCAATCCCATTTATTTTATTTCATTTAGAAATATAGATAGACAGACGGACGGAAGGATGGACAGACAGATACTGCATGTGAAAAATCAAATCAAAAGAAATAGTTCTTTATGCAAATAATTGTCCTAGAGTATTGTTTAATAATGCACTTATAAAATCCATCTTAGCTATTTTTATAGTAAGATATTTTAATTGCCATGGAAAAGCATACCTAAGTTCTCTTTATTGTTAATAATATAATTTTTAGAGACCATATAAACAAACTGATTGATCTTCTACTTGCACTTAATTATATCCTCTTGACTAATTTCATACAAACCTATTTAGCTGTTTGGGCTGTAGGCCTGTTTGATTATTATTATTATCATTATCATTTTTTTGTAAAGCGCCAACAAATTCCGCAGCACTGTCTGATTATTTCCCATAAACTCTTATATTACAATATTTAAAATATATCTTTTTTTTCCAAGCCAAAAGAAGTGTTCCAGTTTTGCATTCTTTATCACCATTCAAATCCTAAAACCACAGTGCTGAATATCTGGGATTATGAAGGATAAACTCTTTTAATTTACAGTAAATATAAATGTCAGAAAACCCTTGTATTAATAGCAGACTTCTCAATCAGCACAAAAAGTTGGAATCGAGTCCATATCGATTTTGAGTGGAAGCATCTTTCTGCATTAGTATATAAAAAGCTTCTGATAAGAACTCCCTCTGTTTCAATGAGAACTTTTGCTTTTCAAAGGCACATGGAGCATATCTAGATATTTTCCTTAAACCAGCTTTTGAATGTGCTTTCTCAGGGGGTCAGAAGTGATTTCTATAATGTAAATTGACTCATCACCAGTGTGATTGAAGGTGACACTGTCTCTATGATTAAAATGCTGGTGAACATTAAAAGCTTGGAATTAAACAGTTTTAGCTTGACTGTAAATATTTTTGCTAATCCCAAAAAATACACTTGTGTCCCTTTAACCTTTTTTATTTATTTTTTGTTAGAGAGCCCAAAAAAGCAAAAAAGGTTGATTTGCAACATTTTGGGCTAGATTACAAGTAGATTGGTATTTTGTTTATCGGCTAGAGCGCTTACTCCTCTAGAATTTAGATTTGTGCGCTAGTCTGGTTGTGATTATATTACAAGTTGAAAGTAAACTGTTTTCGCTCAAGCGGTAACCAGACTAATGCAAAAATCCAAAATTATTATATTGCGTGCACGTTCACGTTTTCCCCAATAGAAGTCAATGAAGAAGAAAAAAAGTGGGGGGGGAAACACCCCCCTCTTGCAAACACAATCGCATATTCTCAGTTGAGCTAACCCGATATGAAAATATGAATATTTCTGCACATTTCTGCACATAACAGAATATGTTCTATTTATTTATAATTAATTATTATATATATATATATAGAGAGAGAGAGAAAGATCATTGTATATATATATATATATATATATATATATATATATATAGGTATAGCTACAGACTATATATATATATATATATATATATATAGGAATATTGATTTAGAAATAAATATATGCAGAACATTGGAATGTCATATATTTACAGTAAATACATAGTTAAACCTTTATTCAATATGAATAATGCAGAAATATGGTTTTATATGTTTTCATCTACTTAACGGCAAAGGGCTCCAATGCACATGTATATGTCTGTATATGTATACATATATATTTATGTGTTCACATGTAAATACATATATACACATATACTGTAAATACATAAATAAATATGTACACATACACTTTATATATATATATATATATATATATATAGTGAGAGAGAGAGAGAGAGAGAGAGAGAGATAAATATGTATGTATATATACTTTATGTGTGTGTATGCATATATATATATTTATATATATATATAAATAATACAGGCATAGCTATATATTTTACAAAATAATAATTATATTTATATAGAAATATATATTTTAAAATAAATAGAATATTTTCCTCTAGAACATTGGAATGTAAACTATGTAAATCGATAATCAGGTTTAGCGCTGTAGGTCTAACGTGGGGTAAGGTTAGTGCTCTTGAAGACAGTTATCTTAAGGCAGTTTATGTAAATATTAAATATAAAAATAATGTAAAAAAATAATAATAATTATTAATAATATATTTCTGTATATATCTGAATATTTTTTTAAATGTATATCTATACCTATATCTACTGTATATAAATATATACAGGTATAGTTATATATACAGATGTATATAGAAATATATATTGAAATACAAATATTACATATATTTCAATGTGAAGAACATTGGAATGTGTAATATTAATAGCTCAATTCTGCTTAGCACACAAGTATAGTTTTTTTGTTTTCCAGAATGCACGCTCCATTGAAGTTTATTGGGAGAATAGTTAACACGGTCTCAATATCTAAAGTCCAACTCTTTGCACGTATGGTGTTTTTGCTTGCCCACAAAAAATGTTTTACTTTCAACTTGTAATATGAGCGCTACCCGAAGATCGCAAAAAGAGTTTGAAAGGGAGTGCTAAATAGCACACCACTTGTAATCTAGCCCAATGTAATTATTAGCTCTATTTGTCTCAGTCTAAACAAATAATGCTAAGGAGAAGCTGTGCATTGCTTAGCTAAGCACTTTGTGCCTATAGCAGTTCCCCTAGCTCCCCTAGATATATGATGGTTCTTAGAATAATGTCTGACAAGAGGCATGCCAGATGCCATCTCTGGACCGGTGTCATCTCCCAGTAGGAACATGCTGAACACTAAATATTTTTTACAGGTAATTAAGAATATGTGGCATCTGCCAAAGCTCAAGACAGCGGAAATGAGTCTGAGAATTTCCTCTATTTAATGTACGTATGCTGTCTTTAGTCCAGTCTGCCAGGAATAGCTGACAGGCCCTTATGATAGGTTTATGTGTGCACAGAAAATAAAGAGTCAGAATATATAGGCCATTCTCCAGACAACTGATTTACAGCCAGCTAATGGTCAATTCATTATTTTCTAAATTATGTCAAGAAACGCACTGCAATAATATGACATAAGTATTCGTTAGTAAACCACTGGCTCATATGACGTGACAGAAGAGCAGAAATTCCAAATTTAGAATTAAAGAATTGTATTGCTGAAAATAATTCTTGAATGATAAATTAGCAATTGTTTTAAAAAGAAAAACAGCCCTTTTTTTTGCTCCTGATAGCAAGAACAATCGCTAAATTTAAGGTTCAATGCCACAGCGAGTTTTGACATTTCTTAAGCATATGACAGGGAAAAGACACTTTTGTTTAAATGCAATAGGCTATTGTCTTCCACTGGAGTCCCAACCATTTTAAAGTAACTGATAGTGACACAGAAAATGTTCGGCTAAAAAGGCCTCAGCTTTGCTTATTTAAAGGGACATCAAAGTCAAAATTACACTTTCATAATTTAAAGGGTCATTAAATAAAGTAGAATTGCGTAATCAACAAGTGCATTATAAAAAGACAAAACAATAGCACTTACTCTGAATTTAAAATGACCAATTCCAAAATGTTTTTCAATTCGGTGGCCTCCTGTATCATGTGACAGCCATCAGCCACTCACAGACTAATAAACACTGTGAACTCTTGCACATCCTCGGTAGTAACTAGTGTCTCAGAAAGTATGCATATAAAAAGACTGTGTGCATTTTGTTTAATAGAAGTAATTTGCAAGGTCTCTAAAAACTGCATGCCCTATCTGAATGATGAGAGTTTAATTTTGATTTTAGTGTCTCTTTAAAGAGTGTACAATTTTTAGAGGGGTGAAAATTGCTTTTCTCCTCTTTAATGTTTCCCCAGTGATCCATTTTACCTGCTCCTTTATCTTTATTTTGCCAGTTATATCCCCACTTATGCTGAAAATAAGAAGATATCTGTATTATCTAAACAAAAGCGTTTTAACACCTTAATGGACACATCATACCCTTACGTCACTGGTCCTTAAGGGTTTTTTGGCCCCTAATAGCATGGGTCTCGCCTCCAGTGGCAAGATCGCATTATTACAACCTCCCTCCCTCCAGCAGGCTTCTTGTTTTGTTGTCTTGCTTCTAATGGCAAGAACCGCGCTGTAAAAAACACAAGACCCATTAAAAGACTGGTTGTTTACAGGTTAAACAAGAGGTAGCAGCAGCACAATGCTATGTCGGCCGTGCTAACACTGGAAAATAGGACTTGTTATATCAAGTTGCAAGCTAATGTTAGTGCAGTCCAGCGATACTGATTATTGTGTCTCATGCAGGGCCATTTTTAATGTGGGGCAAAAGGGGCAGCTGCCCTAGGCCCAGTCTTTGTTGTGGGGCCCAAAGCAGCTGCCCCTTAAGCCTGTGCTGCCCACAATAGTGATTGTGTCTGAATCTAGTGCTGCTGACGCTGACCAGCTGCGCTCCGTGAGGTAGCGTGTGAGGCCTGGTATGCAGATGAGCTAGAATCAGTTGCAGGGCAAACTCGGCAAAGCCAGGGATTTGTGCCCGTACATCAGCAACATGAGGGCGGTAGCGACGTGGATTGACAACGTACAGGATCGGGACAAGGTGGAACAATGGTGAGTGCTGCAGGCATCCGTAGGAACAGTTAGCGAGGTGAACCGGGCCTTTGCAACTGGGTGCTGGGGGAAAAGGCATGCATAGCAACCGTGTTCTGAGTGACAGCGGGTGCCGGGGTGCATAGCAACCGAGTGGTTAGGAACATGGGGTTCATAACAATTAGGTGGTAGTGATTATGGCCTATAGCAACCAGGTGCTGGGGGCATTGGTGACGGTGTATAGTAACTAGGTGCTGGGGACAAGGAGTAAATAACAAGTTGCTGTTGTGAGACAGGAGGTGCATACCATGTAATAATGAACTTGAGGTGCATAGGAACCGGGTTCTGAGGATCTTCAAGTGCATAGCAACCAGGTGTTGGGGATCTTAAAGTGCATAGCAACCAAGTGCTAGGGCATCCATTCTGAGTTGCATAGCAACCATGTGTTGGGGGCTCTAATTTGTATAATAACATGACTTCCTTAGAAATGAGGAGGGACCGGAAGTACCTAGCAATCAGATGTTATGAGACTTGGTTTCAATGGCAGATAAGTGTTGGTAAAAAGCTTTCATTCTGTTGGTTGATTTGAATTGGAATTTAAAAATCAGCCAATAGATATAAGGGCACACCTATATAAGGGGGAATATTGCATTCAATCTTTATTGAGCGTGGAAGATCAGAAGATGATCACTCAAGAAGTTTGAGGATCACTGCCAGGGGATGAGGAGCACCGACATGGATTCACGGCTGCCCCCTTAAGGAGCCGGATTCAAGATGGTGAGACTAGAGTTTGGGTTTTGCGTTAGGTTTTTTGGGGGGAGGGGGTTTAGGATATATTTTTTTGCAAAAGAGCTATAATCACATAAACTAGGGCACTGCCCAACAAATTATTTTTAATGGGTGATTTTTATATAAGGTTTTATTTTAAAGATAGGTTTTTTACTTGTGGGGTTATTTTAGTTTTAGTATAGGGTTTTTTAAGAGGCTTTTTTAGGGTACTTTAGTTTTAGGATAGCGCTTTTTTTAGTAGTTTAATAATAGGTGTTAATAGTGATGGGGTTATGGTGGTTAATAGTATAGCGGGGTAGTTTGCAATGGGGGTTATGGTGTATTAGGGATTAAAAGTGTAGCAGGTATTTTGCCATGGGGGATGTGTCAGATTAGGGGTTAATAGTGTAGCAGAGTAGTTTGTGATGGGGGTGTGGCAGATTAGGGGTTAATATTGTAGTGGTGTATTTTGCCATGGGTGATGTGGCAGATTAGTGGTTAATAGTGTAGCTGGGAAGTTTGCAATAGGGGATGTGGCAGATTAGGGGTTAATAGTGAAACTTAATTTTAATGGGGGGTTTTTGTGTTTAGTGCAACTTATTTTGAAGTGCTAACCCTTTATGTGAGCTTCGAGCTCACGCAAAAAGTTTGAGTGTAAATTCTATTGCGTTTCAACGACAGAATTTACTTTTAATTTGTAATATGAACGGAAGTTAACATGATCACGATATTGCAATATCGCTGTCGCGTTAATGTTACCGCTCCACTTGTAATCTAACCCTTTACTGGGTACATATTTCTAGCCACTTGTAGACCACATTTAATCTATTCAACTGAACCTTTTGTATTTTTTTTTATTTATTGATTACATTTGTCACTTGCTGAGAAATTCATAGGAATTCTAAAGATTTTAAACATACATTGCTGCATTATCTACTTTGTTTCCTCAAGAAAGCCCTTATATACAATATAGTTTGCTTTCCAACAAAGTGTTTGTCTCCAGGATAGCTATGTTTAATTATTAATGTGCTGGCAGAAACAATTTTACAAATCTGTATATTTTGTTCCTGCAAACAGCTTAAATATTAAGCGCTATATTACAAGTGGAGCACTAAATTATTGCGCACCAGCAAACAGGCAAATTTGCCCATTTCCGGTTGCGCGATAATTAACCAGCCATTACAAGTCGCTGGTTATTGCTACTGCAAGCTTGTGGTATCAATTAGAGCTTATAAAATTAACCAGAGATCAAATCTCTGATTCATTTTATAAATGTGCCCCAAATGTCCCCAAAATACAGTGTACTGTATTTTATTAGAAAAATAAAGATAGCAGCATCTTTATATGTTAATAAAATAACTGCACTAGGCAGTATTTTGTGGGTAAAGTTGGAGGGAGTGGGGTGTTCGAAAAAAAACGGCATTGAAAAGTGCCTTTACATCGCGGGCTATGGAAACAGTGTTCCCAGTAAATATACATATAATATATATGTTTACAAACATATAAATATATATTTATATTTGCTGCCATTGCTGTGCTACTTACCCCCTTCGCTGCACTCAGGTTCTGATTCTGTCTCTGGAGTTTATAACATTTAGGGCTAGATTACAAGTGTAGTGCTAATTTATCGCTCATCCGTAAAATGCGCCCGTTTACGTGCGCACAATAAATAACCTGCCATTACAAGTGGCTGGTTATTGCTACCGGGAGATCTCTGGTTAATTTTCAAAATGTGCCCCAATTGCCCCTAAAATACAGTGTATTTTAGTTATAAATAAAAAAATAAAAAAAAAGTGTAGCATTTTTTTTTTTTTTTTTTTTTTAAAAGAAGCAGTTATGAATGGTTAAAGTGGGCAGGTGTGGTGTGGGTGCATTTGCATAGCGATCTATGGGCACTGTGTGTTCCCTGTAAATATATAAGTATCTGCTTATACACATACATATTCATGTGTTTATAACTGGATGGTGTTTGCAGTCAAACTAAGGGGGGAGGCTTCTCTGTCTCCCTATAAAGCTGTAATGGATTTTTTCCAGGGATAGGACATGGTCCATTTCTTTGAGCCACATATAGAGGGTGGGGGTCTGTTGTTGTTTTTTCTCCATAGGCGGGGTATTAGCCTCTAGGCACAATTAAGCATATATAGAAGTAGGTTTTTTCCAATAAAAACATGTGACTTTGGGTAGTTGGTTTAGTAGAATTATGGCAGGGGTAAGGGTCAACGACATTCCTAGTGTGGCATTATTACAGATAGTTAGAACAAAAAGGAAAGAAGGTAGCACTCTTGTAGCAGGAAACACCTTTTATTGAAGCAACGTTTGGAGGCTACTTGCCTCTTTCTCAAGTTTACATATACTGAATTGTGAACAAGACTTTATTCACAAGGCAATTAGTGAAGGGCCAATCCCCAGGCTCACAAGGGGCGTGTGCAACAAAATGACATCACACAGCAATTTAGTATCAAAATTCATCAATTATTAACCCATTAGAGACTGACTGGAATATTGGTCCAACAACTATATACAATTAAAAACAATATAGCTACACAGAATGGAGGAAAAGCACAATAGGATCAGATATACAATATTAAACTAGAACAAACAGTTCAAATTAATGGCATAAGGTCAAATTCTCCGTTAAGCCCCTTTGGTGACATAGTATCTAATAACCAAATCCATTTGGTTTCCTTGTATAATAAATCTCTCAACCTGTCACCTCCTCTTGATTTCTTATTTGCATGGTCAATGACCATGAATATTAATTGATTGGCTTGATGGCCTTTATCCAAAAAATGGAAGGGGACAGGAAGATGAGATTGTTTATCATTACCAATATTGGATTTGTGATGACAGAAGCGGTCCTTGACCTTCTGAGTGGTCTCGCCTATATATATAATATGCCAA
The DNA here is from genome assembly GCF_027579735.1 of Bombina bombina. Lineage (NCBI taxonomy): Eukaryota > Metazoa > Chordata > Amphibia > Anura > Bombinatoridae > Bombina > Bombina bombina. The sequence continues at coordinate 195,258,945 of NC_069499.1, forward strand.
ATGGGCACTTAAGAGCGTACACCACATATGTAGAATTGCATGTAAAATATCCTGGGATCTTAAATTTCTTGCCTGTATAGGGATGAGATATTTCTCCTCCTTTAATTACGCTATTACATTGTGCACACCCCAGGCATGGGAAAGTCCCATTCCTAGGGGTGCCCAAAAATGTTTGACCCTTAATAGTGGTATTAATATGTGCATGCACCAATTTCTTACCCATGGTGTTACCTTTACGGTAAGCTGCTCTAGGAAATTATTTAAATTCCAGTAAAGAGCTGTGAGAGCTGCGAGTCTAGTGTGGAACAGTATTCTGCAGTTAACTTTGGTAGGTGAATCTGCAAGAGGAAATCTTCTATTAATTCTATTAATTTAGCTTTGGTCTCCATGTCTGGAGTTGATAAATTATAAAGGGAGGTATAGTAATTGGCAAACTCAACGACTATATTGGTGCTATGTGAATTGAGATTTCCTGATGCCCCTATAATTTGTCTAAAAAAAGTGTTATATCTCTTTCCATCAAATGGCCAGCTTTATTATTTTCAACAAAAAAGAATTTTGTTCTGAGTGATATCATATGTGCGTGCTTTATAAGGTAGTTATGGAGGTCTTCTCTCGCTTGCTGCATTTCTTCAAGCAGGTGTGGAGATTGGGGTTTCTGTTTAAGTGATGTCTCTGCTTTGAGGAGTGTTTCCATTAGTGCATTGTATTGTGCAGCTTTTAATTTACACTGCTTATGCGTGTATTGCATTATTTCCCCCCTGATTTAGCATTTATATGCTTCCCAATTATTTATCGCCAATGTGTCTACCGGGGCATTAAAGGGGAAGAATTTGTCTGTTTTTTTAGATATCAGTGTAAGCGCTTGTGGGTCTGAAAATATGTAGTCATTCAGTTTCCAGTGTTGATGATTTTTGGGTTTGGTGGACCAGGTAAGTGTGCTTAGTACCATGATGTGGTCTGACCATACTGTGGTGTGATTCTGGAATCTATTAAAGTTGACAGGGTGGTTTAATCAAAGAAAATGTAGTCTAGGTGGGTGTATGTGTGCTGGGGATGGGAAAAGAAGGTGTAGTCTTTGGTGTGTGGGAGGGTAGTCCTCCATGTGTTGAAGATGGGGATAGTTTGTAAAGATTGCCAATTAGATTTTATTTGACTTTGGCAGATAAAAGAATTTCCTGTGTATCAAGAGAGGGGCAAATTGGGAAATTGAAGTCTCCTCCAATTAGTATTGGGCCCTTGACTATATCAAGTACTTTATTTATGACTCAGCGGAAGAAAGAGGGAGCGGGACGGTTAGGGGTGTAAAGGTTCACAAGAGTAAGTGACCTGCGATAGTATAGCCCTACTAGTATTAGTATCCTGCCGTCAGGGTCATGGTATCTTTGTAGTAGGTCAAATGAGGAACGCTTTTTAAATGATATGCTTATTCCATTTTTCTTGTCTGGGCCAGAGCCTAAAAAATGCTGGTCATAGTAAAGTTTTGATAATGTCGGTTCATTAGTCCTTTTAAAATACGTTTCTTGTAGCATAATTATGTCTATCTGGTGTTTGTAGAAGTCATGAAAAACAATTGATCTTTTTTAAGGGAGAGAAACCCCATGACATTTTGGGTGGCTAAATGGAAACGTGTGGTAGAGTGGATCATACTTAAGTAGAGTTGACTGTGACTTAGTGCTTGGTGTATTGAAGTCTATGCGGCCTATTTATCAAGCTGTCAAATGCAAATATGCTGGAATTCTGCAGCGTAATTGTGGTGAGCCTGATTCGCCTCATTTATCAAAGCCTACAGACCGGCAAAAGTTGAAATCTGTGACGTAACATACTATCCGCCGGTCTCAATCCGACACAGATCGATGCTTACGTCATTACAGATGTTCTGAATACAAATTTGGCACTATCTGACTACTTTTGCTAGTTAACAAACTGCTAACAGGTACGCTTGCCACTATTCCGTCCCAGCGTACCTGGTTTTCAATCCGCCACCCTTGAGGCCGCGGATGCCATAGGAATCAATGGGAGTCTAAAAGCAGCGAAAGCTCATGTTCGCTGCTGCCCGATACCCCATTGATTTCTATGGTAGAAAACAAATTACGTTTACACCTAACACCCTAACATGTTCCCCGAGTCTAAACACCCCTAATCCGCAGCCCCCGACACCGCCACCACCTACGTAAAAGTATTAACCCCAATCCCGCCACTCCCCAACATCGCCGCAACCTATATAATGTTATTAACCCCTATCCCGCCGCTCCCGGACCCCGCCACCACCTAAATATTATATTAACCTCTATCCCGCCGCTCCCAGAGCCCACCGCAACTCTAATAAAGTTATTAACCCCTATCCCGCTGCTCCTGGAGCCCACCGCAACTAAATAAATATATTATCCCCTAAGCCCCTGGCCTCCCACATCACTACCACTTACTAAACCTATTAACCCCTAAACCACCCCCCCCACATTACCATAAACTAAATTAACCTATTAACCCCTAAACCTAACAACCTTCTAACTGTACATTAAAATTACATCATCCCTATCTTATAATAAATTTAAACTTACCTTTAGATTTAAATTAAACTATATTAAACTATTAATTACCTACCCTATTTATTATACTAAAATTACAATAAACTATATTAAACTATTAATTGATCTACCCTATTATACTAAAATTACAATAAACTACATTAAACTAATAATTAACCTACCCTATCTGTTATACTAAAATTACATTAAACTACAAATTAAATTAACTATATTATATACCTGTAGTTAAAAACCTAACCCTACTCAAATAATTTAAATCTACTATTAAAAATTACAAAGTTACAAAAAACTAACAACTAAGTTACACAAAATAACAAACACTAACGGCCAGATTACGAGTTTTGCATTAGTAGCTGTGCGGGTCTAACGAGCAGTTTTTTCTCACCGCTCACTTACCTGCAGCGCTGGTATTACCGTTTTTTACAAACCCGGCGTTAAAAGGCAAGAAGTGAGGCAAGATGGCTGCGGGTCTCTAGAGCTCCGGTGTGAGGTCGGCCAAACTTTTACAGAACGAGCAGGAAAACGACTTTTAAGCCTTGAAAATGACTGCCTTTTACAGCTGAACACCCGCTGTACACCCTCATACTCGTTGAAGCAGCTAAAGAGGACAGGTGGACCGTAATACCCACGGAGCTGTGAGGCGGACCACGTGGCCTAATGCTACATTACTCCTTTTTATTCACTCTCGCAGTTAGCATCCTCAATGCTGGTGAGCGGGGGGCCCCGGCTGAGTCTGCAGCACAGCACCGAGCAGAGACATCACATGAGACCGGATCCGGTGGACAGCTTGGGAAAGCACCGCAGACACCTAATTTGGTGAGAAACCTCATGGGGATATGGCACAAACCCCAACCACATAACCCACACCATCTACTCCCCAATCATAGTAATCAACATACACATAAGGGAGATATTGGAGCCAGATCCCTTGAATCTATGAATGACTCGGTCTCTAAATGATCTACGCATCAATGCACCTAGCACGGCAACTTTTTTGCTCCCCGCTCCAGTATTACACAGCATAACAAGTTTGAACTAATAGGTTGTACCCTGGTCCCACATGCTAGACGGCACACGCAATATCGCCATTGAGAAAGGCATGGAAATCTTATAAACTGCTGCACTTTCAGCTCAATATATACATGAGGGCCAGAGCATAAACACCTTGCCTATATGTGTTGTTGAAATTCCTACTGCTTGTATAATAACATCACACGGGTTAACGTGGTGCCTGCGATCTCCCTGCATTTTGCTTTTACATGGCTTCAAAAAAAGGCCCCAGATCTGAGAAATCCAGCAAGGGACTAACTCCTGCACCTTCAAAAGTTCACTCCTTTTTTAAAAACATGGAGATCCCATCAACGAATTCACCCCCTAAACCACAGGAGACAGCCATTACACAACCTTTAGTGGAGGGTCATCACGGGGATGACACCACATTAACGAAAGCAGACATAATGGCTCTCCCATCAAAGGAAGATTTCACTAACTTTATTGCCCAAGTGAGTTGCATGATTAAGTCGAGTCTCTCGGAGGTTAAGAAAGAAATAAATGAGATTGGTAATAGGATCATGCATTTGGAGGAAGATATAGAACAGACTGATAGAATTCTGGACCAGCAGATACGCCACACCTCTCAAAACTCTGCCCTTATACAACAGCTACAAGATCAGGTCGAAGACCTGGATAACAGGGGCAGACGCCAAAATATTCGGATCAGAGGCATCCCAGAAGCTATTAAGTCTGCTGAATTGTTACCCTTTCTTCAGAAGTTGTTCAATAATTTAATGGGGACTGACGACCAAGAGGTGGACCCTACTGAATTCCAACTAGACAGATTTCATCGAGCCCTCAGGCCTGTACCCAAAGACAATGCTCCCCCACGGGATGTCATCCTCAGGTTTACCTGTTTCAAAGAAAAAGAGAACATTCTGGCTGCGGCCAGGAAGCAAGCCCCTATATCTTTTGAGGGCCACCCACTTCAGTTTTATGCTGACCTAAGCCAAATGACTTTAACTAAGAGACGGGAGCTAAAACCTCTGACAACACACTTGAGGGAGATGAAAATCCCCTACCGCTGGGGGTTCCCCTTCTGCTTGAAAGTCATGAGAGACAATAACACTATAACTTACAGATCACAAGAGGATCTAGACTCTTTCTGTTCCCAATTGGGGATTAAACCCCCCGAAATATCCACCACCCAAGACTCTGCTCCGGAACTTCTGGAGCAGAGACCTCAACGCCCGGAATGGAATAGAGTGACCCGTCACAAACGGAGTAAACTTGCTGACAGCAACCAGCCTCCTGTTAAGAATAAGATCACCTGAGATTTTGCCTAGTTAGGCTTGTTGTCTGGACTCTTTGGGGTCTACCCAGTAAAACATTGATAGACCCTCATTACATATAGTAAAGCACAGTTGTAGCGAGGGAATTAGTTAAGATGTAGACTCACTATGCAATGATACTAGTCTTAGGACCATCTTTACCCGAGAATGCTTATTTTCAAGTTAAACCCAGTTGCCATAGGACACTTGAGACTTCCTACTATACTTTAGTTCATGGTGGTTTAGTTATGAAGTCCCAATGTTATATTGTTGTTTTTCCTAATGTTTATTTGTATCAATTAGCCGACCTGCTACCAAAAGTTGTAGCAGTCACTTTTCCCTCTTAAAAGGAGTCTCATTAGGAGACTTTCATTATGTTTATTATACATTATTTGAGATGTACCTTGCTTGAGAGGCTATGCCTCAATGTTTGTGATGTATGTAAAGATATGTTACTAATTTGTTTTTTTTTACCATTCCAGCACTGTCTTTGAAACAAGTGAGTTATTGCATACCCCTCCCCTTCCCCTTTTGCCTTGGTCCTCCTGGGCTTACAAATGCGCTGAGATTCCCGCCCATCAGGTAAGCTTTTTAACCCCTTATTGGCTATCCCTAAACACAAAACCTTACATACATGGCTTGTCAAACAGTTAATATAGTCACGCAAAATGCTAAGGGGCTAAACTCGCCCACTAAGCGATCAGTCGCCTTAGCCTGGTTCAAGAAAGTAAAAGCGGATATAGTATTCGTACAGGAGACCCACTTCCCCAAAGAATCCCCTCCTACTTTCTCAAGTGGGGACTACCTATCGGGTTATTTTGCTCACAACACAAAAAATATTGGGGGGGGTGGGGATTCTCTTCCACAGAAACACTCAGTTCCAGGTCAGGAAAGTAGAGGCTGATCCTGGGGGTAGATGGATCATAGTCACAGGCCTTCTTCAAAATCGTCCACTCACTTTGACTAATGTATACGCCCCCAACTCCAAGCAAACTAAATTTTTCCGCAACATTAAGCAAATTATATTATCTAATCAGATAGGGCCCTTAGTTCTAGCTGGGGACTTCAACCTAGCTCTTGACCCAACGCTCGACTGCTCATCAGGTCGTAGCTGTGCTCCCCCCAAGACGCTATCAGACACAATATCTATTCTCCAACAATTAACACTAGTAGATGTATGGAGAATGAAACCTTTTTCTCAAACCCCCACAGAACATACTCCCGCATTGATTATATTTTCTCTGACCAGCTTCTATATGATGTGGTAAGAGATGCTGACATAACACCTACTTCCTGGTCAGACCACGCCATGGTGTCTCTAAATTTACAATGGAAAGAGACCCCTTTATCTCCTTTTGCCTGGAGACTTGATGAGTCCCTACTTAAAATGATGACATAGCTAAGCAGCTAGCTGAAAGTATAGAAGAGTACTTCAGACTTAACAAAACAAACGAAATTTCCCCTCACACCCTTTGGGAAGCTCATAAAACCATGCTCAGAGGTGAATTTATCAAGCATAAGGCCAGACACAGAAAACAGTATAGAACTAGCCGTGATAATATTCTACAGGCTATATGCACACTGGAGAGGCAACACCAGGTAACCCCCTGGGACGCATCTCTTTCCACACAACTTAGACAGCGCAGAAACGAACTGAATCAGTTGCTCTATGCAGAAGCTCAGACTAGAGCTCTCTTTCTTAAGAAACTACACTTAGCCAGATCAAATAAAATAGGCCCCTCACTTGCTAAAACCCTCAGGGAACGTAAACTTAATTTGTACATTCATAAAATACTGGATGAGTCAGGGAACTAGGCGGTAAGCAGTATGTCGATCGCTGAGAACTTTCAGAAGTATTACAGTAATCTCTACAACCTTCCCCCTCCACAATTAGCGAATACCCCTTTAGCAACCGAACAATATATCTCGGCTGCTAAACTCCCAAATATCCCCAAAGAATTAGCCGAGACTCTAGATAATCCCATTTCACCCCAGGAGGTTTTAGTAGCTATAAAATCCTTGCCGTCACACAAAAGCCCAGGCCCAGACGGCTTTTCCAACATATATTATAAGCAATTCAGTAATCTACTAACCCCTCATCTGACTTCCCTATTCCAATCTATAGATGAAGGTAATCATTGGTCCAAGAGTTTCTTAGAGGCTCATATCTCTGTGATACCCAAGCCCGGCAAAGACCCTACAGCAGTTAGTAACTACAGGTCAATATCCTTACTGAATTCTGACCTGAAAATCTACGCCAAGGTCCTAGCTACTAGAATTAATCAAATACTCCCACAAATTATCCACGCTGACCAGTCAGGTTTTATACCAAAAAGAGAGGCCCGAGACAATACCATCAGAGTTTTGCAGCTAATTGAACAGTCCAGCCGGTCGGATGTCCCCTCTATTTTAATCTCCACAGACGCTGAAAAAGCGTTCGACCAGCTGGATTGGAATTTTCTGAAGCATAGTCTTGTGGGTTTTGGCTTCGGCCCTGTCATGATCCAAAGAATCCTTAGCCTTTTATACTCTCCCCTCGGCTAAGGTTAGAGTGAACGGAACGTTATTAGATTGCTTTAATGTACAAAATGGTACGAGACAGGGGTGTCCCCTGTCTCCTCTCCTATTTGCGATCTCTATAGAAGTTTTAGCGTCCCATATTAGGAATAACCCTAAAATAACAGGTATACAATTAGGCACCAATACTTATAAACTCACTCTCTACGCGGACGATGTCCTCACCCTACTCACCCAGCCAGTTGAATCCCTGCCCCATTTACTTGAGGAGTTTGAGGCTTTCGGCAAGCACTCGAACTTTTTAATCAACACCCAGAAATCGGAAATCCTTAATCTCAATATGCGAAGTGTAGAATTCGAGACCCTTCGGACCCTTTGCCAATATAGACTCCTACACGACAAAATTAAATATCTAGGGATCTACCTAACTCCATCTGTAGATAAAATATTCAAACATAACTATCTACCTCTCCTAAAGAAGATTAGGAAAGAGTTTGACACATGGCAAAACAAACCAATATCCTGGTGGGGTAGGATCCAATCGGTCAAGATGACCACCCTTCCCCAGATCTTATATGTCCTCCAAGCAGCCCCAATACATCTACCTGAATCATACCTAACTCAACTGCAATCGACAATAAACACTTTTATTTGGGGGAGCATTAAGCCCCGCATCAGCAAAAGAGTCCTGTTTAAGCCTGTGGGAGAAGGGGGCATGGGGGTCCCTTTTATTTCCCAATATTACAAAGCAATTGTCTTACAGAGGGTGTGGGAGTGGCATGACCGCTCCTCTACAAAGACCTGGGCCTCTATCGACTCACACTTACTAGACACTGTTTCTATTGGTCCGCTCTGTTGGATCAAACACAACTGCAGACCCACAATTTCCAGGACATCACTGACATACTCACATATCTTTCGGACATGGGACTCAATTAGGACTAAAAATAAGGGAATATCTACTTATGTTTCACCATTGACCCCTGTACCAATAAATGCGGATCTCAGTGGGGGGATATTACCCACGGAAGCGGGCCAAATAGATATTGACCAGACAATCCCATTCACATGCCTGACAGACAAGGGAACACTGAAACACAGATCCCAATTAAAAGACACTAAAGGGGGGGTTTTCTCTCACTGGTTAAAGCATGCACAGCTGTCTCATTTGTTGAGCTCCTCACCCCACAAGAGGGACCTCCTGAGAGAACTCTCCCGTTTCGAGAGATTTTGTCATGAGGGGATAGTACCCAGGGGGGCCCTTTCGATTACTAAAAAGTTATTGGATTCTACCCTTAATTTGCTCCTCTCATCCTATGTTACCCTCTGGCAGGAGGATCTTGGCCTCCCTGTCTCTAATGAACAATGGGAAAATATATTTTATCAATCCTCCAAATCCTCATCCTCCCCCAGGATCTTAGAAATGAACCACAAAATCCTGTACCGCTGGTACCTCACCCCAGATAGGCTCAAACGAATTTACCCGAATACTAACGCGACTTGTTGGAGGGGTTGTGGGTCCCCCGGCACAATGGCCCATATATGGTGGCATTGCCCTAAGTTGCTCCCTTTCTGGAATGACATAACAGAACACTTGAAACTTATTCTAGGTGACCAATTCTACCTTTCCCCTCTCACAGCTTTATTTAGTTATAAACCAGATAAGGGGTGTAAATTTAGATGGAAACTCCTCCAATATTGCCTAAACAGTGCCAGGCTGCTTATCGCTCATAAGTGGAAATCTTCAAAGGTGCCGACTGTGCAGGAGTGGCTACACAACACATCTGAACTCCTTGAAATTGAGAAATACTCATAATTTAAAAACAACTCCCTATCAGTTTTTCATAATATCCAGTTCTACTGGGACTCTCTTTTCCACACACTAGTTACTTTGGATAAATAGACCGAAATTTACAGCTCCCTATAGCCCAGGTGGACCTCCCCCCCCCCCCTTCCCCCCCCCTCCCCCCCCCCCACTCTTCCCCTCTATTACTTGACCCTATGCAATAGCTGGAATGGTTGATAGGTTGTTAGATAATTTATTTTAACCCGTTTGTTTAATTTATGTTGATATATCTTTCCTTTTATTTTTGTTACTTATAAGTATCAAAGGTATGATGGGAATACCTATCCAGACTGAATGCATACCATCCATCACTTGGTCACGTTTGTGGCATAACCGTCTGTTAGCTATTGTACTACCTGCAACTAATTGTACAATTTTTTTTTCTATTATCACTTTATGGTACAATCTGTATCGCAGTTTATTTTTCCTTAATAAAGCTTATTTAAAACTCAAAAAAAAAAAAAAAAAAAAAGGCAAGAAGTGAGTGTAGAGCAAAATTGTGCTCCATACCGCACTCCAATACCAGTGCTGCTTAAGTCAGCGGTGAGCTGGTCGTACGTGCTCGTGCACAATTTCCCCATAGACATCAATGGGGAGAGCCGGCTGAGAAAAAGTCTAACACCTGTCAAAAAGCAGCGTAAATCTCAGTAACGCAGCCCCATTGATTCCTATCGGGAAACACATTTTATGTTTACACCTAACAGCCTAACATGAACCCTGAGTCTAAACACCCCTAATCTTACACTTATTAACCCCTAATCTGCCGCTCCGGACATCGCCGCCACCTACATTATACTTATTAACCCCTAATCTGCTGCCCCCAACATCGCCGACACCTACATTATTTTTATTAACCTCTAATCTGCCACCCCAAATGTCGCCGCAACCTACCTACACTTATTAACCCCTAATCTGCCGCCCCCAATGTCGCCGCCACTATATTAAATTTATTAACCCCTAAACCTAAGTCTAACCCTTACACCCCTAATTGAAATATAATTTAAATAAATCTAAATAAAATTACTATCATTAACTACATTATTCCTATTTAAAACTAAATACTTACCTATAAAATATCCCTAAGCTAGCTGCAATATAACTAATAGTTCCATTGTATCTAGCTTAGGCTTTATTTTTATTTTACAGGCAAGTTTGTATTTATTTATTTATTTATTTTTGAAAAACATTTTTTATTGAGGTTTTGCGCATGAGAAGAGAAAACAAACAATAAATGTTATAATAGGAATGACAGCATTTTCATAGTATACAATACAAATACATGGATCAAAGAAAAAAAAATAAGCTGATTGTTAAGAAATAGATACCTGAAACTTCTATTTTTATATTTAGGGCTGGTTATCATGAATAACTAATTAAGGTGCCTCATGTGGGCCTTTATATTAAGGAAGCTCATCGGGCAAAAGCCGCTTTGAGTTGAGGAGGGGGAGGGGAGGGGGGCTTCTATGGTTACCATAGGGGAAATTATGATGGAAGAATTGAGTAAAGGATATATAGCAAAGGTATTAGTGCAGGGGTGCCTAATCAAATTTACTAGTCTAGAAACAGCTCCAAGCCGGTCCCAGATGAGCTAAAGAACTTGGAGGGGAAGAATAGTTATGCTATGATTATCGGTTCTAAGTCAGAGGAAGATAAGTAGTGTATGGAGGAGCAAGGCTTTCATATTTATATATCTTATATACAGGACCACCTACTTTAAAAAGGACAGGTTCCTGCAGTTATGAAGAGAGTAACAATATTATATCAATATGAACATATGTAGATGTGCATTTAGTAAATACCGACCTGATAAAGGATCATGGACAGTCAAAGTAATACAATTACTAATAAGAAAATATGGGAGGGGAATCAAATTCCTATATGAGTAGTAATCACTGCGAGAAAAGATATCCATTATGATATATAGTAAGGGTTGATAACGGTATTATAAAAGAAGTCATAAGCAGAGATAACATATATGTGGATCATATCATAATCATTGAGAGATATAAAAGCTTATGAAATACCTATGACAATAGCATATAATAATACTTGTTTGTATACAACTACAGCGTGCACAAGTTTCTCTAAATTAGACCTTAAGATGTTTAGTTAACAGCCCAATAACCATATATTTAGGTTATTAAATTCTATTATTTTTATCAAGCTGCCAAAAGGTGTGGCAAGCCACATTGTAATATAGAACTTAAATATGACTTGAGTGTTTTGTCATAACAGGTAGTAGGCATACAAATATATCTAATAGAACATATAATGAAGTTTACTGAGAGGTCTAGACTATAATAGGCTTGAATGCTTGAGACTAATCATTTACCCTCTATGTAGAAGCAGGTCCAGAAGTCATAAGTATACAGTAAGAACCCTATAAGGGAAATTCCCTATATGTATAGTGCAGAAACTAGATATCACACACATAACATTTTACAAAAGACTAACGGCTAGATTTGGAGTTTGGCGGTAAAAGGGCTGTTAACGCTCCGCGGGTTTTTTTCTGGCCGCACCATAAATTTAACTCTGGTATCGAGAGTTCAAACAAATGCTGCGTTAGGCTCCAAAAAAGGAGCGTAGAGCATATTTAGCGCAAATGCAACTCTCGATACCAGAGTTGCTTACGGACGCGGCCGGCCTCAAAAACGTGCTCGTGCACGATTCTCCCATAGGAAACAATGGGGCTGTTTGAGCTGAAAAAAAACACCTGCAAAAAAGCAGCGTTCAGCTCCTAACGCAGCCCCATTGTTTCCTATGGGGAAACACTTCCTACGTCTGCACCTAACACTCTAACATGTACCCCGAGTCTAAACACCCCTAGCCTTACACTTATTAACCCCTAATCTGCCGCCCCCGCTATCGCTGACCCCTGCATTACACTTTTAACCCCTAATCTGCCGCTCCGTAAACCGCCGCCACCTACGTTATCCCTATGTACCCCTAATCTGCTGCCCTAACATCGCCGACCCCTATGTTATATTTATTAACCCCTAATCTGCCCCCCACAACGTCGCCGACACCTACCTACACTTATTAACCCCTAATCTGCCGAGCGGACCTGAGCGCTACTATAATAAAGTTATTAACCCCTAATCCGCCTCACTAACCCTATCATAAATAGTATTAACCCCTAATCTGCCCTCCCTAACATCGCCGACACCTACCTTCAATTATTAACCCCTAATCTGCCGACCGGAGCTCACCGCTATTCTAATAAATGTATTAACCCCTAAAGCTAAGTCTAACCCTAACACTAACACCCCCCTAAGTTAAATATAATTTTTATCTAACGAAATAAATTAACTCTTATTAAATAAATGATTCCTATTTAAAGCTAAATACTTACCTGTAAAATAAATCCTAATATAGCTACAATATAAATTACATTTATATTATAGCTATTTTAGGATTAATATTTATTTTACAGGTAACTTTGTATTTATTTTAACCAGGTACAATAGCTATTAAATAGTTAAGAACTATTTAATAGTTACCTAGTTAAAATAATTACAAATTTACCTGTAAAATAAATCCTAACCTAAGATATAATTAAACCTAACACTACCCTATCAATAAAATAATTAAATAAACTACCTACAATTACCTACAATTAACCTAACACTACACTATCAATAAATTAATTAAACACAATTGCTACAAATAAATACAATTAAATAAACTATCTAAAGTACAAAAAATAAAAAAGAACTAAGTTACAGAAAATAAAAAAATATTTACAAACATAAGAAAAATATTACAACAATTTTAAACTAATTACACCTACTCTAAGCCCCCTAATAAAATAACAAAGACCCCCAAAATAAAAAATTCCCTACCCTATTCTAAAATACAAAAATGACAAGCTCTTTTACCTTACCAGCCCTGAACAGGGCCCTTTGCGGGGCATGCCCCAAGAATTTCAGCTCTTTTGCCTGTAAAAAAAAACATACAATACCCCCCCCCCCAACATTACAACCCACCACCCATCCAATCAGCCAATCAGATTGAGCTCGCATTCTATTGGCTGTTCCGATCAGCCAATAGAATGCGAGCTCAATCTGATTGGCTGATTGGATCAGCCAATCGGATTGAACTTGATTCTGATTGGCTGATTCCATCAGCCAATCAGAATATTCCTACCTTAATTCCGATTGGCTGATAGAATCCTATCAGCCAATCGGAATTCGAGGGACGCCATCTTGGATGACGTCCCTTAAAGGAACCGTCATTCGTCGTCTAGTCGTCGGAAGAAGAGGATGGATCCGCGCTGGAGGTCTTCAAGATGGAGCCGGTCGTCATCGGATGGAAGAACATAGAAGATGCCGCTTGGAGAAGATGTTTGCCGGTCCGGATGTCCTCTTCTTGCCGGATAGGAGGAAGACTTTGGAGCACCGGATTATGGATCGCCAACCCCCGCTTGGGTTGGATGAAGATCTTGGAGCCAGGACGGATCGGTGATACCTGGATGGTGAAGACAAGGTAGGAAGATCTTCAGGGGTTTAGTGTTAGGTTTATTTAAGGGGGTTTGGGTTAGATTAGGGGTATGTGGGTGGTGGGTTGTAATGTTGGGGGGGGGTATTGTATGTTTTTTTTTACAGGCAAAAGAGCTGAAATTCTTGGGGCATGCCCCGCAAAGGGCCCTGTTCAGGGCTGGTAAGGTAAAAGAGCTTGTAATTTTTGTATTTTAGAATAGGGTAGGGAATTTTTTATTTTGGGGGTCTTTGTTATTTTATTAGGGGGCTTAGAGTAGGTGTAATTAGTTTAAAATTGTTGTAATATTTTTCTTATGTTTGTAAATATTTTTTTATTTTCTGTAACTTAGTTCTTTTTTATTTTTTGTACTTTAGATAGTTTATTTAATTGTATTTATTTGTAGCAATTGTGTTTAATTAATTTATTGATAGTGTAGTGTTAGGTTAATTGTAGGTAATTGTAGGTAGTTTATTTAATTATTTTATTGATAGGGTAGTGTTAGGTTTAATTATATCTTAGGTTAGGATTTATTTTACAGGTAAATTTGTAATTATTTTAACTAGGTAACTATTAAATAGTTCTTAACTATTTAATAGCTATTGTACCTGGTTAAAATAAATACAAAGTTACCTGTAAAATAAATATTAATCCTAAAATAGCTATAATATAAATGTAATTTATATTGTAGCTATATTAGGATTTATTTTACAGGTAAGTATTTAGCTTTAAATAGGAATCATTTATTTAATAAGAGTTAATTTATTTCGTTAGATAAAAATTATATTTAACTTAGGGGGGTGTTAGTGTTAGGGTTAGACTTAGCTTTAGGGGTTAATACATTTATTAGAATAGCGGTGAGCTCCGGTCGGCAGATTAGGGGTTAATAATTGAAGGTAGGTGTCGGCGATGTTAGGGAGGGCAGATTAGGGGTTAATACTATTTATGATAGGGTTAGTGAGGCGGATTAGGGGTTAATAACTTTATTATAGTAGCGCTCAGGTCCGCTCGGCAGATTAGGGGTTAATAAGTGTAGGTAGGTGTCGGCGACGTTGTGGGGGGCAGATTAGGGGTTAATAAATATAACATAGGGGTCGGCGATGTTAGGGGCAGCAGATTAGGGGTACATAGGGATAACGTAGGTGGCGGCGATTTGCGGTCGGAAGATTAGGGGTTAATTATTTTAAGTAGCTTGCGGCGACGTTGTGGGGGGCAAGTTAGGGGTTAATAAATATAATATAGGGGTCGGCGGGGTTAGGGGCAGCAGATTAGGGGTACATAAGTATAACGTAGGTGGCGGTCGGCAGATTAGGGGTTAAAAATTTTAATCGAGTGGCGGCGATGTGGGGGGACCTCGGTTTAGGGGTACATAGGTAGTTTATGGGTGTTAGTGTACTTTAGGGTACAGTAGTTAAGAGCTTTATAAACCGGCGTTAGCCAGAAAGCTCTTAACTCCTGCTTTTTTCAGGCGGCTGGAATCTTGTCGTTAGAGCTCTAACGCTCACTGCAGAAACGACTCTAAATACCAGCGTTAGAAAGATCCCATTGAAAAGATAGGCTACGCAAATGGCGTAGGGGGATCTGCGGTATGGAAAAGTCGCGGCTGTAAAGTGAGCGTTAGACCCTTTAATCACTGACTCCAAATACCAGCGGGCGGCCAAAACCAGCGTTAGGAGCCTCTAACGCTGGTTTTGACGGCTACCGCCGAACTCTAAATCTAGGCCTAAGACTTTAGCATATATTAGATAACTATAAATAAGGTAGACTATGAAATATAGTACCATTACATATCTATGGGACCGATATATCCATCCCAAATATAGAACTCTAGTTAACTTGAGGAACATAAACAATAACAGTAATCTGTCTGGTAGATAATCTACATGTAGGTGGGGTAGTTGTCTATACAGGCTAATAGTGTAAATAAAACCTGCTCAGCTACCTCAGAGATTGCTTGGCATCTAGAGCTGCTATTATAAAAAAAAAAAACTACACATCTAAGTAAATAAGACTAAACAGTCATATAGTATATGTCACAGCAAGAAAAAGGTATTGTGTACATTATCATCTAAAAAGTTAGGGCTGGAATAAAGAAGAAAAACACACTAAACAGGTCAAGGTACAGATTGGAGTCTCCTTAACAACCCAAGAGATCTCAAGAATATAGGATTAGTAAGGACAAAACAACAACAAAAAAGGGTCTAAATGTTAGCTGGCTTATGATACATGAAAACAGGTGTGATACACCTTTAAGGTATATCTCCTCCCATCTCTCATCTCTCCCTATTTAAGAGAGTCATTTCCCATGAATCCTTGCCTGTAAATTGAAGTTACTTGACTTTGATAATTTTGAGTCACTTACTTTCCTGAACCAAGTCATATCTTTGCTCTTAATAGGAATTATCATAATATCCTAATTATTTACTTAAGTTTCTCTTAGAATTTAGCCTATGTTTACTACCTGATTACCTTCAAGGGAATACATTGTTACCTCTGCAATGGATCACTACAACATCCTGCAACCAACTCCGGATCTACTTTCCTCAGAGTTCCAGTAACCAGTCACACTCACACAAGACACCTCTCAAACCGCTCCGGTCTAACTCACATTACTTCCACAGAAGTTAAGGTAATATCTGCTCAAATCTTTGCTATCACAATCTACAGATTGAAGAGACATACAGATTTAAAGGGACACTGTACCCCAAAAAAATATTTTGTAATTCAGAAAGAGCATGCAATTTTAAGCAACTTTCTAATTTACTCCTATTATCAATTTTTCTTCGTTCTCTTGCTATCATTATTTGAAAAAGAAGGCAGCTAAGCTTTTTTTTTGTTTCAGTACTCTGGACAGCACTTTTTTATTGGTGGATGAATTTATCCACAAATCAGCAAGGACAACCCAGGTTGTTCACCAAAAATGGGCCAGCATCTAAACTTACATTCTTGCATTTCAAATAAAGATACCAAGAGAAAGAAGAAAATTTGATAATAGAAGTAAATTAGAAAGTTGCCTAAAATTTCATGCTCAATCTGAATCACGAAAGAATGTTTTTGGGTACAGTGTCCCTTTAAGGTACTTTATGCAGTATTTCTTTGCACTGACTTGCATCTACTCTGTGAAATCCGTTTTTGCAAACTGCCTTGTTTTTTATGCCTTACACCTGCTTATACTCATCATCCTAAAGGAATGTTTATGCAGAAACAACTTACATATATTATAATACCTATCTGAATGGATGTAGCTTGTATATATTTTAGTTTGAGAGTGTGTGAAGAAACTCCCTAACACTGAGCTGGAATATCTGCTAATTATCTGTCTGTGATCAGGAGCTGCACATTACTTGAAATCTGATACCTGTGAACAAACTTATTCCTATACTGACCTATTTGAATCTTACTTACCTCCCTTTTAAAGCAACTCTAAACCATATATCCTGTGTAATACTCTGTTTGGGAATATCTATTTATCTCAACGAGTAATTCACTCATATACACTATCAAATGACTCATTGTATATTTCCCAAGTAACACATCAATTGTTCCTTGGCAAATACTAATTAGGAGCAACAAAACATTTAAAGGGGACTTAAGGTTTGCACTGTGACTTTAAACAAGTGCATTACAAACAACAACTTATTTAAAGGAGTCTCAAGGTTTTGCACTGTGACTTTAAACAGGTGCATTACATAATTTACAGGCCACATATACAAATTTTGTGTCTGAGTATAATTAATTCATTAACTCATAATGAATCCTGAAGAGATTAAAAATGAATTCAATAACATACAACAGAAACTGGATTATTTAGCACATGGTCTCACTGAAGTGCAGGCTGAAAATATTGCTTTGAAAAGTATTATTAAAGACTGTATTTCCTCTAAAGAAACTGAAATACCAGAGCCTCATATTCAACATCCACAATCTTATTCTGGTAAAAGAAGTGATTTCAGGGATTTCAAAAATGCCTGTAATTTACTTTTCTCTTTAAAACCACGGACATACCATTCAGACAGGATAAAGGTATGTACTGTAATATCATATCTCCAGGGAGAACCACGGTCATGGGCTAACAAATTCTACGAAACTAACAATCCCATATTAGATTCCTTGTAGGATTTCTTCACAGCCATGACTAATTTATATGAGGACTCAAACACTCAGTTAAACGCTGAGACCAAATTGCGCATGTTGAAGCAAGGTAAACGTACGGTAGAAGAGTACACAACAGACTTCCAGATGTGGGCAGGTGATTCTCAGTGGAATGAGATAAGTCTCAAAAACCAGTACCGCCTGGGTTTATCAGAGACCCTTAAAGATGAACTCTTACGTGTAAAAATTCCTGACACTTTGTCATCCCTTATAAATTTGAGTACTAAGTTGGACAGAAGACTACGGGAAAGGAGAGCTGAAAGAGCATCAACCGAGACTGCCCAAAGATGACCATACACCTCTGGCACTGATAGAACATCTCCCATTCCAATGGAGATTGGTACCATTAAAGGACCTCTGACTCAGGAGGAGAAAACCAGAAGACGTCTTGGAAATCTCTGTTTTTACTGTGCTCATAAGGAACATTCAGTGTCTTCCTGTCCCTTGTTAGCCAAACAAAAAAAGGGTAAGCCACTTATTTCTAAAAATATATATCCTATATTATAAAAGACAAGTGTTTGTCTGAAGCCGTCATGCGCAGTACAGACAAACACTTGGCCTTAGATTCTATTCTCGCGCACCTCGGCATAGCTGACAGCTGACAGATTGGGAGCGCGAGGTACACAGCATACAAGCAGCTGTGAGATAGGGAGCGCGAGCTACTCAACAGCTGTGAGGTCTGCTGCGCTCCCCAGACCTCACAGCTGTTTGTGGCCGACGGGAGCGTCGCGAGGGGCGTGGCCGGACGTCGCGAGGGGCGTGACCAGGCGGGTGTTGCCGCGATGGGGCGTGGCCGGGCGGGGTCCCGCGAAGACAGAGCCAGAGAGGGAGCAGGAGGGGGGGGGCAGAGAGCCAAAGAGAAGGGGGGGGGCAGAGAGCCAAAGAGAAGGGGGGGGCAGAGAGCCAAAGAGAAGGGGGGGGCAGAGAGCCAAAGAGAAGGGGGGGCAGAGAGCCAAAGAGAAGGGGGGCAGAGAGCCAAAGAGAAGGGGGGGGGGGCAGAGAGCCAAAGAGAAGGGGGGGGGGGGGGCAGAGAGCCAAAGAGAAGGGGGGGGGCAGAGAGCCAAAGAGAAGGGGGGGGCAGAGAGCCAAAGAGAAGGGGGGGGGCAGAGAGCCAAAGAGAAGGGGGGGGCAGAGAGCCAAAGAGAAGGGGGGGGCAGAGAGCCAAAGAGAAGGGGGGGGCAGAGAGCCAAAGAGAAGGTGGGGGGGCAGAGAGCCAAAGAGAAGGCGGGGGGGCAGAGAGCCAAAGAGAAGGGGGGGGCAGAGAGCCAAAGAGAAGGGGGGGGGCAGAGAGCCAAAGAGAAGGGGGGGGCAGAGAGCCAAAGAGAAGGGGGGGGGGGCAGAGAGCCAAAGAGAAGGGGGGGGCAGAGAGCCAAAGAGAAGGGGGGGGGCAGAGAGCCAAAGAGAAGGGGGGGGGGCAGAGAGCCAAAGAGAAGGGGGGGGGCAGAGAGCCAAAGAGAAGGGGGGCAGAGAGCCAAAGAGAAGGGGGGGGGGCAGAGAGCCAAAGAGAAGGGGGGCAGAGAGCCAAAGAGAAGGGGGGGGGGGAGAGAGAGCCAAAGAGAAGGGGGGGGGAGAGAGAGCCAAAGAGAAGGGGGGGGAAGAGAGCCAAAGAGAAGGGGGGGAGAGCCAAAGAGAAGGGGGGGAGAGCCAAAGAGGGGGGGAGAGAGAGAGCCAAAGAGGAAAAAGAGCCAAAAAGGAGAGAGAGCCAAAGAGGGGGGAGAGAGAGCCAAAGAGGGGGGGGGGAGAGAGCCAAAGGGGGGGGGAGAGAGCTAAAGGGGGGGAGAGCCAAAGAGGGGGGGAGAGAGAGAGAGCCAAAGAGGAAAGAGAGCCAAAGAGGAGAGCAAAAGAGGGGAGAGAGCCAAAGAGGGGGGAGAGAGAGCCAAAGAGGGGGGGCAGAGCCAAAGAGGGGGGGGAGAGCCAAAGAGGGGGGGGGAGCGCCAAAGAGGGGGGAGAGCGCCAAAGAGGGGGAGAGAACAAAAGAGGGGGGGAGAGAGCCAAAGAGGGGAGGGGAGAGCAAAAGAGGGGGGGGGAGCCAAAGAGGGGGGGAGAGAGAGCCAAAGAGGGGGGAGAGAGAGCCAAAGAGGGGGGAGAGAGAGCCAAAGGGGGGGGAGCCAAAGAGGGGAGAGAGAGAGCCAAAGAGGAGAGAGAGCCAAAGAGGGGGGGAGAGAGCCAAAGAGGGGGGGGGAGAGCCAAAGAGGGGGGGAGAGCCAAAGGGGGGGGGAGAGCCAAAGAGGGGGGAGAGAGAGCAAAAGAAAGGATGGAGAGAGCCAAAGAGGGGAGAGAGAGAGCAAAAGAGGGGAGAGAGAGAGCAAAAGAGGGGAGAGAGAGAACAAAGGAGAGGGGGGAGAGAAAGCAAAAGAGAGGGGGGAAAGAAAGCAAAAGAGAGGGGGGAAGAGTGAGCAAAAGAAAGGGGGGAGAGAGCAAGGGGTGGGACCGCTGTTCTGAAAAAAATGGCTCGTGTACACGGGCTTTAGTACTAGTAGTATAATAAAACCCAATTATATTGACATCCCTCTTTCTATACAGTGGGAGCAGACAAGTATCCAAGCTAAAGGATTAATTGACTCAGGGGCATCTGGGAATTACATAGACGCCACTTTTGTTAAGAAAAATAAAATTTTAACTGTGTGTAAGCATAACCCTGTGTTTGTTAAGTTAATTGATGGGACTTTTATACAGAAAGGACCCATAACACATCATACTGTACCTCTATTGATAACAACCAACACTGGGCACACAGAATGTCTCACATTTGATGTAATACCTATATCCATACATAAGATAATACTGGGTTTCACGTGGTTGACCAGACACAACCCCTCTATAGATTGGGAGTCACATGAAGTAACTCTTAAATCCCCCTATTGTTCTAAAACATGTTATCCACACTGCACCATAGCATCAATTTCACTAGGTGTACCTGGACCTTATCAGGATCTGGCTGAAGTATTCGACATGAAGGAGGCTGAAAGCCTACCCGCACACAGGACTTTTGATTGTCCCATAGATCTCATCCCAGATTCACAAATTCCACATGGGAAGATTTACCGTTTGTCACAGACTGAACTGATATACCTTCGGTCTTATTTGGATGAAAACTTGAGAAAAGGTTTTATTTATCATTCCACCTCTCCTGCAGCTGCAGGTATGTTTCTAGTAAAGAACAAAGATGGAACGCTACGTCCGATAATAGATTATAGAGCTCTAGACGCCATAACCATCAAAAACAGATACCCTTTACCCCTCATTCCAGAGCTGCTAGAAAGGCTTAAGGGTGCCACAATATATACTAAACTCGACCTAAAGGGGGCCTACAATCTTATTTGGATTAAACAAGGGGACGAGTGGAAGACCGCTTTTAGAACAAGATACGGTCTGTACCAATACAATGTTATGCCATTCGGTTTAACAAATGCCCCCGCAACCTTCCAATTCTTTATAAATGAAATCTTTCATGACCTCATAGATGTCTGCGTCATCATATACCTGGATGATATCCTAATATACTCTGCAGATCAAGCACAACACGAAAAGCACGTTCGTTGGGTGCTCACGAGACTAAAGGAGAATAAATTATATGCTAAACAACAAAAAAATGTTCTTTCCACGTCAAACAAATTAAGTTTTTGGGTTACATAATAACCCCAAACAAAATTCAAATGGATACAGAGAAAATAACAGCTATAATGGAATGGCCTACGCCCACGACTGTAAGGGCCTTACAAAGATTCATCGGATTCGCAAACTTTTATAGAAAGTTTGTCCGGAATTTTTCTTCCATTGTAAAGCCATTAACACAGCTTACAAGTAACAAACATAAGTATCGATGGACAGATGAAGCTCAAAAAGCTTTTTCCATTTTAAAACAACATTTTACAAAAGCACCAATACTGTCTATGCCAGATAATAACCTTAAATTTGTTTTGGAAGTGGATGCTTCTAACAGTGGTACCGGTGCTGTGTTATCACAATGTGATGGGATCACATCCGATTTACATCCTGTAGAATATTATTCAAGAGCATTAACAACAGCTGAAGTCAATTACAGTGTGGGAGATAAAGAATTATTAGCCATAAAGTGTGCGCTCGAACACTGGAGACATCACCTAGAAGTCTCTAAAGAAGCCTTTATGATTTACACTGATCACAAAAACCTCGAATATATCAAGAAAAATAAAACATTAACTGGACGTCAGGTACGTTGGTCCCTATTTATGGATCGGTTTAATTTTCTTATAACCTATAGACCTGGACACCAGAATACTAAAGCCGATGCTTTGTCACGTCAACACGAACTCACTCCTGAACAAGAAGCGAATGAATTCATTATTCCTCCCGAAAAGGTTCTAGGAAATCTCACAACACTGAATGAGACTGAACATCCTAATACCTGTACCGAAGATCCTCTAACAGGTTTGTTATATCATGATAACAAGCTATACATCCCAAAAACAGTACAAAAAGCTGTTCTTGCACATACGCATGATAGCGTTATGGCTGGTCATTTAGGCATACAAAAAACTCTAGAGCTAACTAGGAGAAATTTCTGGTGGCCCCAAATGGAACAAACTATATATGAATACGTATCTACATGTGACACATGTGCACGGAATAAATTAGAACATACAAAACCTATAGGGTTGTTAATGCCTCTGCCAATTCCTGTTAGGCCATGGTCCACGATATCTATGGACTTTATAGTAGATCTACCTTATTCACAACACTTTAACACCATACTTGTTGTCGTTGATCACTTAACAAGGTTAGCTCACTTCGAACCACTTAAAGGACTTCCGACTGCCATGACCACAGCTAAAGTATTCATTAACACTATAGTTAGGTTACATGGTCTACCCACTAGTATCATCACTGACAGAGGTACCCAATTTACCTCATCCTTTTGGAGATCCTTATGCAAATTACTACGAATAGATCCTAGATATTCTACAGCCTTCCATCCTCAAACAAATGGCTTAACTGAAAGGTTTAATCAGACATTGGAGCAGTATTTACGGTGTTATATAACTTACCTTCAGGATGATTGGGAAACATACCTCCCTATGGCAGAGTTTTCATACAATAACTCCATATCTTCATCAATAAAGATGACACCGTTCTTTGCCACATATGGATACCATCCAAACACCATAACTGTAACCAAGTCTTCCGTGAACAATCCTAGCACTATAGACTACACTACCAACTTACAAAAAAGAATGGAGATACTTAAAATACATCTGATGGAAGCTAAAACTCATCAAAAACAATATTATGATCAAAGACATAGACAAGGCCCCGACTATAAAGTTGGTGATCAAGTATTGCTATCCACCAAACACCTCAAATTACATCTACCGAGTAAAAAATGAGCGAACCAGTTTATAGGTCCCTTTACTATCAGCAAAGTTATAAACCCTAATTCAGTTGTATTGAGCCTACCTAAAGATTACAAGATACATCCAACCTTTCATATATCGCTACTCAAACCTTATAGGTCAGATACTCGAAGGCTTGATCAAAATACACTGTCTCCAATTCTAGTTGAAGACCAAGAGGAGTTTGAAGTGCAGACAGTTTTAGACTCCCGAATAAAAAGGAGTAAACTGGAATATCTAGTTAAATGGAAGGGTTACGGACCAGAGGAAAATTCATGGCTACCTTATACTGATCTTCATGCACCTCGTCTGATTAGGACCTTCCATAGTCGACACCCTCACAAACCATCTTTGCGATCCCCAGGGGTGATCCCTTGATGAGGGGGATATGGGATACACCTTTAAGGTATATCCCCTCCCATCTCTCATCTCTCCCTATTTAAGAGAGTCATTTCCCATGAATCCTTGCCTGTAAATTGAAGTTACTTGACTTTCATAATTTTGAGTCACTTACTTTCCTGAACCAGGTCATATATTTGCTCTTAATAGGAATTATCATAATATCCTAATTATTTACTTAAGTTTCTCTTAGAATTTAGCCTATGTTTACTACCTGATTACCTTCAAGGGAATACATTGTTACCTCTGCCACGGATCACTACAACATCCTGCAACCAACTCTGGATCTACTTTCCGCAGAGTTCCAGTAACCAGTCACACTCACACAAAACACCTCTCAAACCGCTCCGGTCTAACTCACATTACTTCCACAGAAGTTAAGGTAATATCTGCTCAAATCTTTGTTATCACAATCTACAGATTGAGGAGACATACAGACTTAAGGTACTTTATGCAGTATTTCTTTGCACTGACTTGCATCTACTCTGATACTCTGTGAAATCCGTTTTTGCAAACTGCCTTGTTTTTTATGCCTTACATCTGCTTATACTCATCAGCCTAAAGGAATGTTTATGCAGAAACTTACATATATTATAATACCTATCTGAATGGATGTAGCTTGTATATATTTTAGTTTGTGAGTGTGTGAAGAAACTCCCTAACACTGAGATGGAATATCTGCTAATTATCTGCCTGTGATCAGGAGCTGCACATTACTTGAAATCTGATACCTGTGAACAAACTTATTCCTATACTGACCTATTTGAATCTTACTTACCTCCCTTTTATAAGCAACTCTAAACCATATATCCTGTGTAATACTCTGTTTGGGAATATCTATTTATCTCAACGAGTAATTCACTCATATACACTATCAAATGACTCATTGTATATTTCCCAAGTAACACATCAATTGTTCCTTGGCAAGTTCTAATTAGGAGCAACAAAACCTTTAAAGGGGACTTAAGGTTTTGCACTGTGACTTTAAACAAGTGCATTACAAACAACAACTTATTTACAGGAGTCTCAAGGTTTTGCACTGTGACTTTAAACAGGTGCATTACAACAGGTGATGGTGAAATGGGGATAATGAAGTACACACATCAGGGGAGGACCAAAATGTAACTGATCATATATTTGTGATGTACTGCAGCTTCCATAGGGCGCCACCTGGGATAGTGTTAGAACAGTTACACAATAGATATCTATATCCCAAAAAACATACCTAAGTAGGCCAATCAAAAATTGCTTTGCTAACTCCCAGTTAGGATTCAGACATAGTTAAGATATTTAGGAAAAACTTAGTTAAACATCCTATATATTACACTTATGCTGAGGATCTGGGAGCTCACATAAGAGAGTGTACCAGGGACCTACTGTGCCTGTCAGAAACCACACTCATTTGCTGTATTAGAATAATTGGGCATATCAGCCCGCTTCAGCTGTCATAAATTTTAAGTGCCATTGTATATAGGAGATAGCATCTATTGTAGATTTGTATTGGTAATGGGATGCTTAGTTAACTAGATAAACAAAGTCCTCATTAAAAGTTCCCATGAGATAGGCTGTACAATAGGATGAGAGTAGTGCACAGGTGACTACCGTTATTCTATACATACCCATACATGCATAAGGACAACTGAATAAACCAAGAAGCAGCCAGTAACACTAATAGAACTGTTAATATAATTCTAAACATCTACTGATACATGTTCTGATGGTAGATTGGCTAAAGCCATGTAAGGAATTGCAGTTTACCCTACTCTGGACTTTGGAGAAACAAGCCTACTCCTTGCAAGTAAGAAGGAGAAAGTCACTAGTCCTGTGTCTCTTATCCTTGGCATTGCAGGAACCATAGGTAAAGAGTAATGTAGGGACTCTGGTGTACTAACACGGAGATCGGTTGCATCCTTCTGATGGATACCCAGAGCCTTTCTTTTAACTAACGTCTCTCCAGGATCCGATATTTCCTGAACAAACTGCAAATAGGAGCAGATGTCTGCAGAGTCAGGGTAGGTGTCAGCCAGTCCTATTGTATTGTGTAGGGGGAGAGGTGGCAAGTATGAATCCTTCATGATGCGAACATATGAGCCATGTATAGAATGGTCTCCCCTATGAACTTCCACACAACACCTAGCCATTCCGTTCCCAGCTGAGGGATATGGAGGCCTCTGCTTGAGCCATAGTTCCTCTGTGTTGTAGAGCGAAGTGCATGAGACTTTAGTATATCTGTAATTCTTGTAACCCTGCCAGTGAGAATCAGCTTTAGTATGTAGGGAATGAAAGCCCCCAGCTGCACCAGGGAAGCCGGCCGCATCCTCATCCAGAACAGCCGCAGGTAGCATCACACTAGCTGTAACCGGCAGGTCTGGAAAGATCTTCCTTTCAGCTCTATCTCAGTCAGATTAGGACAACTGTTCTGTCTGTCGAGACGCAGTATCGTTGAGAGGTTGGTCGCTGGAGACTCTGAGTCTGCCTTTGGTTCCTGCATAGAGATTGGCGCTGTAGAGCAGTCCCTAAGTACCCCCATGAGATCAGCAAATCTGAGACTCATGAAATTGCTGAAAGCTTCCAATTCAGTTAGTATGGCTGTATTAAGATCCTCCATATTTCGATACAGAGTATAGGTAAGGCGCCACGTGGGTATCAAGATGGACGATCCCTGATAGTTGTTTTTGCGACTACCGTCGCAGTGGTTATTTATGAAAATCTTCTGTAGCCAAGTTGCAGGTTACCTGTGTTGTTTCCCTAGAACATGTTTCTTAACTTAAAAGGAAACTGAGCTGCACTGAGTGGTCATTGATGAGTAAATTATCCGAACAGGTCCGGAGCTATTATGAGATTCGACCACTCAGATGCAGAGCTTGCTCCGCCCCCCAAGTTTCTATTTATTTTAACTAGGTATAATAGTTATTAAATAGTTATTAACTATTTAATAACTACCTAGCTAAAATAAATACAAAGTTACCTGTAAAATAAAACCAAACCTAAGTTACACTAACACCTAACACTACACTACAATTAAATAAATTACCCACATTAAATACAATTAAATCAATTAAATTAAATTAGCTAAATTACAAAAAAACAACAAATTACAAGATATTTAAACTAATTACACCTAATCTAATAGCCCTATCAAAATAAAAAAGCCCCCCCAAAATAAAAATAAAAACCCCTAGCCTAAACTAAACTACCAATAGCCCTTAAA
This sequence comes from Bombina bombina, assembly GCF_027579735.1. Classification (NCBI taxonomy): domain Eukaryota; kingdom Metazoa; phylum Chordata; class Amphibia; order Anura; family Bombinatoridae; genus Bombina; species Bombina bombina. The sequence goes on from NC_069499.1 coordinate 195,285,791, forward strand.
ATGGCCTTTTTCAGGGCATTGCCCCAAATAAATCAGCTCTTTTTCCTTTTTCCTGTAAAAAAAATACAAACACCCCCCAACAGTAAAACCAACCACCCACACAACCAAACAACCAACCCCCCAAATAAAATACTAACTAAAAAAACCTAAGCTCCCCATTGCCCTGAGGCATTTGGATGGGCATTGCCCTTAAAAGGGCATTTAGCTCTATTGCAGGCCCAAAGCCCTAACCTAAAAAATAAACACAACCCAATACACCCTTAAAAAAATCCTAACACTAACCCCCAAAGATTCACTTACCGGGAGAAGTCTTCATCCAAACGGCATCTTCTACTTTCATCCTTCCGGCGAGGAGCAAGTCCATCTTCAAGACATCTGACGCGGAGCATCCTCTTCAAACGACGGCTTCTTCGTAATGAATATCTCTTTAAGTGACGTCATCCAAAATTGCGTCCCTTAGTTTTCCGATTGGCTGATAGAATCAGCCAATCGGAATTAAGGTAGAAAAAATCCTATTGGCTGATGCAATCAGCCAATAGGATTGAGCTGGCATTCTATTGGCTGTTCCAATTAGCCAATAGAATGCAAGCTAAATCCTACAGGCTGATTGGATCAGCCAATAGGATTGAAGTTTTTTTGTGATTTAGCTAATTTAATTTATTTTATTTAATTGTATTTAATTTAGGTAATTTTTTTAATTGTAGTGTAGTGTTAGGTGTTAGTGTAACTTAGGTTAGGTTTTATTTTACAGGTAACTTTGTATTTATTTTAGCTAGGTAGTTATTAAATAGTTAATAACTATTTAATAACTATTCTACCTAGTTAAAATAAATACAAACTTGCCTGTAAAATAAAAATAAACCCTAAGCTAGATACAATGTAACTATTAGTTATATTGTAGCTAGCTTAGGGTTTATTTTATAGGTAAGTATTTAGTTTTAAATAGGAATAATGTAGTTAATGATAGTAATTTTATTTAGATTTATTTAAATTATATTTCAATTAGGGGGTGTTAGGGTTAGGGTTAGACTTAGGGGTTAATAAATTTAATATAGTGGCGGCGACGTTGGGGGCGGCAGATTAGGGGTTAATAAATATAATGTAGGCGGCGGCGATGTTAGGGACGGAAGATTAGGGGTTAATATTATTTAACTAGTGTTTGCGAGGAGGTAGTGCGGCAGTTTAGGGGTTAATATGTTTATTCTAGTGGCGGCAATGTCCGGAGCGGCAGATTAGGGGTTAAAAATTTTATTATAGTGTTTGCGATGCGGAAGGGCCTCGGTTTAGGGGTTAATAGGTAGTTTATGGGTGTTAGTGTACTTTTTAGCACTTTAATTATGAGTTTTATGCTACGGCGTTGTAGTGTAAAACTCATAACTACTGACTTTAGAATGTGTTACGAATCTTGTCGGTATAGGGTGTACTGCTCACTTTTTTGCCTCCTAGGACAGACTCGTAATACCGGCCCTATGAAAGTCCCATAGAAAAAATGGTTTACGAAATTTACGTAAGTCGGTTTGGGGTAAGGCCAAAAAAGTGTGTGGGGCCCCTAAACCTGCAAGACTCGTAATAGCAGCAGTAGTGAAAAAGCAGCATTAGGACCTGTTAACGCTGCTTTTTTACCTTACCGCAAAACTCGTAATCTAGCCGTAAGTTACAAAAAAAAATAAACACTAAGTTACACAAAATAAAAAATTAATTATCAAATATTTAAACTAATTACACCTAATCTAAGAGCCCTATGAAAATAAAAAAGCCTCCCCAAAATGAAAAAAAAAAACCCTAGCCTACAATAAACTACCAATAACCCTTAAAAGAGCCTTTTGCAGGGCATTGTCCCAAAGAAATCAGCTCTTTTACCTGTAAATAAAAATACAAATAACCCCCAACAGTAAAACCCACCACCCACACAACCAACCCCCCAAAATAAAATTCTATCTAAAAAACCTAAGGTCCCCATTGCCCTGAAAAGGGCATTTGGATGGGCATTGCCCTAAAATGGGCATTTAGCTCTTTTTCTGCCCAAAGTACCTAATCTAGAAATAAAACCCACCCAATAAACCCTTAAAAAAAACTAACACTAACCCCCGAAGATCCACTTACCTGGACATCCATCCTCAACGAAGCGGCAGAAGTCCTCAGCGAAGCCGGCAGAAGTCTTCATCCAAGCGGGCCGAAGTCTTCATCCAAGCCGGCAGAAGTCTTTATCCAAACGGCATCTTTTATCTTCATCCATCCGACGTGGAGTGGCTCCATCTTCAAGACATCCGGCGCGGAGCATCCTCTTCAATCGATGGCTTCTTGTACAATGAAGTTTCCTTTAAATGATGTCATCCAAGATGACGTCCCTTAGGTTCTGATTGGCTGATAGGAATTGAGGTTGAAAAAATCCTATTGGCTATTCCAATCAGCCAATGGAATGCGAGCTCAATCCTATTGGCTGATTGGATCAGTCAATAGGATGAAAGCTCAATCCTATTGGCTGAGGATTTTTCAACCTTAATTCCTATCAGCCAATTGGAATCTAAGGGACGCCATCTTGGATGACGTCATTTAAAGGAAACTTCATTGTTCAAGAAGACGTCGATTGAAGAGGATGCTCTGCACCAGATGTCTTGAAGATGGAGCCGCTCCACGCCGGATGGATGAAGATAGAAGATGCCGCCTGCATGAAGACGGCTTGGATGAAGACTTCGGCCCGCTTGGATGAAAACTTCGGCCCGCTTGGATGAAGACTTCTGCTGGCTTCGCTGAGATCTTCTGCCGCTTCGTTGAGGATGGATGTCGGGACTTTAAAAACTGTAAGTGGATCTTCGGGGGTTAGTGCTAGGTTTTTTTAAGGGTTTATCTGGTGGGTTTTAATTTTAGATTAGGGACTTTGGGCTGAAAATAGCTAAATGCCCTTTTAAGGGCAATGCCCATCCAAATGCCCTTTTTAGGGCAATGGGGAGCTTAGGTTTTTTAGATAGAATTTTATTTGGGGGGGTTGGTTGTGTGGGGAGTGGGTTTTACTGTTGGGGGGGTAATTTAGTATGATTGCAAGTTTGGTGACGTGCTTTAAACTAAGTGTTAGATCAACCTGTCACTTGTACTACACATAACAAACATTTTGAGAATAAAATAGAACATATCAACTAAAGAGAAATCTCTTCAGTCATGTTTTAAATTAACTGGTGAAGAATCAATATAACATGAAGGAACATTACAGAGTACTGAGTTTTTGCATCTTCCCTACTATTACAGTATTAATAGTGTTAGACCAACCTGTAGCTTGCACTACACACAACAAACATTTTGAGAATAAAATAGAACATATCAACTAATGCAAATTTTCTTCAGTCATGTAACGTATGTATGTACTATAATAAAGGGAGATGAGAAAATAAAATAAACAAGTATTTTTCATATCTACCATACAAGTTACCGCTTTGCTTGTCAGATCAGGTTACCGATAAACAAGTAGAGATATAAGATCTCAGGTGATCTCAGGCTGATTGTGGGATGGAAGGCATTGCTTCTTGTTTACTTGTCTTCTGGTGACCTCTGCCCACTCACATCTTTGGGCTCAGGTTGTGTAGATAGAGCTGATGTAGGATTGGATGCTGGTAATGCCATTTTGTCTGGTAAAGGGATGCTGAGTTGCGTAGTGATGTCTGCCGGGTCGAAACATTCTATGTGTTTTCCATTCTTGGTTGTCTATAGGGAGACAGGAAAGCCCAATCTATAAGGGATCTTAATGGTGAGGAGGTGTGTGGTTAAGGTTGCAAAGTATTTCCTTTTTTGTAGTGTCCTTGCTGAAAGGTCTTGATAAATTAGATCTTCACTCTCATGTTTGAAAAGTTCTGTTGAGCTCTTGCAAAGTTACATTTTTTTTTTCTGTCTCTAAAACTTTAAAAACAGATTATAATATCTCTGGGGGGGGTTGATTTTCCCCTGGTTTGGGGCATAAGGACCTATGTGCTCTTTCCAGTGGGATTTCAGAGATAATGACTGAGTTGGCAATGGCTAGTGATTGAAATAATTCTTGGAGATGATCCTGGATAGCTTCTCCTAAAACCGTTTCGGGTATCCCCCGGATGCGGAGGTTGTTCCTCCTCATCCGGTTCTCATTGTCGTTTATTTTAATCTCCAAGTCCGAGATCTGGGTCTGCTGGTGTGTGATTTTCTGAGACTATGGGGCATATTTATCAAGCTCCGAATGAAGCTTGATGCCCCGTGTTTCTGGCGAGCCTGCAGGCTCGCCAGAAACAGCAGTTATGAAGCAGCGGTCACAAAGACCGCTGCTCCATAACCTGTCCGCCTGCTCTGAGCAGGCGGACAGACATTGACGGAAATCAACCCGATCGAGTACGAACGGGTTGATTGACATGCCCCTGCTGGCGGCTGATTGGCTGTGAGTCTGCAGGGGGCGGCGTTGCACCAGCAGCTCTTGTGAGCTGCTGGTGCAATGCTGAATACGGAGAGCGTATTCCAAATAACTAACACAGGCAATTTGATTTGCTGTTACGCAAGAGACTTACAAGTATATAAGAAATACCATCAGTCACCAGTTACATTTGCTGTCACGTAAGAGACTCACATACTGTTCTATATAGACTCTGATCATAATTCTAATACACAAAGAATACTAGCTATTGTGAAGTCTCAAAGAAAGTTTTTGATGTGTTTTTAGAGTACATTTATTTAACTCATCGTTTTTTAGAGAAAATAGGCTGTGTTTAAACTATATAACTAAGATTGGACACCGGTGTCTCAGTATATTGGTCAATTCAATTTTAAATGTTGGATTTACAGTAGTATTATGAAACAAATGTTTGGGAGTCTTTTACTTATATGTATTAATAAAAACATTTATGAATAGTCAAAGCTTGCAGCAACTTGCATTATTATTAATTTTTTAGTAACAATTTTTTAACTAATATTTTTGATTGTCTATTTTTCAATACCATTCTATATAAATTAATCATAAGAACTTTGCACTGCTAGGTACTAGTTTTAACGGTTCAACATCATAAAATTTAAAATCTTGTTGGAGCTATATTTATTATTATTTTTTAAAATCAATAGTACATTTGCCAGATAGCCTCCACCCCTTGCAAAAAAAATCCCCTAATCTAATTGCACATGTTGTGAGAAGTGCAATTAGGAGGTTGGCAATTCTGGTTTTACTTACTCTCGGTCTACACTGACCCTGTATCTAGTTTTAAACCGTTATTATCAATAGTATAAATAGAAATAGACCAAAAACTTCACTACTTGCACCTTAACACACACTGGACATTGCACTCAAGCTACATCCAACATGAATTTTACTGCATTCCTCCCACAGAAATTAGTGCCCCCAAAACTATTGATCGATCAATAGAAAACTACTATGAACTTGAGCACAAAAATAGAAATGCTATTGATTATGCTCAAGCTAATATTATTGTTCTCCAAAAATGTTATTGATTAAAAATATAGATAATCTATTTACCATTCCACAGTTTTGCATAACCAACACTGTTATAGAAATATACTTTATACCTCTGTGATTACCTTGTATCTAAGCTTATGCTGACTGCTTCCTTATCTCAGTTCTTTTGACAGACTTGCATTTTAGGCAATTAGTGCTGACTCAAATAGCTCTACGTGCATGAGCACAATGTTATTTATATGAAACATGTGAACTCTAGCTGTGAAAAACTGTCAAATGCATTCAGATAAGAGGCGGCCTTCTAGGAATTAGAAATTAGCATATGAGCCTACCTATGTTTAGCTTTCAACTAAGAATACCTTGGGGTCGATCCGATAAAAATCGTCGCCCGCAAAAGCCGGCGACGCCAATAATTGCGCGGATTTGGTATCCTATATACGGCGTAAGCTAGAAGTTACGCGCGTATATTTCTGCCGTCGCCCGTAGTTTTTTGGGCCATAGGCAGGTATACCAAACCCGCGCAGTTTGGTATCCAATATGCAGCGTAAGGACTTACGTGGCGAAAATGGAGAAAACTTACTCCATTTTCACCTCGCCACAAAAAGCAGCCGTAAGAAGCCTTACGCTGACTATTGGAGCCCCGTAACTTCCTAAACTGGCTGCTAAAATAAACCTAACACCTAACGCATGCGCAATGTCTATCTCCCTGTCAACCGCGATCTGCTAAAATAAACCTAACACCTAACGCATGCGCAATGTCTATCTCCCTGTCAACCGCGATCCCCCCCCCCCCCCCCCCGAAATCCCTAATAAAGTTATTACCCCCTAAAACGCCGCTCCCGGACCCCGCCGCCATCTACATAAACTAACCCCCTACTGTGAGCCCCTAAAACCGCCGCCATCTACCTTATCTATCCCGTAATCTGACCCCTTACACCGCCGCCACCTATATAAAAATGATTAACCCCTAATTTAATCTACCTACCCCGCCGCCAGCTATATTAATATTATTAACCCCTAATGTAAGCCCCTTACACCGCCGCCATCTCTATTAAAATGATTAACCCCTAATTTAATCTACCTACCCCGCCGCCAGCTATATTATCTATATTAACCCTAAGTATATTATAGTTAATATAGTTATTACATTATATATATATTAACTATATTAACCCTAATTATATTAGGGTTAATATAGTTACTATAGTATTTATATTAACTATATTAACTCTATCTAACCCTAACTACATTTATATTAAATTAATCTTATTAATTTATAAACTAAAATATACCTATTTAAATCTAAATACTTACCTATAAAATAAACCCTAAGATAACTACAATATAACTAATAATTACATTGTAGCTATGTTAGGGTTAATATTTATTTTACAGGTAAATAGTTAATTATTTTAACTAGGTATAATAGATATTAAATAGTTATTAACTATTTAATATCTACCTAGTTAAAATAATTACCCAATTACCTGTAAAATAAATCCTAACCTAAGTTACAAATACACCTACACTATCAATAAATTTAATAAACTACAAACATCTATCTAAAAATACAATTAAATTAACTAAACTAAATTACAAAAAAAAAAAACACTAAATTACAAAAAATAAAAAAAAGATTACAAGATTTTTAAGCTAATTACACCTATTCTAAGCCCCCTAATAAAATAATAAACCCCCAAAATAAAAAAAAATTCCCTGCCCTATTCTAAATTAAACAAATTTCAAAGCTCTTTACCTTACCAGCCCTTAAAAGGGCCTTTTGTGGGGCATGCCCCAAAGAATTCAGCTCTTTTGCATTCAACAAATACAATCCCCCCCCCCCCATTACAACCCACCACCCACATACCCCTATTCTAAACCCACCCAAACCCCCCTTAAAAAAGCCTAACACTACCCCCCTGAAGATCTCCCTACCTTGTCTTCACCACACCGGGCCGAACTCCTGATCCGAGCCGGGCGATGTCGTCCTCCAAGCGGCAAAGAAGAATTCTTCCTCCGGCGACGTCTTCCTCCAAGCGGCAGCAAAGTCTTCATTCTTCCGGCGGCATCTTCAATCTTCTTTCTTCGCTCCGCCGCCGCGGAGCATCCATCCCGGCCGACTGCTGAACTTGGAATGAGGTACCTTTAAATGACGTCATCCAAGATGGCGTCCGCCGAATTCCGATTGGCTGATAGGATTCTATCAGCCAATCGGAATTAAGTTAAAAAAATCTGATTGGCTGATTGAATCAGCCAATCAGATTCAAGTTCAATCCGATTGGCTGATCCAATCAGCCAATCAGATTGAGCTCGCATTCTATTGGCTGTTCCGATCAGCCAATAGAATGCGAGCTCAATCTGATTGGCTGATTGGATCAGCCAATCGGATTGAACTTGAATCTGATTGGCTGATTCAATCAGCCAATCAGATTTTTTTAACTTAATTCCGATTGGCTGATAGAATCCTATCAGCCAATCGGAATTCGGCGGACGCCATCTTGGATGACGTCATTTAAAGGTACCTCATTCCAAGTTCAGCAGTCGGCCGGGATGGATGCTCCGCGGCGGCGGAGCGAAGAAAGAAGATTGAAGATGCCGCCGGAAGAATGAAGACTTTGCTGCCGCTTGGAGAAAGACGTCGCCGGAGGAAGAATTCTTCTTTGCCGCTTGGAGGACGACATCGCCCGGATCGGATCAGGAGTTCGGCCCGGTGTGGTGAAGACAAGGTAGGGAGATCTTCAGGGGGGTAGTGTTAGGCTTTTTTAAGGGGGGTTTGGGTGGGTTTAGAATAGGGGTATGTGGGTGGTTGGTTGTAATGGGGGGGGGGGGGATTGTATTTGTTGAATGCAAAAGAGCTGAATTCTTTGGGGCATGCCCCACAAAAGGCCCTTTTAAGGGCTGGTAAGGTAAAGAGCTTTGAAATTTGTTTAATTTAGAATAGGGCAGGGAATTTTTTTTATTTTGGGGGTTTATTATTTTATTAGGGGGCTTAGAATAGGTGTAATTAGCTTAAAAATCTTGTAATCTTTTTTTTTATTTTTTGTAATTTAGTTTAGTTAATTTAATTGTATTTTTAGATAGATGTTTGTAGTTTATTAAATTTATTGATAGTGTAGGTGTATTTGTAACTTAGGTTAGGATTTATTTTACAGGTAATTGGGTAATTATTTTAACTAGGTAGATATTAAATAGTTAATAACTATTTAATATCTATTATACCTAGTTAAAATAATTAACTATTTACCTGTAAAATAAATATTAACCCTAACATAGCTACAATGTAATTATTAATTATATTGTAGCTATCTTAGGGTTTATTTTATAGGTAAGTATTTAGATTTAAATCGGAATATTTTAGTTTATAAATTAATTAGATTTATTTAATAAGAATTTAGTTAGGGTTAGATAGAGTTAATATAGTTAATATAAATACTATAGTAACTATATTAACCCTAATATAATTAGGGTTAATATAGTTAATATATATAATGTAATACCTATATTAACTATAATATACTTAGGGTTAATATAGATAATATAGCTGGCGGCAGGGTAGGTAGATTAAATTAGGGGTTAATCATTTTAATAGAGATGGCGGCGGTGTAAGGGGCTTACATTAGGGGTTAATAATTTTAATATAGATGGCGGCGGTGTTAAGGGCTCACTTTAGGGGGTTATAGATATAATATAGCTGGCGGCGGGGTACGGGAGCGGCGGTTTAGGGGTTAATAACTTTATTAGGTTGCGGCGGGGTAAAGGAGCGGCGGTTTAGGGGTTAATAGCTTTTTTATTGTTAGGATAGTGAGGGGGGATAGCGGATAGAGGGTTAGACAGTGCGGGCTATGTTAGGGAGGCGTGTTAGACAGTGCGGGCTATGTTAGGGAGGCGTGTTAGACAGTACGGGTGTTTTAAACTTTAGTCAGGTTTTATAGGCGCCGGCAGATTCTAACGTGGCGCAAGTCACTGGCGACGCCAGAAATTTGTACTTGCGCAGATTTCTGGACATCGCTGGTTTGTGAGACTTACGGCACGTTAGCATCTGACGGCGACCTATATGGGATGGCTCGAGTTGCGAGCTGAAACTGCGGGCGACGCCGGTCTCCTCGCTTGCGCCGCAAACTGCGATCGATATCGGATCGCGCCCCAAGAGAACAAAGCAAATTTGAAGATAAAAGTAAATTAGAAAGTTGTTTAAAATGACACGCCCTATCTGAATCATGAAAGTTTAATTTGGACTTTACTATCCCTTTTTAATTATAAAAAATATTCTATTTTAATTATTTCAATGTATTTTCATTGTTTTCAAACTTTTAAGACCCCAACCTGTTAGGCCATATAGTTCTTCTCTCTGAAAACAGAAGTCTTGGAATTTAGACTTTTCTTTGTTAATTTTTTTATTTTGTTATTTTTTTTTGCTACGTGTTTGTAACATGTTTTGCCAACCAAAACCAGCTGAGAAACTAATCATGTTTTCTGGACTCAAGCTGTCTTTCTTAGAAAAAAAAAGATAACACTAGTAGTGGAAATATAAAACAGGGATAACGTTATAGACATGATCTGTGGCAAGTAAAAAAAATCTCTATCTTTTATATATAAAATCTATTTTATTAATCTAGAAATAATGATGCAGTTTCAAAAATCAAAAAGTTATGTAGGAAGACTTATGTAAAGCTAGGGCAAGATATATAATATATAACATATATTAAGCAGTTTCACAGGAGATTAGGGTCCAAAGGCTGGGTGATAAAAAGATCATCAGATCTATGAGAAATAATACACCCAGCCAATGTGACTGAGGATCTGACTAGTGTAGAGGAGACATGTTTACAAAGCATGTTTACACAACATATACTGTGCGATTAGTAAATGTAAAACTGGTTTCTGTTTAGCATCAGTTCAAATAATATGTATGTAATATGTAAAGTTTCACTGTACATTCAGTAGTTTTTCTTGTAATTGCTAATCTCTCCACTGAAAGGGGCGAAGAGACAGGTATGTGTGAAAAGGTGCATCTAAGATGGAGAATATTGTTTCCCTGTAAAAATACAGATTACTCCCAGGGGATGCCCATGCAACTCCTTTTTATTCGCTATGTATGTGATTGCCATTGTTAATAAAGAACAAAAAAAACTTAATAATAAACCTTTATGAGTTGGGGAATTGTGGCTATAATATGCATGTGCATGTCAACAACGCAAGACATATTGGATCAAGAAACTGGATTGTCTACAAACGAAAGAGTTGAATGCGGATTTAGACATCCAGTGTTTTTAGTATGACTCACGCTGCCTGTGTTCTAGTATTATAATATAAACTATTTTATTTTAAAAAAATCATGTTCTAGATCCATTCTATTTATTACAGGTATTAAGATCTCATTCCCTAGGAAATGTTATTAGTTTTTTATATTAGTATTTATTAGTTAACTGCTATGTTCACCTACATAGTTATATATACACTCTATTTTAATAAGGTAAACATATATATTAGGGGGTATTAGTCTGATGAGATTATGCAGTACTTTTATGGCCCCTTTAAATTTATATAGGTGATCTACATTGATATTTTTCATTTGTTTTAATTAATGTTTTATCACAAATTTAAATGTTTTAAATATTGCTGAACATGGTTTAATATATGATTATTGTCAACAGTTCATTGATGTATTTTAAATATTTTAAACCTGTTATGTATTGTATTGTATTTAGATGCACTGCACATTTATATTACTCAATCAATTTAGGCCTTAAGAGGTCAATAGGAAGTGCATGGATCCTCCTGCCTTTAAAAGACAGGAACAAAGTACTGGAAATCACTCTTGAAAAAGTTCCTTGGTTGGAACGAAACGTACGTCGAGTGAAGCAGGTCCCTATGAGGCTACGGTTTTTGTGCTTGTATTGCCTAATGAGTACAACGTGAGCTGAGGGCATTTTTTATGGTCTTGTTCCTAATCTATTTACATCTTGTGAACCACAGACTATTTATATCCATTGCAGTCCACAGAGGAGTGGATAGCGTGTCTACCAACAACTTGTGTTTATACACACCTCCAACATAAAGCCGTTTGAAAGACAGGATTACGTTTGAGGACGCCTAATTGGCCGGTGGGACACCCCTCCTGCGATTGGCCAAGACGCTGACTTGTGTTAAACACTTCACTTGGAGGACGCCAGAGCGGGTTTGCTGTTGAATCAACAGTTTTAACAAATGCTGTTTTATTTCTTTTAAATTGTGAGTGCTATTCTGTAGTAGGGCACTATATTGTTTATTAAAAGGTATCTAATAATCTGCACTTAGATGCGGTTGTGCGCTCCTGTTGCTTTTTTGTTTTTACAGTTTATCTGAAAGAGTTTGTGATGGGACTTTATTAAAGGAGCAGCCTAAATTATCCAAACACCAACTATTACCAGAACTTACATACATATGTATATACGAACTCTAATTTGGTTGTGTAAGGTAATCCCCTTATATATAGGAATATATGTATGCAGGTCCTATGTATATTTATTAAAAATTTTTGACACTTATGTTAAGTGTTGTTTTGTGTACATAGGTACAGTTGTTTTTATAATATAAGAAGAACACTGCTATAGGTTTTTTATACTAACTTTGCAGCGCCTTGCATACATTTGTCCTGTTTATATATATATATATATATATATATATATATATATACATATATATATATATATGTATTATACAGTAAAATACTACATTATGGTCTAGATTATGAGTGGAGCCCTTACAGTTAGGCAAGAGTGAAAAAAGGTTCATCACAGTTGATATTGCGCATTGGGTTTTTTGCTCGTATTACAAGTTGAAAGTAAACGCGGTCACTTGAGCGCAATTGACGTTAATGCTCGTCAGGATAGTGCTACCTCAGAGCTCTGGTTAACTGTTTTGCAAAGCAAAAAAGTGTCACAAAACACTTTCGCCTAGATTACGAGTTTTAAGCGATATAGGGAAATTAACGAACTCAACAAAAGTGGCGTTATTTAATCCCCTATAGCGCTGCCATTACACGATATGTTTTTTTTGTTTTTTGCTTTTTTTCCCCCTTTTTTATATTTTTTATTGAGAGTAAATATACAATACAACTGGTATACATCGGGTAAGTATTACATGCTCAAAATATTTTATACAATGTGATTATTATAACATTTGCTGTAACATCTGGACAAATTATTAAATAAAACCAGTATGGGTTGTACCAGGTTCTGCGCTCACCCGGTGAACCCAACAATAAACATAGCCTCATATTTTTATTTAACTTTCCCCATTGTACAGGAATTGGGAGGTGAATTCTTTGTGAAAAACTAGGTAAGTGTGTGCTGACGTATCGAAAAGTATTCGTTCCCCCCTGACCTTTACCACAGGGAACATAGGCATGTAGAAACAAGCTTCATGGGACTGTAAGTATACTAAGAGGCAGAGGAGGTCTAAATAAATAGACAGAGGAGAGAGAAGAAGAGAGAGGGGATGGAGAGACAAAAAAAAATGGGGGTAGGAGGAATGATCTAGGTCGTAATAGACCAGCTCTTCAGTGTAGTCTTAACATCCGAAAAGAGGGGATCACTTTTCACATGTGACTCCGATTACATTCATTGGTTCTGGATCCAATAAGCCCAGATCTCCCAGTAACCGTCCATGCGGTCTAGTGAGCTATACACAAATTTTTCCATTTTCACTAAAAAGTGTACAACCTCGCAAACATCCGCTAACGAGGGTGGTTCAGTCTGCTTCCATGCTATAGCAATACATAGTTTGGTGGCAGAGATGATATATATTAACAATTGTTTGGAGTGTTCAGGTAGACTGGCATCAAAAACATGGAAGACAATGCATTGGGGGGTCAGTATCACATCCAAATTATTTAAGTTCAACAGAGTCTCAACATCTCTCCAAAGGGGTATCAATTTTGGGCATGTCCACCATATGTGAAGATCAGAGCCCTCCCCCCGCACTGTCGCCAACACAGCGAGGATTACCCCTTAAACATCCTGGGCAGTCTAGTAGGGATCTCTGATGAAGCGCATGTGAGCATGCACGAAACGCGTCAGATTATGAGTTTACCTGGCTCACATATACCTGTATCCAAATAAATTGAAGGATATACTCAAAAGACCCAGCGTGCTTCTCTTTTTTCTCATCTCAGTCTAGTAGGGACCCTGTACCATTTCAGCAATAGTTTAATATATCCTTCAAAGACTGTCACACAATGTATCGTCTTCTTCGTAAGAGTCATTGCATTGCCAATATCCAATTCTGTGAGTGTTAAGTTTAAATCTCTACACCAGGATTTAATCTGCCAGGGAAGTCCCTGAGAATGGTCTTTAAGGAGAGCCCCATGGTGAAACGTGAGTGGCTTGTAAGTCCCCGAACCCCCTCGCCATCTCTCCTCCCATTTAGAATGTTGTCTGAGATTCTGCTTTGGGAAGTCCCATGATTTTATCAGACTTAATAGCCTGTAGCTTTTTTGAAATCTAAACCATAATGGAGGGTCGCTGATTGAGTTAATAATCTGTAAGACAGACATCAGTTTACCATTTAGGTAGAAATGTCCAGCTAACATGATTTATTTAGTAGCCCAAAACTCTATATGAATATTGGGTAAGTCCCATGTCAAGCCTCTCAGTTGGTGTATAGGGATGCGGGGCAATCTCTGAATGATGCCGAAGACCATGCCATGAACTAATGTTTTGTTGGACTATAGGATTTTCAATGTGTTTAGTTAGGGATTTATAACTTGGAGCCCAGATGGCATCCGATAAATTCAAACCCCCTGGCATGGACATTTCCTCTAGTCCATACCAGCCAGGTTGCTCTGCACGTGGGCACCAGGCCGTTATATGAGATAGTCGCGTTGCCTCATAATACAAAAATAAATTAGGGAAAGATACACCACCTCTAGCATATTCCCTCTGCATGATCTTATGACCAATCCTAGGAGTCTTGTTTTCCCAGACATATCCAGTAAAGATCTGATGGATCTGTTGTAGTATGCCATGAGGGACATTCAAAGGGATGCTTCTGAATAAATATACATTCTTAGGGAGTAAAGCCCTCTTAATGGTAGCCACACGACCCAGCCAAGAGATCTCTCTGAAATCCCATCTATGGGTTAGAGATTTTAGTTCTGTAATCAGAGCGTCAAAATTAAGTTTAATTACAGATCTATATCTGCACTAAGTTTTATTCCTAAATGCGTCAGGGAGTTCTCGGACCACTGGAAATCATATCTATGTTGTAGAAAAGCTATCTGTTCCTGAGGGACAATAATACAATATGCTTCTGTTTTGGACAGATTTATTTTATAATGACTAAGCATGCCAAAATGTTCCAGTAATGGGAAGACCAATTTTAGCGAGAAAATGGGATCCGTGAAGAGGAGAGTGACATCGTCTGCATATAATACAATCTTTTCGAATGCCGAAGGGGACACCCAGTATCTGCGGTGAATCCTGAATTGCCTGTGCCAGCAGCTCCATGGCTAGGGCAAATATCAAGGGGGATAGGGGACAGCCCTGTCTGGTGCCGTTAGAGATTTCTGGAGAACAAAAGCCCATGCCCCTCACCCTTGCTCGTGGGTTTGAATACAAGATCCTGATCCTGGCTATTGCTTGATGGGGGAATCCGAAGGCTCTCAGTACCTCCCATAGGTAATCCCATCTGACCCTGTCAAATGCTTTCTCTGCATCTAGTGACAGGGCCATCAGGGGCACCTTAGTTTTCTTTGCCTCAGTAAAAATTGTAAGTAATCTCCGAGTATTATCGGGGCCTTGACGGCCAGGAATAAAGCCAACCTGATCAACCTTGATCAGGGATGGGAGCAAATGCGCTATTCTATCCGCTATCAATTTGGAGTATAATTTTGTGTCTACATTAAGTAGAGATATGGGTCTAAAATACAGCAAAGGGAGGGATCGTTCCCCGGCTTGGGTATCGCTATGATAGTGGCTTCCAAATTTTCTGACAGTATTTGACCCTTTGACTTCACTTCATTTAATGCCTGGCACAGAACATTTTGCAATTGGTGGTCCAGTTTTTTATAGAACTGGCCTGTAAACCCGTCCGGGCCCGGCGCTTTGTTAGTTTTTAGTTGTTTGATTGCCTCTCTTATTTCTGTAGTGGAGAATTGTTCAACTAGTTTATTGCCATCGGCCTCTGACATCGAGGGCAAATTCAACTTGTAGAAAGGAGGAAATATCATTAACCGTCGCCATATTCGTTTTTTCAACCGTTTCAATATTGTATAGGTTCCTATAGAAATCTGGGAAGGATCTACCTATGGCATCCGGTGTGTATGCCTTTTGTTCATTATGATTAATGTGAGATATCCTGGAGGCTGCTGCGTGGTTTTTTAGTTTTCTCGCTAACATGGAATCTGCTTTATTACTTTTATAGTACATAGTGTGTTTGAACTTTGAGAATGCCATTTTAATTCTTTCTAATTCCAAGTCCTTAATCTGGCCTTTCAGATGCAATATGTCTTCCGACAATTCAATAGTAGGAGCTAGTTTATTTAGCTTTTCCTTTGTCCTAAGATCACATATCAATTTACCTAATGGGGCACCCCACTTTTTATTTTTTTTTGGGCTGCCGCTCTGGCTATGCAGAAACCTCGCACGCAAGCTTTCAAAGCAGCCCATCTAATTTGATGGGATGTTTGACCTACCAGATTATTTGCAAGGAATTCCTCAGTTTTCTCAGTGATGGCCTTCCCATAAATACGTATTTAGGAAGCTTCCAGGACGGTCTATCTGACAAGCAACCATCATCTTTTAGTGTAAAGGACACTGTGTCATGGTCTGACCAAGGACAACTATGTATCTTAGACTCCGAAATCCCATTCATTGTCCAGGAGTCAACAAAAAAATGCGGGGGCGAAAAAAAGGAATAATCTCTCGAATCTGGATGCCATGATCTCCACACATCATACAGGGAGGATTGATGTATAAGGTGGCGGAATTTAGGAGCTGTGGACTTGGAAAATGTATCCAACCTGTTACCGCCTGGGAGTTTTTTAATCCATGAGGGGATCCCACGCCAGGTTAAAATCCCCCCAAACACCAATGTACCTTGTTTTAGTCTCTCCGTTAGATTAAGATTCTGCACAGAAATGCTATTTGTCCTTGGTTGGGGGTGTAAATATTAACCAAAGTGTATATGTGATTGTTAATTTTACAGATCAGTATCAGGAATCTGCCCTCTGGATCATCCTCAAAATGAATCTGATGAAAGGCTACAGTTTTGTTTATCAAAATAGAGACTCCTCTACTCTTGTCATGGTAAAGTGAATTGAAAACTCTTGGGTATTGCTGAAACATTATCTTTGGGAGCTTATCAACAGCCCAATGTGTTTCCTGTACGAAAATCACATCACTGCAGAGTTTTTTCAAAAAATTATGTAATAAACTCCTTTTAGTAGGGGCATTCAGGCCCTTTGTATTCAGAGTCACAAAACAGAGACTAGGTGTTGTCTCCATATCACACAAAAACCTTTTCCTTTACTCTTCAAAATGAGATGAAAGAACGGAAGAAAAAAGGGAGAAATTTAAGAGAGGGAAAGAGGAGAGAGGGGGGACCAGGAATCAGAGGGAAGGGAAGCCTCACTCAGTTATAAATCTATTTAGGTAGGCCGGGGGGATGGTATAATGTATTTCAACTGAGGCTTTCACTTAGAATAGCTAGAGCCTCAGACAGGTCAGCACATTAAAATTAGATAAATGTAAAAAGGGATATGTTGAAGGAATCTGCGTTCTCTTGTTTATTTTCAGTAAACAGTGGTTTTACCTGTGGGGGGGGGGGGGGAATGGACTTGTACTCTACCAAGCAAAGAGTTCAATTAAGTAGGGTATTGGTCTAGGCCAGGAACATTCAATACTATCCTACAATGGGACATCATCCATCCCGTCCTTCTATGTGTCTAATCTCATCTGCTGTGACAAGGTATAGTCAGTTTTTAGGGTAGGGGGCATCTGGTCGCCATTTGAATGTGGGCAGGCGGGTTCTGTTTTGTCAAGTCTTATGTCTAGTTCTCTATGAGTCCTTATGTCTATGTGTTCTGCGCTCTAGCATGTGCCAATGTCCAACCACCTATGGGGGTACGCCTGGGTCTCGTCTAACTAGGAGCCTAAGTCTCTGGGGATGTCCTATATAAAATGAGAGGCCTAATAGGGCGGAATGATAGGTTGTTTCTACACTTGGGTTGTATCTAGATATTACATCTAGATATTACACAGTAGGTTTCCCTTGGACCCTAATGGTTGCTCTACCCCTGTGCTGTCAAAGGGTGGTAGGTCCTAGTCGTGTATAAGTTCTATATACTCCACCTGCCCATCAGGGGTAGACCCCAAACCTCAAGTCAGTCCAGTGTCAACAGGGCCACAGTTACAGTACTTTCCGTTTATGCCAGGAGAGCTAACAGTCAATTATATGTGGGGCGCCTGATAAGGTCTGTATGGAAAGAAAGAACACAGACTGGGTACAAACTTATTAACATTATTATAACACAATACGGCTTTACTCAATATTATGGTGGGATAATTTACAGACTAACATCATGGACCCATAGGTGTTGCCATATCTAACATAAGAATTATATTATCGACCTCATACAAAGCCTCCCACCAATTTAACCACTAGCGAGGGTCACTTAATTGTATCAAGGTTACCTCACCTTGACAGGAAATCCACCCTAAACGGGACAGCAATTTCAGTGTAATGAATTACCTTAGGGAAAATGATCCTTGATTCCACCTAGGCACAGCTATAAATGAACATAAAACCACAAACACTTTTGAACATGAGCAGTTGTAACAAACCGTAGTAAAGTGAGATTAATAGATGGCTCTCCTCTCTGTGCAGTGTGTAATATAAGTTTATATGCCAATTCTGTGTAGGCCGCCTCAACTAGGTCGGCGTCATTCTATAATTATTTATGGCAGAATCGTTAGGGGGAAACCTCTGGGGCCACCCAAGCTTAAATCTATCAAAAAGATGTTTAATAAACCTACGGGGATGTTAACCTTCACAACCCCAAGGCCAGTTGTAGCGGTGGGTGCAATGAAAAAAAACATATGAGAAATAATAAATCTGGGGCAAGTGTTGTAGCTTCAGATCTCAATAGAGCCCTAGGTCTAAACCTCTCAGTAATTGTGCTACTAACAGGATCTAGGGGAGTGTGTCCTAGTTATCCCAATCCTCATAACATCCAGCTTATTCAAAATACAGTTTCAGGATCGTGAGTTACCACATGATAGGTTATCCTTCACATTGCCTAGATAATATTGCAGGGGTACATGCAGTTGTAAACATATTAGATCACATTCAAGGGATGCAGGCCCAGTGTCAGCTGAGACAAATAGGCAGCCTGTACCCCCTAACTGGGGCAGGGACCATAAACTAAAAACTTAGTAAAGGCTAAGGAGTGTCCCCCAGTATTACACCATGTTAGAATGTCTCTTTATCTAGGCTATACTGGTTGTCCCAGCTAGGTTGACTCAAGTTTGTGTCCGGAAGGGCAAAGTCAATATGTGCATTAGATTAGAGATGCGCTAACAGTCTTATAAACTTTATATGTGACAAACCTGTAGGAACAATAAAGCAGCAATATAAACAACAAGATCAGAAAATATACTCATCAGTCATTTTCTTCTGAAAGATCCTCCCCTTGGTTCGGTACAGCTGGACCCATGGCAAAACTGTGTCTTTTGGTAGAAGCAGATCTCTGAGGAAGGGAGCTCCATTCCAATTCTGCTGGTCTCAAAATTAAGGATGATTAAGAGGTCTGACTCAGCTCCTTTTGTGTAGGGGAGATATCTCCTGTCCCCCGGGTTCTATTCGTGGCCCATCCTTTAAGTAGTAGGTGTCCCTTGTCTGGGTTATCAGCTATCTATAGATGTCCATCCTTATGTATTAGTAGTTTGGTGGGATAGCCCCATCTATATTTTATTCCTTGTTGTCTCAGCACTTTAGTAACCTCTCGAAAAGTCCCTCCCTTCTGAATTGTATACTGGGACAAGTCAGGGAAGATCTGAATATTCTTAAACTTCTCAGCCAAAGTAGGGTTTTGGAACATCACCCTAAGGATTTGCTCCTTATAAGTGAAGAAGTGGAATCTAGCAATTACATCCCTTGACTTCTCTGTCGGTACATTCTTCCCTTTAGGGAGCCTGTGGACCCTGTCAACCAAAGTTTCATTAGTGAAGCCCGGAGGGCAAAGGAGTTTGCAAAACTCTGTAAGAAAGGTACCCAGCTCAGACGGCGAGACTTCTTCGGGGATACCTCTGAATCTCAAGTTATTCCTTCGAGATCGATCCTCCATATCCGCCATCTTGGTCTCTATGGAATCCATCATTTCTACTAAAACTTTCGAATGATTCACTAAGTTACCTTGCTCCACAGCCAGGTCCTCCTGTTTTCTCTCCAAAATATCAATGCGTTCACTAATAGCACCGAAGATCTGCTGCAGATCTTTTGATAGCCTTAGTAAGGGAATCCTGCAGGGAATTCAGCTTCTCGGTAAGAGTGGCTACTATATCTGATGTTGTGGGCTCTGCCATGCTTCTTGCTGGTTGATAGTCGCACTCAATGCTGGTGCCTATATCCGTATGTGGTTGGGAGTCTGTTCTGTTATCTGTGATCTTTTCTGCCACCTGTATCCTGCTGGCGTTAGGTTACTTTCTAAGTAATTAAGATTTATAGATGAGGCTTGATAAGCTGCAGCATACTTTTTCTTAGTATATGTCAGTTCCACTGTAGTCCCCTACGTCCCCTCTGTCTATAGCAGATGAGACACTATGAAAAGTCCCTGGCCATATGGACCTCTTTAGTGCTTACATGTTTATTTTGTAGATCATACTTTCAAGTCCACACATCTTTTAATATAGATGTTGATTTTAGCTTTTTTATGCCAATCAGCACTACGAACTTGCTGGTATATTACTTATGCTCCGTAGGGAATAATGTTTGGGCTCACTGTCGCCTGGGCTCCTGGGGTGCCCCTATTTATCAAAGATGTGGTTGAAAATACTTGTGGGGTTATGTAGCTGGGGGTCGGCAGGATTATCAGGGCAGTTCTGACTCCTGGGATGCTTAAAAATTCTCCCGGTACACCCAGGAGGCCAGCACGGTGCCTATTGTTGCATTCAAATCTATTTAAACAAGGTTTAAACAAGGCCACATGCAGAGGTCTAAAAATGGCGTCTCGTGCCAGAAAAATTCTACGTTTTTTAATGCCGCCGGTATGCAAACCGAATGTCCACAGTAGTATGTGTTTCCCACTTAGTGAGGTTGGTCTTACGTGGTGCCCCAATGTTACTTGTACTCTAAGGTAAGTTTGTTTTACTCACTGTCTCTTCACCGGAGCCTCCGCATCTAATCACAGCTCTCTCAATCACTCATTAGCCTCCTATGTAGATCTCTGCTCCCAGTATTGATAAAGCAGGACAGGGCTAGCTCCGGAGCGAGGTTTGGTAGGCCTGTGTCTGCAAGTCCGCCAATATCTGGTTGAGTCTGTGTGCCCACTGCTCAATTATTAATAGTTTATTGTCCGAGGGTGCAGCAGACCCCCAGTATTCTATCTGCAGCACTTTTCAGTGCAAAATATGGCATAATAAGTTAAAATTATACAGATTTGGCCAGGAGCTCCAAGTATATGCGTCCGTATAGATCGACTGTTGGCTCCGCCCCCCCACAATATGGGGTTTTAAAGCTCCATACCACACCAAAAACAAGCGCTGATTTTGATGTGCTCGTGCACGCTTTCCCCAAAGACATCAATGGCGAAAGTGGGTCAGAAAAAAACTAACACCTGCGATCGCAGAAAGAAAAGCTCCGTAACGCAGCCCCATTGATGTCTATGGGGAAAAAGAAAATACAGTTTAAACCTAACACCCTAACATAAACCCCGGTCTAAACACTCCTAATCTGCTGCCCCCAACATCGCCGATTTGGTTTTTTTAGATTTAGGTTTTTTAATTTGGGGGGATGGGTGGGTGGTGGGTTTTACTGTTGGGGGGTCTTTGTATTTTTTTTTACAGGTAAAAGAGCTGATTTCTTTGGGGCAATGCCCCGCAAAAGGCGCTTTTAAGGGCTATTTGTAGTTTATTGTAGGCTAGTTTTTTTTTTATTTTGAGGGGGCTTTTTTATTTTCATAGGGCTCTTAGATTAGGTGTATTTCGCTTAAATATATTGATAATTTATTTTTTATTTTTGTGTAACCTAGTGTTTATTTTTTTGTAACTTAGTGTTTGTTATTTTTTGTAACTTAGTTGTTAGTTTTTTGTAACTTTGTAATTAGTAATTGTAGATTTAAATTATTTGAGTAGGGTTAGGTTTTTAAATATATAATTATCTTTGGGGCAATGGCCAGCAAAAGGCCCTTTTAAGGGCCATTGGTAGTTTATTGTAGGCTAGTTTTTTTTTTTATTTTGAGTGGGCTTTTTTATTTTGATAGGGCTATTAGATTAGGTGTAATCCAATCAGCCAATAGAATGCAAGCTCAATCCTATTGGCTGATTGGATTTTTTCACTTTTAATTCCGATTGGCTGATAGAATTCTATCAGTAAATCGGAATTCAAGGGATGCCATCTTGGATGACATCACTTAAAGGAATCCTCATTCATCGTTAGCCATCGGAAGAAGAGGATGCTCCGCGCCGGATGTCTTGAAGATGGACCCGCTCCGCGTCTGAAAGATGAAGATAGAAGATGCCGTCTGGATGAAGACTTCTCCCAGAGGACCACTTCTGCCGGCTTGGATGAAGACTTCTCCCGGCTTCATTGAGGACTTCTTGCCGCTTGGATGAAGACTTCTCTCGGCTTCATTGAGGATGGATGTCCGGTCTTCAAAACTGTAAGTGGATCTTCAGGAGTTTAGTGTTAGGTTTTTTTAAGGGTTTATTGGGTGGGTTTATTTTTAGATTAGGGCTTTTGGGCTGAAAAAGAGCTAAATGCCCTTTTAAGGGCAATGCCCATCCAAATGCCCTTTTCAGGGCAATGGGGAGCTTAGGTTTTTTTAGTTAGGATTTTATTTGGGGGGTTAGTTGAGTGGGTGGTGAGTTTTACTGTTGGGGGGTTGTTTGTATTTATTTTTACAGGTAAAAGAGCTGATTTCTTT
This sequence comes from Bombina bombina, assembly GCF_027579735.1. Lineage (NCBI taxonomy): Eukaryota > Metazoa > Chordata > Amphibia > Anura > Bombinatoridae > Bombina > Bombina bombina. The sequence continues at coordinate 195,308,329 of NC_069499.1, forward strand.
GGGGCAATGCCCCGCAAAAGGCCCTTTTAAGGGCTATTGGTAGTTTAGTTTAGGCTAGGGTTTTTTTTATTGTGGGGGGGCTTTTTTATTTTGATAGGGCTATTAGATTAGGTGTAATTAGTTTAAATATCTGATAATTTCTTTTTTTATTTTGTGTATTTTAGTGTTTGTTTTTGTAATTTAGGTAATTGTATTTAATTAATTTAATTGTGGTGTAAGGTTAGGTGTTAGTCTAAGACTGTTAGGGGCAGCAGATTAGGGGTTAATAATATTTAACTAGCGTTTGTTATTAGGGGTTAATATGTTTCTTATAGTGGCAGCGACGTTGGGGCGGCAGATTAGGTGTTAATAAGTGTAGGTAGGTTGCTGCGACATTGGGGGTTGGAAATTAGGGGTTAATAAGTATAATGTAGGTGTTGGCGATGTTGGGGGCAGCAGATTATGGGTTAATAAGTATAATGTAGGTGGCGGCTATATCGGGGGTGGCAGATTAGGGGTTAATAAATATAATGTAGGTTTCGGCGATGTCGGAGGTGGCAGATTAGGGGTTAATAAGTGTAAGATTAGGGGTGTTTAGACTCAGGGTTCATGTTAGGGTATTAGGTGTAAACATAAATTTAGTTTCCCCATAGGAATCAATGGGGCTGCGTTACGGAACTTTACGCTGCTTTTTTGCAGGTGTTAGGCTTTTTTTCAGCCGGCTCTCCCCATTGATGTCTAGGGGGGAAATCGTGCACGAGCACGTAAAACCAGCTCACCGCTGCCTTACCAATCAATCAGCCAATCAGATTGAACTTGAATTTGATTGGCTGATTCAATCAGCCAATCAGATTTTTCTACCTTAATTCTGATTGGCTGATAGAATCCTATCAGCCAATCGGAATTCGACGGACGCCATCTTGGATGACGTCATTTAAAGGTACCTCATTCCTCGTTTAGTCTTCGTGCCGGATGGATGCTCCGCGGCGGAGGAGCAAAGAAAGAAGATTGAAGATGCCACTTTGCTTGAAGATATCGCCAGATGGAAGAAGACATCGCCGGATGGAAGAAAACTTCACTGCCGCTTGATTGAAGACATCGCCGGTGGGAAGAAGACTTCACTGCCGCTTGATTGAAGACATCGCCCGGATGGAAGAAGACTTCTCTGTCGCTTGATTGGACATCGCCCGGATCGGATGAAGAGTTCGGCCCTGCTGGTTGAAGACAAGGTAGGGAGATCTTCAGGGGGGTAGTGTTAGGTTTTTTTAAGGGGGGTTTGGGTGGGTTTAGAATAGGGGTATGTGGGTGGTGGGTTGTAATGTTGGGGGTGGTATTGTGTTTTATTTACAGGCAAAAGAGCTGTTTTCTTTGGGGCATGCCCCGCAAAAGGCCCTTTTAAGGGCTGGTAAGGTAAAAGAGCTTTGAACTTTTTAATTTAGAATAGGGCAGGGAAATTTTTTTATTTTGGGGGGCTTTATTATTTTATTAGGGGGCTTAGAATAGGTGTAATTAGCTTAAAAATCTTGTAATATTTTTTTTATTTTTTGAAATTTAGTGTTTGGTTTTTTTTGTAATTTAGTTTAGATTATTTTATTGTATTTTAGTTTAGATATTTGTAGTTTATTTAATTTATTGATAGTGTAGGTGTATTTGTAACTTAGGTTAGGATTTATTTTACAGGTAAATTGGTAATTATTTTAACTAGGTAGCTATTAAATAGCTATTAACTATTTAATAGCTATTGTACCTAGTTAAAATAAATACCAAGTTACCTGTAAAATAAATATAAACCCTAAAATAGCTACAATGTAATTATTAATTACATTGTAGCTATCTTAGGGTTTATTTTATAGGTAAGTATTTAGATTTAAATAGGAATATTTTAATTAATAATATTAATATTAATTAGATCTATTTTAATAAGAATTTAGTTAGGGATGTTAGAGTTAGATAGGGTTATTATACTTGATATATATATATAATATAATAACGATATTAACTATATTAACCCTAATATAATTAGGGTTAATATAGTTAATATATATAATATAATAACTATATTAACTATATTAACCCTAATATAATTAGGGTTAATATAGTTAATATATATAATATAATAACTATATTAACTATATTAACCCTAATATAATTAGGGTTAATATAGTTAATATAGCTGGCGGCGGTGTAGGGGGATTAAATTAGGGGTTAATATTTTTAAAATAGATGGCGGCGGTGTAAGGGGCTTACTTTAGGGGGTAGGTAAGGTAGATGGCGGCGGGGTAGGGGCTCACTTTAGGGGGTAGGTAAGGTAGATGGCGGCGGGGTAGGTGCTCACTTTAGGGGGTAGGTAAGGTAGATGTCGGCGGGGTAGGTGCTCACTTTAGGGGGTAGGTAAGATAGATGGCGGCGGGGTAGGTGCTCACTTTAGGGGGTAGGTAAGGTAGATGGCGGCGGTGTAAGGAACTCACATTAGGGGGTATGTAATGTAGCTTGCGACAGTGTAGGGGGATCACATTAGGGGGTTATACTTTTAATGTAGGTGGCGGCGGGGTCCGTGTGCGGCGGTTTAGCGGTTAAATACTTTATTAGGAATTGCGGCGAGGGATCGCGGTTGACAGGTAGATAGACATTGCGCATGCGTTAGGTGTTTTATTTAGCAGGTAGTTTAGGGAGTTACGGGGCTCCAATAGACAGCGTAAGGCTTACTACGGCTGCATTTTGTGGCGAGGTGAAAATGGAGTAAGATTTCTCCATTTTCGCCACGTAAGTATTTATGCTGTATATTGGATACCAAACTGCGCTGGTTTGGTATACCTGCCTATGGCCCAAAAAACTACGGGCGAAGGCAGAAATATATGAGCGTAACATCTAGGTTATGCCGTATATAAGATACTAAACCTGCGCAAATTTTGGTGTTGCCGGCTTTTGCGGGCGACGCTGCATATCGGACCGGGCCCGTGATGTCTAGAGACATAATACATGTTCTGCCCTGCTTATCCGGCAGCATGCTTAACTAATAAGTGTCCAGCAAAACATTGCCGAGGTGGCAGCCCTACAACCACCACTGTACTTAACCCCCTGATAAACTGACTACACTGCATCTAACACTCCTATCCAACCTGCTCCCCACTGCTGCTTTAGTGAACTAAATCTATAGCATAAAGGTGCTGTTCTTATTATATAAAATTAGGGTTGTCATTTTGCCGTTTTAAATCAGGACACATATGAAAAATACATTTTTATAATCAAACATTATTCAAAACATTTCTTTAAACAGCCCTTAAATATATATATGTGTCGTGGTTTAAAGCGGCAACGTGGCAGCCGTATATAAAATATGAAAAAAAAGAATGTCCAAGTGTGACACTAGAGTAACTGCTCCAATTAATTATATCCGGACTAATATCATTCAAATACTCCCATCAGAAATACAAAAGCACAACTCAGATGACTGGGCTTATAGAACCCACTTAAATTAGTAAAGGTTACAATGTTGTGAGTGTATGTGGACCAATACACCTCAACAATTTATATTCAATATTGCTTAAATCTTTGTATACCCAAAGGGCCCAAACAATTATGCGTTTCTGAGTTCAATAAAGCGGACAAATATTAGCCCTCAGCAATATGAATAAATAGTACAGTGATGATAGTGCAATGATACTTGTGTCCATACAATTGTGTCTCTGATGCATGTATCTCTCACCCGGCAGTCCCGAGACCCCTCTGCTCCCTTCAGTATCCTTCTGATGCACCTCAGGTCCTAGTTTGTGTAGGCGGCAGCTCCCGGACTCCTGTCTGTCCACTCCACGCGGATTGAGCGTTCTCCGTATCCTTGCGTCAATAATGACGTCACTTCCTTGAAGACCGGTGTGTATCTGGATCACTATGGGCGACTGGGCCTCAAGGGACTCCGTATTCGTTCTCCAATGCTTTCTCTCCGCAGCTCCTGCTGCTTAATAGATATGTAGTATTAACTCCAAGTACTTGCACAATCAAAAGGATAGAAAACAGCATATGCCCTTTAATGCAGCATTCTGGTCCAAAGCACTGATGTAAAAAGGAGTATAAAGTCTGGATAGCAGTGCAGCCTCAGCTACTGACTTTGAGCAAAAAAATTAGCATATGTAGAAAAAGAGTCAGTTGCTAGTTTAAATAAAATATAACTTTTATTTAAGCGCTAAAACATAGAGGGTTAGTACCTAAAATTCAATGCATACATTGAGACTTAAAAACCCGCCTCTGGGTTTTGATTGGTGGAAAATTCAGCACAAGTTTAAAGGTACAGTCAAAATTGTTCCAATTATTAATGTTCATACATTTTCATATAAGCACATAACCTACATTGGATAAATCATCATTTTAAATCTATTCATATTTAAGAAAGAAGAAAATAATAAAATAATAATTAATGTGAAATTATCAACACATTATTTACACATTTTGAGCATGTACTAGTTTTCTCTTGTTTTTATTGTTATTATTTCCTAATGTTACAACCATCAATAATTGTGTAATACTCGTTTATGATAAGAAAAAAGAAATACATAAATTATGCAATTATTCCTTGTTCAGTGTATGAGCAAATCGAAGTGTAGACATGGACACAGGATCTAAAACATAGGAGTATTATGACCCACGGTGTAAAACAACAAGTTATAGAGTAGGGTACACTGGATGTACACCTACATGCGTAGACACACAAAGATACTTGTACAGAAATAAATATATATATGTATATGCATATACACATCCCTCAGAGGAGGGGAAGGGGCACATCTAACACCAATAATTGATGAAAAAGTTCAGACCAAAAGGTAACTTGGTCTGGAGTCTAACAATCCAGTACATTTCTTGTCTGGACAGCATCTGATACTTTTCCCCTCCCCTCATTCGGGTCTGCACCCTCTCTATTACCATCCATCTAAGAGAATCGCAGTTTTTGTCGTGGACCCTCACAAAATGGTCCACCAAAAGGGTGCTGATCCTGCTCACATTGATTGTGGACAAATGTTCACAGATGCGTGAGCGTACCTCTCGTGTAGTTAGTCCCACATACTGGAGGTTGCAAATCGAGCACCATAATAGGTAAATACAAAATGTAGATCTGCAGTTGAGGCAAGAGGGAACATCAAAAGTCTCCCCTGTCACAAAGGAACGGAAGGACGTACCTACATGGACATGTTCACAAGTCTTGCATTGCGAATAGCCACATCTCATGCGCTGGTGGATCATTGTTTGTAATCCCCCTTATTTCTTGCACCCATTCGGACTGGGGTTAACTGCCTGTGGCTCTGATGACATCACAGCTTTTTTGGAGTGCTATTTAGCACCCAGGGCTGGATGTTGCTGAGTCACAGGATGTGTGCCTGGTCCGGTCTTGGAGTGCAGTTCCCTTCCATGTTTTGTATTTTCTCTGGGTGATTACATCCACCTGTGCACCCCTTCTTTGTTCTCAGTCTGTTTGGCTTTGGGAGCTCGCATGATGGTGTGGCTGTGTTAGGTACTCAGGCAGTGGAAAGGACCTTGACGTGGTGCCTGAGCTTTCCCATTTGGCCAGATGCAGTAACTAACCTTTCCAGTTGTGATTTTATCTTAGCTGTGAGCTAGCTGGTGAGTGCTGGGTGTTTCTATGTGTTGTATTACTTTTTGTTTGTAATCCCCCTTGTTTCTTGCACCCATTCTGGACTGGGGTTAACTGCCTGTGGCTCTGGTAAAATCACAGTTTTTTTGGAGTGCTATTTAGCACCCAGGGCTGGATGTTGCTGAGTCACAGGATGTGTACCTGGTCCGGTCTTGGAGTGCAGTTCCCTTCCATGTTTTGTATTTTCTCTGGGTGATTACATCCACCTGTGCACCCCTTCTTTGCTCTCAGTCTGTTTGGCTTTGTGAGCTCGCATGATGGTGTGGCTGTGTTAGGGACTCAGGCAGTGGCAAGGACCTTGACGTGGTGCCTGAGCTTTCCCATTTGGCCAGATGCGGTAACTAGCCTTTCCAGTTGTGATTTTATCTTAGCTGTGAGCTAGCTGGTGAGTGCTGGGTGTTTCTATGTGTTGTATTACTTTTTGTTGATAATCCCCCTTGTTTCTTGCACCCATTCCAGACTGGGGTTAACTGCCTGTGGCTCTGGTGACATCACAGCTTTTTTGGAGTGCTATTTAGCACCCAGGGCTGGATATTGCTGAGTCACAGGATGTGTACCTGGTCCGGTCTTGGAGTGCAGTTCCCTTCCATGTTTTGTATTTTCTCTGGGTGATTACATCCACCTGTGCACCCTTTCTTTGTTCTCAGTCTGTTTGGCTTTGTGAGCTTGCATGATGGTGTGGCTGTGTTAGGGACTCAGGCAGTGGAAAGGACCTTGACGTGGTGCCTGAGCTTTCCCATTTGGCCAGATGCGGTAACTAACCTTTCCAGTTGTGATTTTATCTTAGCTGTGAGCTAGCTGGTGAGTGCTGGGTTTTTATATGTGTTATATATATATATATATATATATATATATATATATATATATATATATATTCTATGGATTATTTAGAATTTTCTATAGTATCTATATTCATTTTTAATAATTATTATTATTAATATTTTTTTACATTTTATATATAATATTTCAGTAACGCATCTTAAGATTACAGTTTTCATGTGCACTTACCCAATACTGCTTTAGACCTAAATCATGAAACATGAAGCGTGTTACGCATATTTTACATTCCTATGTTCTTCACATAGAAAAAAAATATTTTTTATTATTATATATTTCTATATACAGTATATCTGATAATGTTAATGTAAAATATATATGTATACAGGTATAGGTAGATACAAATGTAAATAGGAATATGTATTTAAAATAAAAATATAATTTCCTGTATGTGAAGAACATTGGAAGGTTAAATATTAACAGAAAATACCCAGTAAAACACATTATTAAATATTATAATGGAATTATTATTTAGACACATACATATACATATTATAGCTTTTTGTAGTAAAATATATGGTCATATACCATATTTGATATTATAAGTGAATGGTTAAATATTTTAAGCAAAGCACATTCACGTGGAAAACTTTTTAGTGTTCATTATACTTTTAATTGATCACTCAGAGAGCGCTATTAGCAATCCAAATTTAGCACTTTCTGAGACCTGAAGTATACAATTATCACTTGCTAATCTGATTAACAAAACATATGAAAAGGATTTAGGTTATATTTAGACTTAGTACTAAGGTAACAAAGGCTTATTAAAGGGACACTCAGGTTAAATAAAATTTTCATGATTCAGGTACAGCATGTAATTTTAAACAACTTTCCAATTTACTTCCATTAAAAAAAATGTGCACAGCCTTTTATATTTACACTTTTTGAGTCACCAGATCCTACTGAGCATGTGCAAGAATTCACAGACTACACGTATATGCATTTGTGATTGGCTGATTGCTATTACATGGTACAAGGGGAGTGGAAATATACATAACTTTGAAATTTGTTATAAAAAAATCTACTACTCATTTGAAGTTCAGACTAAGTGCTATTGCATTGTCTTGTTATCTTGCATTTGTTGATTATGCAAATCTAATGTGTTGACTGGTCCTTTAATAAAATAGAGGTTTTAAGTCAGATTTAAAGGGATAATAAAGGGATATGGCCCCATTTCACTTGGCAATTTTATAAAAAAAAAATTAATAAAAATGTTATTTGTGTGTTTAATAAATTCATATGCTGCCTTTAAGGCTTCCAATATATTGATCTGCATCCCCCATGTGTTAGCAAGTTGGCCATCAGTAATACAGACAACAATATCAGGTGTACACTTCAATCTGTGTAAAATCTTATATTGCTTAGTCTTATGTAAGTGTTATGGCTCCCACAATTATAACAATCAGGCTTCTGTTGTTTTAACCATTTCGTCCTTTGATAACATTGTTTTGGGTCACTTTTGACCATATCTTAGTTTTGCCCATTTAAACACCAATCTGGTGCATGGAAAAAAAGGTAGATTCCTATGTCTTCTGCTAAAACCCCAATGTTTTTTATGTACTTATAGCTTGATTTTTTTTATTCTGTAGAGACATGCCATCCCTTCTGAGTTAAATGAATTGTCTAGTCAAAACTGAGCTCCTCATTTTCCCCCCTTCTTCCAAAATCTCCACCCCCAATCTCTCTATAACTATCGACAACTCCATCATTACCCCTTCCCCGCATGCCCGATGTCTCGGGGTCACATTTGACTCAGATCTCTCTTTCACTCCTCACATTAAGTCCTTGGCTAAAGCCTGCTGCTTCCACCTTAAAAACATCTCTAAAATTACACAAGACACAGCTAAGATTTTAATCCACTCTCTCATTCTTTCCCACCTTGATTACTGCAACTCTGTCCTCTCTGGTCTCCCCACCTGCCACCTAGCTCCTTTACAATCCATAATGAATGCCTCTGCCAGACTCATCTTCCTTACACGTCGCTCTTCATCTGCTGCACCTCCCTGCCAATCCCTTCACTGTCTTCCTCTTGCCTCTAGGATCAAACACAAAATTCTCACTCTGTCATACAAAGCCCTCAACTGCACTGCTCCCCCCTATGGGCTAGATTTATCAATGCTGAGGTGTACAGGGGCGCGTATACGCGCCCCTGTACGCCTCAGCTCGCCTGTTGCGGGGCAAAATCACCCGCAGGTAATTAACATTGCACACGAGCGCAATTTTTTTCTACCCATTTGATCCCTATAATTGTTTTGTTGTACTCCCCCTTTGTTTATAGCGCTGTGGAATCTGTTGGCGCTCTACAAATAACCGATAATAATAATAATAATAATAGTCAAAATTAAACTTTCATGATTAAGATAGAGCATGCAATTTTAAGCAAATCTCTAATTTACTCCTATTATCAATTTTTCTTCATTGTCTTGGTATCCTTATTTGAATGTAAGCTTAGGAGCCGGACCATTTTTGGTTCAGCACCTGGGAATTGCTTGCTGATTGCTGGTTACATTTAGACACCAATCAGAAAGCTCTACCCAAGTGCGGAACCAAAAATGGGCTGGCTCCTATGCTTAAATTCCTGCTTTTTCAAATAAAGATACAAAGAGAACAAAGAAAAATTGATTATAGGAGTAAATTAGAAAGTTGCTTAAAACTGCATGTTCTATTTGAATCATGAAAGTTCAATTTTGACTAAACTATTCCATTAAAGTTTTGTGGAAGAGGATTCATTTTCCAGCAGGATAACAAGCATCAAAGCTGTACCAAAGGACAACAAGGAGACCTACTTGGCATGGCTTTCCCTCCATAATCACCAAAAATCAACCCATTGAACATCGATAATAACATTTGGGAAAAGGTTAAAACACACTGTGACATCTCTAGACACTCTCTGGGATGGTCAAAAGAAGTACTGGAATAATGTGAGTGGTAAATTGCTGTATACACTTATAGAAACAAGGCCAGTAAGCGTTACAGCAGTTATAAAGGCAAATATTGATCATACTAAATATTAAAAAAATGGTGCTTTTTGGTATGTACATAGTTTTATTTTTAAATTTGTGCAGCGCCTAACTTGGATGCGTCTGCAGACTTGGAGCTTGACTACCCTACGTTTCTCCTACAAAAGGACCCGTTGAGCTTGTTTGAAGGTTCTAGCAGGGGAGCGCAGCTATTCGTATACCCTTGGACGGAAGATCCATGTATCTCTACCGGGAGTGGCCATCCTCTGCAACTGAGCACACAGCTTTGGGGGGGGGGGGGGGCGCATATGGAATGGTGAGGGAAGAAGGGGACACCCACCTAGCCAACCAGATCAGCCGAATCAACCCTAGCGATCAATGGGGTGACAGATGTTGCAGCCAGATCGCCCTTACATTCCATAGTTTTTAGTTTTATTGTAGAAAATACTTTATGAAGACAAAGTGCCAAACCCCTTACATAGAAAGGGTTAAAACTCATCCCATTTCTGAGCTGGTAAAAATAAAATCCAGGGATTTATTTAAGAAAAAAATCCAGAAAAACTGGATTTACATGGGGAAAAAACAGTATTTAAAACATGTATTTTAATACAAATATCTTATTACGAAAATTTAAAAAAATATATTTCTTTGTTTCCCCTAATTTTGAATACATTTTATTGTATTTTACAAACTAGTACCATTTTGCTGAACAAAATACATTTTGATTTTATACTTTTTTATACTTCTGTCCATCAACAAAATGTGTGGGAGTTTTCTCCAGATAAATATCAATTTTCCTCTAAAATTTTATGATGGTTTATCTGCTGTTATTTTACAGAAAATTGTGAAGCTGTCTTTTTTTTATTATTTTATTCTACGTATACGAAAAACAAAAGCAAAGGTTATTCCAAAGTTCTACAGAATAAATAATTTAATGAGAGCAAGGCAGATGCAATTTACATTATGGAATGCCCAGGGTAAATAAAATGTGATAGCTCATTTGGCCATTTATGTGTGAGTCAGAGGACTCCAGCTGGGAACGTGTAGGATAAAACCAAGTTCACCACTGGAGAACTATATCCTTTGCTACAAATATATTGATTGCTTGATTCCTTTTCCTCAGTGGGTTAGAATCATAGTTACATAAGACCTCATTTTCTAGGTATTCCTCATGTTAAAGAAATTAAAATAAAAAACGGGGGTTAACAAATGAAGCTTTCTAGTCACTCTTGTGTTAGCTATTCTTAGCGGTAGCTGCTGTTTTTCTACCTGTAATCATGCTAATTAACACAACAGGTGCAATACCTGCACAGAAGATTGCTAACACAGTGTTATGGATACTAACATTTATGCTGATGTCTAAAATTATTGCAGATTTTTATTTTTTTTTGTAGACAGATTAACATTTAATCACTTTTATGAAACACATTTTGGTATTTTCATTAATTCTTCACAAATAAAATGTCCTAATAATAACCTTTACAGAGTTCATATAGATTTTTAACTTTGAACTTTTGTCTTATGCTATTAACTCATTGTGGCTTGAGCAACATTTAATTAAATAGGGACAAGCTGCCTTCCTTCCTGGATGTAATGAGATGATTCAATTTCTTTTTGCAGATGCCTAAGAATTCTCAGTTTATTTCCACTCCTAACTGAGCAGCAGTGTATTTAGATATGTTCTTGCATACAGTTAAAGAATCATTCATTCCCCCCAGTTTCTCTGGATGTAGAACCAGTTCTTTGTGTCCTAATTGTGATGTTATTATAAAGGCCTTTGTTTCGTGGAGAAGTAAAGTTTTTTTGGGTGTGTTCCACAGCATAAAGAATCTGGTCAAAACCCTGTTGGTTGCATTTCTGAATATTCCATACCATATTGAAATCAGAGAGAAAAATATGAATATAAATTTATATAAAAACACACATATACTGTATATATATATATATATATATATATATATATACATATATATATATATATATATATATATATATATAAAACACACACACATATATATATGCACATTGTATATATATGTGTGTGTGTGTCATATATACTGTATATATATATATATATATATATATATATATATATATATATTCCAAGAACAGTCAGGGTGGATTTGCACTAGGGTTACCCCCTCAGCCATGTTTTCCTGGACCCTTATGAGTTACACATGCTGCAGGGTGTGCAGGGAGGAACGTGTATTGTGTTTCTGGACAGCACTATTCATATTCCTCCCTGCACACCCTGCAGCATGTGTAACTTATAAGTGTTCTGTATTTTAAGGGACGAGTGGCAAGCCTAATTTGCACTAACATCTCAAAAGAAATAGCAACTGCCAGGGTGTCAGGAAAAATAAATTGTATCCAATATAGTAAAGATCCCCACTCACTGGACTTGTGTCAATTGTGATATTTATTATAGTGATGTTTCGGAAGAAACAATGCCCCTTCTTCAGACCAACTGAAGAAGGGGCATTGCTGCTCTGAAACGTCATTCTAATAAATATCACAATTGACACAAGTCCAGTGAGTGCAGATCTTTACTATTTATATATATATATATGTGTGTGTGTGTCTATATATATATAAATATATTTATATATGTATATATCAACTAATTTAGTGGATCCAGCTGCTCTGCACTATAAATTTAACACTCGTTTGGGGAAAGCATTCCAAGGGCAGTTATCAGCATCTTAATATCTTAATTTATATGCTCGCATTCCTTAAAGGGACATTAAACACTAAATAAATGCTAGATAGAATGATGCATTCAAAGAAAAGATTAGTCTGAGTATTAGTAGATGTATTTTTTAAAGTTTCATTAGTTGTTTAAAAATTGACAAATTAAGTGTAACATTTTAGTGTCTATAAAAAAAAATGGGAGCTGCCATGTTGTAACTTAGGTTACCTTCTCTGCTGTGACCAATTAGAGACAGTTATAAATAGGTAACAAGAGTGTGCAGCCAATGGTTGTGTGGAATATAACAGTGTTCTGCACTTCCATTTCTATGAGGAACTGAAAAGCTCATAATTTCAGAATGGAATTACAGGAAAATAGTACAAAATAAATAATTAAAGTATATTGCAGAGTTTTTATATTACTATCTAAACGTATTTAATGTCCCTTTAAAGGGACAGTATACACTCATTTTCATATAACTGCATGTAATAGACACTACTATAAAGAATAAGATGCACAGATACTGAAATAAAAATCCAGTATAAAGAAAAAGAGAGATGTGTGTATGCGCTAAACAGCTATGGGGATGATGAATAATCTATAAATATATATTAGTATATTTAGAGATATGAATTTTGAAGCTATATATTATAAAAACACTTTGTGTGGCATAAAAATATAGTGTAGGTGTTACAGAGTCAACCTGTGCGACTGGTTCAAATCTAATATCCAAGCAACTAAAATAAATCAAATATCAAAGCAGTATGTATATCAAAATAAAATTTATTTATCTTAATTAAAATAACAATGAAAATAACAATGAAATATTGTCTACTGATACTGTGATATTATGACCGGTCATATATAGTAACAAACTCTATGCTAAAACATAAAAAATAAGCTAAAAATAGCTGACTTTTGGTGCAGCTCAGTCTAAAATCATATTGGGATAGTAGCCCTATATGAAAAAGTAAATCCACCTATGGAATCTTGGCTTCTATAACAGTGAAAGTTCAGTTTGGGAAAGAGGTAGATATCAAACTACCTAGGGATGAAGTATTATTATGGCTCCGTTATAGGAGTAAACAGGTGTAAAAGTCCCGTATGGAGATATTGAAAGTTCCGTAATTGGCAGTTTCTGTGAAAATAAGTTGATACCTTCTGTTATGAATACCCACTGACAACCACGCTGCAGGACAATATTTCATTGTTATTTTCATTGTTATTTTAATTAAGATAAATAAATTTTATTTTGATATACATACTGCTTTGATATTTGATTTATTTTAGTTGCTTGGATATTAGATTTGAACCAGTCGCACAGGTTGACTCTGTAACACCTACACTATATTTTTATGCCACACAAAGTGTTTTTATAATATATAGCTTCAAAATTCATATCTCTAAATATACTAATATATATTTATAGATTATTCATCATCCCCATAGCTGTTTAGCGCATACACACATCTCTCTTTTTCTTTGTACCAGTTCTTGCATTATCTGCTTTATGGGAGCAGATTAGTGTGTATTGCAAACGGCAGATTTGCGCACCATATACCCACCATTTTTTTTTTAAAAATCCAGTATAAAACTGTTTAAAAACTTACTTAGAAGCTGTCAGTTTGGCTCTGTTGAAAAGGTAGCTGGAAAGCCCACTGCAAGTGGCACATAAGACACTCCCCCCTCCCCCTTCTTTTGCATATGAAAAGACCCTTTACACAAACAGGAGCAAGCTGGAGTAGGTAGTCGAGCGTATTCACATAAAACTTTGGGGCTTGGTTAGGAGTCTGAAAATCAGAGCAATGTTATTTAAAAATAAGCAAAACTATACATTAATTTAAAAAAAAAACTTTATGGGCTATATAAATAGATTATCTACAAAACATTTATGCAAAGAAAAAAATGAGTGTATAATGTCCCTTTAAGTGAGTGTCACGGATACCAGACAGCCAAGGCTACCCTCCCCCCCACCCCCCTACAACCTCACCCCTGTTGTTATCTAGTCTAGGTGTGAAGTGTCTTTCTGTTATTGTGTGAGTCATCCATTGTCCTTTTGTAAGTCAGGATGTGATTAGAATCTTGTTTAACTAACCATTGTCTGATGTTTGTCTCATTGTATAATATTTGTTTCTATTTCTGTAGTAACTACCCCCATTTGTTGTGTGAGTCATCCATTGTGCTTTTGTAAGTCAGGATGTGATTAGAATCGTGTTTAACTAACCATTGTCTGATGTTTGTCTCATTGTATAATATTTGTTTCTATTTGTGTAGTAACTACCCCCATTTGTTGGAAATGTATAAAAGCTGTGTTTTCTGTGCAATAAAGCAGTTCTTATTTCACTTGAATGCTAGTCTATCTAGTTATTTGGGTGAGCTCCAGCTAAAATCACTTTCCTGGGCTACATAGCAGCCTGTTCCAGGCAAAGGAAGCACCCTCTGGCAGAGCTACGCTGGAGTCTGCCACAGGGTGGGACACTGAGTACTGGTGCTATTGGGCATAAGGGGTGGCTACAGGCATTGGTCCCTAGCCAGCTACATAGCTGCAGTAGGCAGGGAGGAAGCAGGACCCGTTTGGCGGAGCTACCCAGCCGGGGTATCCGAGGTATCCATCACATTGGCTGGCAGCGGTGGGATCTGCTTCTTCCACACGATTCCTGCTGACAGAGAAGGGCCACAGTAACTGGTAACTATGGAAGCCGAGTACCTAAGGAGAGTACAGGAGGCACTGACACAGCTGGGCGGTCCTGGTTCTGAACTGGACCAGCTGAGCTGCAGGAGCATTGTCCACCGACAACTATAGAGGGAGAGGCTTCAACAAGAAAAGGATTGTGATGGAAAGGTCCTCCCCACAGATGATGAGAGGTACTGGGTCCGGTGGGACTTGCGAGTGCTTTTCCTGGGAGAGCAGCCCATGGAGGAATGGCTATCGGAACTAGATTGACTGGTTTGGGCAGAGATGTGGGTGGAGGATGGCTATCGGGACCTCCAATGGCTCACTATGCAAGTACGGCCATGGCTGGAGGATTGCTCCCCCACAGAGGGTTTTGGCTTCGGCAGCCCTGGGTTACTATTGGAAAAGTTGACAGAAGACCCAGAATTTGGGAGCGGGGCGGAACTGAGAGTAATGAACATTGGCCACTCCCAAGCGCAGCTGTTGGATCTCTCAGGAGTACCCTGGCTGGTATCCGATATGGTATCGCTTATTGTCCAAGAATGGGGACTGGAAAAGGCATACAAGAGGCTGCTGGACCGAGTTCTGCAGCATGCCACGGAGTCTGCATGGAGCTGTGGTGCAGCACTCTGGGAATCATGGAGGTTGGCCTCTGATGAGTGACAACAGAGCATAAGCGACAACGAGCTGCTAGATACAGATCAGCAGCCTGGGCCCAAGCTTATAGACCTGGACAAAGGAACCACCCCAGCAGAAGCGCTGGCAACAGGGCAGAGAGCCGCCGGCCTCTGCTCAGCACCTGTAACAGCCCCAGGAAACCAGGCAGAGGAGGTAGGCGTCCTCCCTCCCCTTACAGAGAACCCCTTGCAGGGAGAGATGGATGTCGGTCTCTCTCCCCAGCGGCAGAGCCATCCCCTGGGAGCAGAGGTAGTCATCCTCCCTCCCCGTAAACAGAACTCCTTCCTAGGGGAGGAGACAGTCGGTCTCTCTCCCCAGCGGCAGAGCCAGGAGCAGGGAGAGGAGACAGTCGGTCTCTCTCCCCAGCAGCAGAGCCATCCCCTGGGAGCGGAGGTAGTAATCCTCCCTCCCCATAAGCAGAACCCCTTCCTGGGAGAGGAGACAGTCGGTCTCTCTCCCCAGCAGCAGAGCCATCCCCTGGGAGCGGAGGTAGTCATCCTCCCTTCTCTTAAGCAAAACCCCTTCCTGGGAGAGGAGACAGTCGGTCTCTCTCCCCAGCGGCAGAGCCAGGAGCAGGGAGAGGAGACAGTTGGTCTCTCTCCCCAGTGGCAGAGCCATCCCCTGAGAGCAGAGGTAGTAGTCCTCCCTCTGGGAATCATGGAGGTTGGCCTCAGATGAGTGGCAACAGAGCATAAGCGACAACGATCAGATCCTCATTGATTTTACCAGAATGGGCCAAACAATATCCTATATAGCAGAGAAAACCCACTGCTTGGTCCAGATTAAACCACCTTCAGATGCCGCTTCAGAAGAAAAACCGGGTGAGTGCACACCCCTAATGACGAGCCTTGATTGTTTTTTGTATAGAAATGGGTGCTGGAGGCTATTTGCAGCTTAATCTAAGAATTTCTCTTTTGTTGCTGAGAAACACATTGCATTAAAGATTTTACATTCTACATCGACCTCAAAACTTGTCATTAGGGGTGTGTGTTCACCTAGGGTATCGTTTTGGCCCATGCTGGTGAAGACACTGAGGAACCGATCAGGTCATCCACACACAGACACACCAGTTCGGACTGATCAGCACGGGGTCCCAGGGAGCTGACCGCTGAGAGTGTCAACCTGCCTTCAGAGCACCTACTTATCCTGGGTGCCAACTTCAATGCCAACTCAAATTGTGAGTGTGACTCTTCTCCTACTAGCCTACTCATTTTGGTAAACATGGTTACGCTATGAAGCCCCCTTTCTCTTCTTTTGTTTTATTCACAGACTAACCATTGCCCCTGCGGTTTCAAGTGGAGCGCCTAAGAGTCTTAACTGAAATAACATTTTGACACAAACTTTGGAATTTTATTTTGTGATACATTGCGGTATTTGAACAATAAATTAATAGTAACAAATAGATATTAAAAAAAATTAATTCTACAACATTATATATAGTATATAAATATTAGCTGTTTTTGTTTCTTTGGATTTCCTTTTTTGCAAATATTGCTCTGATTGAGCTTGTGCTCCCCCAAAACAAAGTGTTGTTGCTTTGAAAGTTGTTATCAGGTTACAGTAAAGGCCTATGTTAGAACAATATATCATATGACAATAAAAGCTTAAATCATGCAATAGAAGGGGGTCCTAATTTACATTCTTTCCAGCATGATTGTTTGATACATGCCAACAGTCAGCTAGAGCCTCCATTTTTAAGTGCAAAACCCCCTTTCAGCTATGCTAGAAGGTCCTTTTAAACCCAGCTTTCCTAACTTAAGCTCTCAACCCAAAACTTTTTTTCTCAATTTCATAACTTTTCAGCAGCTCTTTGTAAATAATATGCAATCCATGCCTACAGGTAATCAACATGATTTAAACTAAAATAATTTTAATCTTTATGCTGTCCTTGCACTTCCAAAATGTTAATTCCTATCTTTTGTATTTGCTTGATTAATGCAATGTGGAGTGAGGTGGTATTTTATCATACCAAATTGTATTTTTATATTGTAGATGGGTACAAGAGTCTACCTTTTCTTAAACCAAGTGGGTGTTAAATTTATTGGGGATAGATAGTTTTTTTTCCATCTATAAAATTAAGCAGACTGGTCAGTTCTTTTCTGATTACATTAAATTTTGCAAATGAGAGATCCTTTGGAATATTTTGCTACCTCGTAGCACTGGATGGATACATGTTCTGATGATAGACAGCCAGATATATGATAGATAGATAGATAGATAGATAGATAGATAGATAACTAGATGGATATCATTTATGCATATTTTCATCTATAAAACTGAGCAGACTAATAACTTATCTGACTGGTTATAATAGTAATATTTTCAGATAGATCGATAATGGATGGATGTACAGACAGATCAAAAGTCTAATAGATAGACATAAATAGAGAATACATTTTTTCATCTATAAAATTTAGCAAACTAATTAGTAACTACTTCCCTGATTTCTTATAATAGTATTTATTTATCCTTTGAAATATGTATTTATATGTAGTTATATTGTCTTTCAATGGAGAAGGCTTTATCAAACTATTAGACTACTCTATAGTGAGTGCCAAGGATTTACAACATATGACTGCTCTATAGAAATTTACTTTTTTTCAACCGGTAACAATATTTATGTAAAACTGATAGTCTTTCCTGACATATAGTATACATATTGCATGGACATTCAACTTCATATCTTGACATATGTTCACTTTTAGATGTTACATTATTCTTTAATAACATAATGCAATAACTGATCTTAAATGCAGTATTCATTTTAAGTTTTTAATGAGAAAATATTGTCCAGAAAGAAAACATAATATGATACTTTGCTGTTAAATGAATAGAAAGATTACACATCATTATTAGAGGTTACACGACACTGACTTCCAGACAGTCCTGTTTTTGTACTGTGATGTGGTGTTTAACACCATTGGGTCACTGAGCTTTATAAAACAATCATTAATGAACTGTCTGCACTTCATTAAAAGCAATAAACCACAGTGCTAATGGGTACTAATTGGTCTGCATGCAAACATATGCACGCCTCAGTAGATTTTCAGCTGAAGGCAAATTAGGTCCATAATAAGCAGATGCCTTATTTAACCCTTCTTCTGGGTATAATAGATAAATGTACACTTTGTCTTCCATTGTTTGTTTCTCCACTACGTAGAAATGTTCTATGATTGTTTGTTTTTTGCTGTTTACTGATTTACATTGAATTTGTGCATAAAACAAATAAATGTGCAAGTGTAACACATCGTAATCATTGTTCCCTCTAACGCCACATTTTGTGAGCGGCCCAGCAGTTAATAAGGTAATAAGGGAGCTATACCTTATGGTCTGCATTGTGCAGTGTTTGCTAACTGCAGGGTATGGTTCCCTAATTAACAGTTTCACTGCTAGGCCGCTCACAAAATGTGGTCTTAGAGGGAACACTGATCGTAATGTGTCTATAATAAATTGAACAATAATATTTTCTGTTTTCAAAACTTTATGTTAAAGTGCATTGGGTTCTGAATGTCTTTTTACCATCTGAGGGACTGAATGGTGTCTAATTTGCATTATAATTTGCAATTGGCTGGTGTATGATAATAGGGAGGAGTCTCATTTACCACCCATATTACTTCTCATTACAACAAAAAGGAAAAAAAAATACTAATTTCAACTAAAAAAATATATTGCTCAAACTTGACACAACAAAGTGACATGCATATTTTTTTTATTGTAACTCAGGGGGCTTAGTTTAGAGGGGAGGGGGGTTAGGAGATAGGTTAGTTTGTGTTTGGTGTATGTGGCGGTATAGGGGTTAACAATTTAGTACTTACCGTGGGTATGTGGCGGTATAGGGGTTAATAGTTTATT
This sequence comes from Bombina bombina, assembly GCF_027579735.1. Taxonomy (NCBI): domain Eukaryota; kingdom Metazoa; phylum Chordata; class Amphibia; order Anura; family Bombinatoridae; genus Bombina; species Bombina bombina. The sequence goes on from NC_069499.1 coordinate 195,327,642, forward strand.
ACTTGCGGTGGGTATGTGGTGGTGTTGGGGTTAATAGTTTATTACTTGCGGTGGGTATGTGGCGGTATAGGGGTTAATAGTTTAGTACTTGCGGTGGGTATGTGGTGGTATAGGGGTTATTAGGATAGATACTTGCATTGGGGATGTGGCGGTTTAGATCCTTATTAGTGTAGTGTTAGCTTGCGATTGTGGGATACTTTAGTTTAGGGGTATTAGGATTAGTGATTAGGATAGTGCTTGCTGTGGCTATGTGGTGGTATAGGGGTTAATAATTTAGATACTTGTGCTGGGTATATGGTGGTTTTACGGGTTAATAGAATAGATACTTGAGGTGGATATGTGGTGGTTTAGATCTTCATTAGTGTAGTCTTAGTTTGTGATTGTGGGGTACTTCGGTTTAGGGTTATTAGGATTAGTGGTTAGGCACGGCAGTTATATTTGAAAGGATCCTTTACTATACATCGCCAATATGGGTGATGATGTTGCGTGTTACCTATAGTCAGCATCGCCGACCAATGCATATATAGTAACAGTGATGCTGACATAGCAGGGGATCCTATGGACTATTTTGCCGCCTCGTAGCAGTTTCGATCATCAGGGGTCTTCATCTGAACTTCAAATGAGTAGTAGATATTTTTCTGAGAAATTTCAAAGTGATGTCTATTTCCACTCCCTCCTATATCAGCTAGTCACAAACGCATATATCTATAGTCTGTGAATTCTTGCACATGCTCAGTAGGAGTTGGTGACTCAAAAAGTGTAAAAATAAAACGACTATGTACATTTTTCCAATGGAAGTAAATTGGAAAGTTGTTTAAAATTGCATGCTGTGCCTGAAATATTAGTTTACTTTTGACTTGAGCGTCCCTTTTACTGCAAACTTTGAATCCTAGTTGACTGCTTCCGCACTACAAGCTGTAAAACTGTATACATGTTAAATATGAACATTTCATAAGTATAATATTAAGTAGAAATGAGATGCTAAACATTTTACTGGCAAATAGGTCTGCAAAGCACTGCTTTCATTTTCTAAATGTACTATTGTTTATTAAACTGAAAGCAGTAAGAAAAACAAGCTGGTAGATTAGCAGCTACATAGAGATAGATGCCAATTACATAGATAGACAGACAGATTCTAATCAATAGCATGCAGTTCTACTACAACAAATAAGATGCAGCCAAAAAGCAATTTACCAAAGTAATCACCACAAACACTAGTCACTCCACAGTTATATGAAAGCAGTAATATTCCAGCAAACATAAAAGTCACATCATTGTAAAAATAAATAAATAAAATAAATTCTCTTTTTTTTTGTTGGTATAATTACATTTTTCATAATAATCTAATATTACACATTTATTGAATAGACAATATAATCAGGTTAAAGGCATAAACAATTTCATTAAAAGGAAGCATCAACAGTCTGTATTTTTTGCTGAAAATTATTAAAAAATATTCTCAGTCCAGGGTCATATACTTTTGTAGGGACGTTTGAGATTAGTGATGTCATCAACTTCAAACAATATTATGTTGTGTCTGGCACAGAGACTCATTCATTAGGGCATGAAATATTCTTCACTGTGACATGTGAAGAGTGTAATTCAGCAATTGATATTACAGTCAGTAGAGTGTAAACATCACATGTCCCAATTAACTTTTGCTTTGGAGTTATACCAAAAACTAGTTTTTTTCAGAATTAGTTCTTTAAAAGCACTGGCCTCCATTCCAGTTCATTAGAATTCCCACAATTTTCTGATTCAAAGCTATTTCAGTCTATTATTTATCAAGTAGCGGATGCTGCTTTGGAGCTCTTGTGGTACATGCTTATTCATGCCAGCCTTCCTAAGTTAAAGGGACAGTAAAGTCAAAATTAAACTTTTGTGATTCAGAGCATACAATTTTAAACAATTTTCCATTTTACTTATATTATCTTATTTGATTATCTTTTATCGAATTTGATTTGTTCTCTTGTTATCAATTGCTGAAAAGCATAGCTAGGTAGGTTGAGAAGCAGCAATGTACTACTGAGAATTAGCTATTAATTGGTGGCTGCGCATATATGCCTCTTTTTATTGGCTCACCATATGTGTTCAATTAGCTCCCAGTAGCTCTGTCAAGAAACGATGCCAAGAGAATGAAGTAAATTTGATAATAGAAGTAAATAGAAAAAGTATTTTAAAATTGTATGGTCTATCTTATCTAAATCATTAAATATTTTTTGGGGGTTTCATATCCCTTTAAGAAGCAGTGGTCACATGCTTACTCAATGATAAATGCAGGCAGCAGACTAACAGTATCCACTGCCTATTGAAAACAAGCAGACAGGTTCCCTAGCTGGGAACATTGTCCACTCATTAAATGATGATAAATGGCAGTCATAGTGCAATAACACACCCTATTCCCTCTTTTTTATTATTAAAGTTTTGTGTGCGCTGTGTTCACATGTTTAGAAACAAAAATATTAAACCAGACTTTTATAGCTATGCTGTAAACAATTTTGGACAATTAGGGGTCTCTTAGGAAGATTAAAAATAGCAAAATAGTGGGGTTACAAATTACAGTTTAAAATAAATGAAAATCCTGTAAAAAAAAAAAAAACACTGTCGCCGTTTTATTTACAGTTCACACCAAAATGGGAATTGGTCTTTAACAAACAATCAGGTAGATTACAAGTTATGGGCGCAACGGGGTGTGAAACAAATGCAACAAAAGTTTAGTTGATTCACACTCCATTGTGCTGCCATTACAAGTTTTCAAACAGCCGGCTTGTGCGTGCGATATGGTTGCGCTGAACTCTATACCGCACAAAGTACAAGTGCTGTTTTGAAGTGCTCATGCACGCTTTCCCCATAGACATTATAGGGGAGAGCAGGTTAGAAAAAACCTAACACCTGCGATCGCGGAATGAAAAGCTCCGTAACGCAGCCCATTGATGTTTATGGGGGGAAAAAAAGTTAAGTTTAAACTTAACACCCTAACATAAACCCCATGTCTAAACACCCCTAATCTGCCGCCCAAGACATCGCCAACACCTACATAAAGTTATTAACCCCTAATCTGCCACTCCCGATATCGCCACCAGCGAAATAAAACTATTAACCCCTAATGTGACGCTCCCAATATCGCCGCCACTATACTAAAGTTATTATCCCCTATTCCCCTGCACCCCAACATCACTTACACTATAATAAATCTATTAACCCCTATTCTGCCGCTCCCCGACATCGCGCCACTAAATAAAGCTATTAACCCTTAAACCTCTGGCCTCCCACATCACTACCACTAAATAAACCTATTAACCCCTAAACCGTCAGCCCCCACTTAGCAACAACCTAAATTAAACTATTTTTTGGGTGATTTTTCTTATTAGTTTAGGGTTTGGGCTTTTCTTAAAAGAGCTTACTTAATGCCCTTTTCAGGGCAATGTAAAATAGCTAAATGCACTTTAAAGGGCAATGCCCTTTTCAGTGCAATGGGTAGCTTAGGTTTTTGTTAGAGTTAGGTTTTTTTTTTATTTTGCCAGGTTGGTTAGGTGGTGGGTTTTACTGTTGGGGGGTCTTTGCATTTTTTTTTACAGGTAAAAGAGCTGTTTAACTTAGGGCAATGCCCTACAAAAGGCCCTTTTAAGGGCTATTGGTAGTTTATTGTAGGCTAAGTTTTTTTATTTTGGGTGGCCTTTTTTATTTTTATAGGGTTATTAGATTAGGTGTAATCCTTTTTTATTTTTGATAATTTCGTTTGTTACTTTTTGTCATTTTTATTTTTTGTAATTAGATACTTTGTAATTTTTATAGTAGTGTTAGGATTTTTTTAAATGTGTATTTTAGTTTTCTTTAATTGGTAGTTAGTTTAATTTTAGTTTAATAGTTATATTAGTTTAATTGTTAGTTAAAACGTACACCTAGATTACGAGTTTTTGTCGGTAAGGCTTGCGTTGCTAATGCACAGTTTTTTCTCACCGCTCACTTAAAACAACGCTGGTATTACAGGTTTTTTTAACCCGGCGTAAGCCACAAAAAAGTGAGCGTAGAGCAGAATTTAGCTCCACATCTCACCTCAATACCAGCGTTGCTTACGGTAGCGGTGAGCTGGCAAAACGTGCTCGTGCACGATTTCCCCATAGGAATCAATGGGGCAGAATCGTCTAGGAAAAAACCTAACACCTGCAAAAAAGCAGCGTTCAGCTCCTAACACAGGATTCCTATGGGGAAAGTAAATTTATGTCTACACCTAAAACCATAACATGAACCCCGAGTCTAAACACCCCTAATCTTACACTTATTAGTCCCTAATCTGCCGCCCCCGATATTGCCAACACCTGCTTTATATTATTAACCCCTAATCTGCCGCTCCAGACACCGCCGACACCTACATTATACTAATGAACCCCTAATCTGTTGCCCCCAACATCGCCGACACCTACATTATATTTATTAACCCCAATCTACCTTCCCCACTGTCGCCGCAATCTAACTACACTTATTAACCGCTAATCTGCAGCCGCCAACGTCGCCGCCACTATAATAAAGTTATTAACCCCTAAATCTAAGTCTAACCCTAACCCTAACACCCCCCTAACTTAAATATAATTTAAATACATCTAAATAAAATTAATAGTATTAACTAAATTATTCCTATTTAAAACTAAATACTTACCTATAAAATAAACCCTAAGATACCTACAATATAACTAATAGTTACATTGTATCTATCTTATGGTTTATTTTTATTTTACAGGCAAGTTTGTATTTATTTTAACTAGGTACAATAGTTATTAAAAAGTTATTAACTATTTAATAACTACCTAGCTAAAATAAGTACAAATTTACCTGTAAAATAAGCCCTAAGTTACAATTACACCTAACACTACACTATCATTCAATTAATTACCTAAACTAACTACAATTAAATACAATTAAATTAAATAAACTAAAGTACAAAAAACACCACTAAATTACAAAAAATAATATAATAATTACAAGAATTTTAAACTAATTAAACCTAATCTAATCCCCCTAATAAAATAAAAAATCCCCCCAAAATAAAAAATTTTTTTAATGTTGGGGGGGTATTGTATATTTTTTTACAGGTAAAAGAGCTGATTACTTTGCGGCAATGCCCTGCAAAAGGCCCTTTTAAGGGCTATTTGTAATTTAGTATAGGGTAGGGAATTTTTTATTTTGGGGGGCTTTTTATTTTATTAGGGGGATTAGAGTAGGTGTAATTAGTTTAAAATTCTTGTAATTATTTTTTTATTTTCTGCAATTTTGTGTTTTTTTTTCTTGTACTTTAGTTTATTTAATTTAATTGTAATTAATTGTAGTTAGTTTATGTAATTAATTTAATTATAGTGTAGTGTTAGGTGTAATTGTAACTTAGGTTAGGATTTATTTTACAGGTAAATTTGTACTTATTTTAACTAGGTAGTTATTAAATAGTTAATATATAATAATTTATTTAATTGTAGTAATTTTATTTTGTTTTATTTAAATTATATTTAAGTTAGGGGGGTTAGACTTAGGGTTAGACTTTGAAATTTAGTATAGGGTAGGGAATTTTATTATTTTGGGGGGCTTTTTTATTTTATTAGGGGGATTAGATTAGGTGTAATTAGTTTAAAATTTTTTAATTATTTTATTATTTTCTGTAATTTAGTGGGAGGGTTTCGTACTTTAGTTTATTTTATTTAATTGTAGTTAATTGTAGGTAATTTATTAAATTAATTTAATTATAGTGTAGTATTAGGTGTAATTGTAATTTAGGTTAGAATTTATTTTACAGGTAAATTTGTATTTATTTTAACTAGGAAGTTATTAAATAGTTAATAACTATTTAATAACTATTCTACCTAGTTAAAATAAATACAAATTTGCCTGTAAAATAAATATAAACCCTAAGCTAGCTACAATGTAACTATTAGTTATATTGTAGCTATCAGGGTTTATTTTATAGGTAAGTATTTAGTTTTAAATAGGAATAATTTATTTAATTGTAGTAATTTTATTTCGTTTTATTTAAATTATATTTAAGTTAGGGGGGTTAGACTTAGGGTTAGACTTAGGTTTAGGGGTTAATAAATTTAATATAGTAGCGGTGACTTTGGGGGCGGCAGATTAGGGGTTAATAAATGTAAGTAGGTGTCGGCGATGTTAGGGATGGCAGATTAGGGGTTAATAAAATTTAACTAGTGTTTGCAAGGCGGGAGTGCGGCAGTTTAGGGGTTAATATATTTACTAAAGTGGCAGCGACGTCCGGTCAGCAGATTATTTAAGTGTTTGCGATGTGGGGGGGGGGGCTTCGGTTTAGGGGTTAATAGGTAGTTTATGGTTGTTAGTGTACTTTTTAGCACTTTAGTTAAGAGTTTTATGTTACGGCGTTAGCCCATAAAACTCTTAACTACTGACTTTTAAATGTGGTAGGAGTCTTGACAGGAGAGTGTGTACCACTCACTTTCTCCAAGACTCGTAATACCGGCGTTAGGAAAATCCCATTAAAAAGATAGGATACGCAATTGACGTAAGGGGATTTGCGGTAAGCTCGAGTCCTGGAAGAAAAGTGAGCGGTACACCTATACCTGCCAGACTCAGAATACCAGCGGGCGTTAATAAGCAGCGTTGGGACCTCTCAACGCTGCTTTTTAAGGCTAACGCAAGACTCGTAATCTAGGCGTTAGTTTTTTCAATTTGACAGGTAAATTTTAATTTCATTGTAAAATTGTAATTTTAATATAAAGTTAGGGGGCGTTAGGTTTAGGGGTTACTAGTTTAAATTAGTTTATTGCAATGTGGGGGGCTCTCGTTTTTTAAGGGTTAATAGTTTAATTTTGTATATTTTGTTGTGGGAGGCTTGCGGTTTAGGGGTTAATAGGTTTATTATAGTGGCGGCGGTATCGGGGGAACAGCGGAATAGGGGAGAATAACTTTAGTATAGCGGGGGCGATGTGGGCGGATGGCAGATTAGGGGTTAATAATATTTAAATAATGTTTGTGATGCGTGAGGGTGGCGGTTTAGGGGTTAAAGGGACTGTACACTGTAAAATTGTTTTTATATAAAGCTATTTTCAATGACTAGTTATACCAGCTGCAGAGTATAAAATGTAAGATAAATTGCATTTTTCGGTTTATTTGTGTATATGACGTAGCTGGTTTTGTGCTTTTAAACCACAGCCTATTACAGTGGGTTGAGCTTCAGCTAATATCAGATCTCGTTATGTTATCACTTTGTGTACACACACTTACTTCCTTATCTTATATTTGTCTAGAAACCAAAGCGCAATACTTAGAGAGAACAATAGAAAATTATCATTTTATTACTTAACTATCATGCCCCCCACTGAGAGTGTAATCTATTCTGCTGGCTGTGTTTACTTAGGCTATTCAATAGAATATACTCCAGTATAGAAACTTTCAGTATAGGTTGAGATACCACAGGCTAAATCAGCTATTTCAAATGCCAAAAAAAGGGCTAAAGGAGCTATTTGTAAACAATTTAAAACACTCCAGCGGGTAAAATGAATAATTGGGAACAATTTAAAGGGGAGAACATTTTTGGGTGAACTGTCCCTTTAATAACTTTATTATAGTGGTGACGATGTCGGAGAGCGGCGGAATAGTGGTTAATAAATTTTATTAGTATCAGCGATGTCGGGAGCGGCAGATTAGGGGTTAATAACTTTAATATAGTATTTGCGATGCGGGAGGGCCTCAGTTTAGGGGTTAATAGGTAGTGATGGTGTTTAGTGTTTTATGAGTTTTATGTAACAGTTTTGTTGCATAAAACTCATAACTACTGCTCTCAGATGGCGGTACGGATCTTGTTGTTATAGGGTGTAACGCAAGCTTTTTAGCCTCACTGCAAAACTCGTAATGGCAGCGCTATGAAAGTTGCATGAAAAAACTTAATTTTTACGAGTGCGGGACTGACATTGCGTTAGAGGCTAAAAGGCTTGCTGTACAGCTATACTGACAAGACTCATAATGGCTGCGTTGCTGTTTTAATGCTGAAATTTTTTCAGCATTAAACCACGAACGCAAAACTCATTATCTAGATGAATGGAAATAAACCTTGTTTAAAACAATCCTTATAAAAGTGGCAAAGTGACCATATAACGATAGAAAAACAGTGCACAGTCTACCCATACTAACAACTTAAAAAAAAGAAGCAAGTCCTTTATTGGTTAAGCGTTATCATAGTTATATTTCTAATATGAGTCAAATTGAACACCACAATGTAGATGACATGATATATTAACTGTTGTTGCACCACTACATTTTGGGTCTATTCTTATAGAATGTTTTGAAAGGAATCTTAAGAGAGAAAAAATATTTGGAAGAAATAAATATTTGTAAAACAATTGAAAATATTAGATAGATATTATGTGTATTTAATGAGATGTATATATATATATATATATATATATATATATATATATATATATCACTAATGTTAGTTGAGCATGTGTGCAATGTATACTTAATGATAGAGGTTTGTCTACCCCTTTAAATGTGGTGTTAACTATGCAACATATGGGTCATTGAAAAAGTATGATCTTACAAAACACGTTGACCTACTTGATGTCTTGATTTTATTTTACATGAGCATTTAATAAAAGCCTTTTTTTGGCATTAATCCTGGCATCCTGATTGACACGTAGACTGGCCAAAGTGTGCGGGGAACTGGATTTTCTTTTGTTAACAACGTAAAATATGCATTTAGATGGGTTAGAAGTGGTGCCGATTTAAAAAAAGATTGTAATAGTTGACTATGGAAGCTACAACTAAGCAATCTCCTGTAAAATATTATTTTAAAAATAGTACTGTTAGTGACAATCAAGTCAGTGTGAGTAGATTTTCAATCAAATATTAAAAATTAAATAATAAAAATGAAATAGAGGGAACTGGCAGCAATATTCTGTGCTGCTTCACCCTCTAGAAAAACGAGGGTTATCTCAGTCTTATAAGGTAATCCTGATATCAGATTTGATGAGCCTGAATGTACTTCAATTTTTACATCAATTGAGCTGGTTATTATGACACCAGGCAGGCTTAATATGCCAGAACTTTAATCTGGGTTTATGGCCTTCACACTTACCCCCTGGCAGGAGACATTTGGGCCCCTGTCGTATCATATTACCATCAATACTAATACTCCTGTAAACCATAGCTACTAACTTTATTTTAGCAATTGTTAGTGCTGATGGAACATTGCTAAGAAGGCTAGCTAATTTGAACAGGTTTTAAATCATGGAATCCCTTGAATGCTCAGAGTCTAAGATATTGCAGCTCTTGCATGACCACTTCCAAAGCCTGGAGAAGAGGTTTGATGAAGCCCTTGAAAAATGCTGTTTTCACACTGCAAAAGGCATACAAAGTACAGGCAACAAAGGAGGCAGAGCTCCATAGAGGTTTATATGTGAAAACCTGGTGAATAATTTCAGTATACAAGGCAGCCTTATAGTGTTGGAAGAGGAGGAGAAAAATCTGACTTTGGCAAACCTGGGAATGCACATGTCTGGTAATTATCCATACTCGCACCCCACTAAGGCTAATAGAGGCGCCCTGACAATCGATGCGTTTAAAGAGCAGAGATCAATGACGGCAAGGAGTTCCTAGTCAGATACAAGCATAGTGACAAGAGTTCTGTCTTGCAGCAGACTTTAATTTTTGGGACCAGAGTGTTCTACAAAAGATTCATTTTTTCCCTCTTATACACTTACACCTGGGACATGTTTACTTAACTGTATTGGCAACTCAAAAACTCATGCTACAGAGTCCTGGAGGCTCCTCTATCATGCCCTAGACCCAAGCTACCTTGGAATATGTATTTTGAAAACTGAGGTCAGTTAAGGTGTGCCTGAATACCCCTAAAGCCTAATTAAGGCACATTTATACCTGTGGTGATTTCCTTTCTATAGTACTACAATACAGGACTGGAGATAATTGTGGAACTATAGCTAATTCATGTACACTCATGTTGATAGACTACATGCTCCAGGAGATGCTTTGACATCATGTTTACTAGCAGTTTGTTATATTGTTTGTGTTACACCCTTTACTTATTACTGTGACCCAGTTTAAGCTACAGTAACCATAAATGTTAAAAGAACTGTGTCTACAGAGTGCAGAATATTTACATATTGTCACACGCATAAGAGTGGGTTTAGGGGTTTGGAGCTCAGACGTAGAGGTGTTAGGATTAAATCCATCTTGGGTGTTTAAAGGAGCTAGTGAGATGGTTTTTTTTGAGGAACTACCCTTTTAGGCATTGTTGCAAATGACAGACAAGGTAAGTTTATTGTACAGGAACCTATAGAGTCAAATTTTGGAGCCAGGATTTGGAGCCTTTGTGAGAGCCACAGGACTTGGCAGCAGTAATGCCCACCCTGGACCCGAAGTCTAAAGTAGTTCCCAATTTAGGGCCTAGGACTGGAGTAACCACTCTAGGACCGAGGACTGGAGAAGGATACTGGTGCTGGCAGACACCCTCTGCAGGAATTGAGTACTGGAGCAGGATACTGGTGATTGGCAAACACCCTCTGCAAGGCTTGGGTACTAGAGCATACTGCAGTGACAGGTGGGTGACACTGGATACACAGAAAGCTGTGACAGACTGGTACCAGGAGAATAGTCTGAAGACAAGCTGAGGAATACCAGAGAGCAGTCCTATCAATCACCAAACACAGGTAGTATCCAGAATAATAATCAGAAGACAAGCAAAGTTCAGTATACCAAGTGTACAAAGAAATTTGGTCCTAGAAACTCTAGCATGTAGTCAACCCCAAGCCGGAAGTATAACCAGAAGGTAAAGGTCACCCAAAACTCCACTATCTCCTGGAGTGCCATAGCTGGAGAGTGGACGAACCCAATCCGCAAAGAGATAATAGGGGAATGGAGAGTAGCAGGAACTACACATTGGTGAAAATTAAAATGTCCATAATTTATTTAAACAAAGTAAAAAATACACAATACAAAAAAAAGGCAGGACAGGTGAAAAAAACTATACAGACAGCAGCGGTAGGACAAAGACCCATGTCTGTCTTTGTCCCCCAGCTGCTGTCTGTATCGTTTTTTTCACCTGTCCTGCCTTTTTTTTGTATTGTGTATTTTTTACTTTGAATAAATTATAGACATTTTAATTTTCACCAACGTGTAGTGCCTGCTACTCTCTATTCCCCTATTCAGTATACCAAGGAAGCAGTCCGATCTTCCACCAAGCACAGGGGTGATCCAATAGAAAGGTCAGTATACAAGTCGAAATCAGATGCCAGGAGATACACCAAAACAGCTTGAATTCAGGAAACAGTGCAGAGGCACCAAGTAAATTAACCACAATGTCAGGGCAGGGAGTTGTCTGAGAGTCTGCCTTATATAATGGTGTTGACTGAGTAACTGCCTGCTGCTGACAAGCAGGTGGAACTAAAGAGCCAGCCAGTGCAGGCAGCAGGTCAGCAAGAAAATGAGTCAAAACAAAGCCCTCTGGTAGCTCAAAGAGAAAGCAACAGTCTGTGAACCTAGTCCAAGGTTCAATACCTGGCATGGGTGTGACACATACGTTCCTTTTATTATCTTCCAATCTTTTAATGATATTTTAGTGTTTCCTTTGTTGGTGACATATGAATCCACTTGTGTGTGATGGTCTTGTTTCATTGCCAGCGACAAGTAGCCTTGACCAACTCATAGACACCTGTTAGAGGCATGACTTGCGTGCATCCTGCCTGTAATTTATATATATGATCATAGATTTATCTATCTCCCTAGGGGATATGGTTATGTTTTGGCTCACAAGTGTGGATTGGCTTTCTCATATCTGTCTTACTATTAGCTATAGGCAGATAGCTTGTAGCCATTATGGTCTGTCTGATAAAAATATATTTTCATGAAGTGGTCCTAGAGACAGCCTTGGAATAAAGCCCCTCACATTTACTACTCTGTTTAACAATCATACCTGACAACTCAGTGTGATTTTTCTGTATCTTTAAGTGATCTAGCTTATAGATGGATGGGCTGTCTCCTACTTGTTTTGCTAGTTCCATATAGTTATGTCTAGTATCATATAGGCAGCAGGCAACTATTAAGGTTTCTGTTTCAACAGTTATCTTCATAAAGCTGTCCAGAGATAGCAAGTTTATATTTCTTATATTTTCAAATTCCAGTGTCAAAACTGAACAGGAAATGCATTTAAAACACAGTTTGTTCCTTGTGTTTTTTAAAGTGTCTTAGCGTGGGTACATTCAAACTAAAACTTTATTAGTTCATTTTAAAAAAAAATTGTACTTTCTTATTAAATATTTTTTTTTGTATTCCTTCTCATATACTCTCATATATAATTGTTTGACAATGATACAGCCTTATCAAATATACACTTTGTTATTGCGTAATTCTATCTTTGGAATCCTCTATAAAAGAGTTCTGCAACCAATAGCGATTTCCCTGTGTATTAAAGAGTTGTTACAAAACAACTTATTTTAACAAATAAATTATTGGTCTTAAAAACTCTTTACTCTTTCAGTTTGGGTAAACACTATTTACGGCTATTTCTCTACCAACTGTGCTGTACTTATGATTATTATAACTAGAGAGTTACAAGGAGCTTCTATCGTATCAAGTCAAATAACGTTACCACCACAAAACTTAAAATAGGGTTCCCAAGACTCCCCATCAACCTCCCCTCCTCTCTAAAGCCAGTTCTAGTGGGAGCAAAACATTTTGTAAAATAAAGAGAACAAAGCTCCTATGTTCTATCTGAATTATGAAAGAAAAAAATTTGGTTCAGTATCCCTTTAAGTGGCATAAAAGTGTTTTATTATTGCACAAAGGCTTAAATATAACTATGTGATTAATCCCTGGCAAAGTGAGTTAAACACATACTTGAAGTCAGTTCATGAGCATAAATATTACTGGGACCTAGCTGAGCACATCAGGTGAGTCATTGACAAGAGGCCTCTGTGAGTAGCTACCAACGACCAGCTATCTCTTAGTAGTGCGTTGCTGCTCCTGATCATATCTAGGTATGCTTTTCAACAAATGGTAACAAGAGTATAAATCATTTTAAAAATAAACATATTTAAATGTGTTCTAAAATGGCTTGTTCTGTCTAAACCATGAAATTTGAATTGTGATATTCATGTTTCTTTATAATGAAAGATATCTGACCTAATTTCTTGGGTATTTGAGATTGTTAAATACACAGTTTGAATTGATTGGTCTTTAATACACAGTTCAATTGGATTCAATTAAAATATTCCTTTAAATATTTTGTTGCACAAAAATGTTTAGCTCTGATACATACTGCAAAGGTTATGTACGTGCAAAAATACAAGCATTATGAATTAAATGAGTACCTGGCTATAAATTTATATATATATAGGTCATATATATATATCAATATATATACAGTATCTCACAAAAGTGAATACACCCCTGTATAAATAGATGTATAAATGCAATATCTCTGTAATATTTATGTTCTTGTATAATGTTAAATGTAGTTCCTGTTAAGTTATGTTAAAAGGAGGAACTGGTCCTCTAATATTAGAAAAACTGAAGCTTGACCATCACACATTACCAATAGCTTAAATTAATGGAAATTAATGGACACATGTAAACAGACCCAGATACCGAAATATGTTTGCTTCCCTCATCTGCACTATGTGTACCCTTGTCACTATTGTCTTGCACTATTTTGTGATATTGTTCAAGCATTCTTAAAAAAAATTAAAGGGACAGTAAACACCAGAATTTTTGTTGTTTAAAAAAGTAGATAATCCCTTTATTAGCCATTCCCCAATTTTGCATAACCAACACAGTTATAATAATATACTTTTTACCTCTGTGATGACCTTGTATCTAAGCCTTTGCAGACTGCCCCCTTATTTCAGTTCTTTTGACAGACTTGCATTTTTAGCCAATCTGTGCTTGCTCTTAGGAGCTTCACGTGCCAGAGCTCAATGTTATCTATATGAAACACATGAACTAATGCTCTCTAGTGGTGAAAAACTGTCAAAATGCTTTCCGATTAGAGGCAGTCTTCAAGGTCTAAGAAATAAGCACATGAACCTACTAGATTTAGCTTTCAACTAAGAATACCAAGAGAACAAAGCAAAATTGGTAATAAAAGTAAATTGGAAAGTAGTTTAAAATTACATGTCCTATTGAAATCATTAAATATTTTTTGCGACTTTACTGTCCCTTTAAGTTATAAAAAAAAAATGACTATACCCTGTCCTTTTAGGCAACACATATCCTACAACCATACTACCAGACCACCTGTCTCTGCCCTCAAAATACCTTTGACTCCACCTCATTCTGCATTGACACTGCCCATGGAACACCCCCCATAAGAACGCATTCACCCACTCTGAATGCAGCTGTGGAATACCAGTGACTTCCCCCAAGAGTATGAAAGGATAAATAGATAGGAGCGCCAAAAAATAGGCAGGGTCTTATGTGATTAATAATTGTAGGTCTGATGCTAGACCCTAGGTTGGGATAGCATATATTGGATGTTTAGAAAAGTCCCTATATAAAATTATGTATCACAAGGATAGGTTTAGAAATTGGGTATGATGTGTTTATCCAAAAATATTTATTACAATTTGCACAAAGTATCATATAATTAAAAGCAATTAGGTACAATTCACAGAATATTATATAGTTAAAAGACAATTAAGTACATGGATCCATGTGGACAAAATCCTATTTCATATACGTGTGTCCTAAAATTATCTAAAAACAAATATGGCTGTCTGAATGTTAAAATGTGTGTGAGTCTCACATATACAGTATGATGGTGAGGTCGTACTGGTGGGTGACCTCTCTAATGTAATTGACACAAAAATTGTGTGATAAAAGTACAAAAATACCAATATAACATAAAATTTGATTGAAAAAAGGGGATTGGTATAGTGGACAAAGAAGTGAACGTTGTGATCAAAAGATATTTAAAAACAGTCTCCAAAGATGAGATCTACAAAAACAGTTAAAGTGAGCATGTGAATAAATACAAATAAGAATGTGATCCACAAAAACATATATGTGTATATAAAAACAAATCACAAAAAGCTTTTTTATAAAAATATTGAAAAAATGCTGAAAAAACTTTTGTGAACAACAGGTGTGTACACAGACTAGTTAGTGTGATTATAAAGTCATTTTTGGAGGTGTGAAAGTTCCTGGAATTCAGTCCATTTGGTATAATGATCCTTTGAAGATCCTTTGTTTGTAATCCTAAAAAATGTTGGAAGTCCTAAAAAATGTTTGACGATCAAAGTGTAAAAATATAAAAATATAAAAATTGTGTAAAAGTGTGATCAATGTGTAGAAAAAATGATGAAATAGAAATAGTAAAAATAAAAATAATGGAAAAAATAAAAATAAGGTTACTCTGGAAATTCCTCAAAACCTATAAATAGAAAATACTGACATAGTGTAATACTGTTTAGGTATTTTAAAATTAGTAGGAATAAAACTCACCATATATCTGTCAACGCGTTTCGGCCTGCCAAGGAGGCCTTTTTCAAGACTAATATATGGTGTTGGTGAGCTAGAACTTATATACCCTTACTTGACCAATCATCACTATATTGGTGGCGCCAAAATTTTGCGCCAAAAAACGTCAAACCGGAAGTAGTGAACCGGAAGTGGTTACATGTTTCACCGGATGTTTATTTCATTTTTTGGTTTTTGACATCTTTTTCGATATCGTTTTTTATTTAGGGGAAGTGGTAATTGATTATGCCACATTGTCTCCCATTGGTGTTTCTTTATCTCCTGTTTCTACTTCTATTGCATTGTAGGGTGCCGTAATTTCTAAAGACCGGAAGTGCTTAGAGTAATGTGATTTCCGGTGTGGTTCCCTACAACCGGAAGTTTGAGAGGAGAGGGCTTCCGGTTTCTTCTAGATGTTTGCGTTATGTTTGCATTATGTCTGCTTATGTGATCCACTCTGCCCACTTGATTCCTGTCAGTGTATTTTTGCTACCTATCTTATGTATGTTTTATAGGTGTCAAATGTGGCTATTTTAATTCCGAAAAAACGGAAGATTTGTGGGCCAATTCACTTCCGGTACAGTTTCCTAAAGCCGGAAATGGAAAACAGTATTCCGGTTTCTCCCGGGTATCTATCCCATGTTAGTGTAGTAGGAGATCTATTGGTCAAGACTATAACACATGATTCCATAGTTCTTGTGTGTATCAGATACAAAACATACCAACCTAATTATGCTTGGTACACAGTTAATTGGCATGTGTCATTCTAGATCGTTACATTACAGTATATGCCTATGGATCTTACATAAAAAATAACACAAAAATGCATGTTCTTTTAGTTTCAGAAAATTTTTCAAGAATTGGCAATCTTTATGTATTCCGTTTCTCTGATTGCAATATCATGGACTGGTGTATCCCCAAAAAAAAGGTTGAATTATTTATCTTGAAACTCCTCTATATTAACCTGCTCTATATATAAAAGGCAGGAAAAATTGGGTTAAGTGGGATTCTTACTATAAGATGGATTCCCTTATGTGTATTAATTATTCTATAGGTATTACATGATCTATTGTGTAAGATATTGGAACGAAGGAGAGACTTATCTACCAATCTTGGAAATGTAATAAAATCACGCTAAATAAATTGGTGGCTGTGTGGTGGATTACTCTATGTCTCTTATACTTTAGATAACCCAAAGGGATAGCAAGATGAGAATAAGAAAAAAATAAAGATAAGATGAAAAATAGAGAATTCCCATCAATGGGATGTTATTGGTCGCTCATTGGTGGTGTCCTAGTGGAATACGGGACATTTTATAAAAGAGTGTGTTTATGTGACCCAAAGGTAAGTGCATTGGAGCGAGAGGAAGCCTGTCAGCCAGCGAGTATTATGATGTAACATATGGAATAGATTTCTTTATGTTGATGTAACAGATGGGATATGGGACATTACAAAAGGTAATCAGAACTCAGAAGGTGAATGTGGTTAATTTGACAAAACATACTATCTACATGTTAGGTACGGTCTCTACATTTTGAGGAGAACTGTTAATTATGATTAATGTCAAATATGTTCTAGAGTTGTCTGAAAGGGTGTGTATTCATCCTTTTTGTGACCCATATTGGGGTCCGTGTTCTTCGTATTTGTATCTATATCTTTTGTATCCTCCTGTATCTGCTTTAAAGTGCAGAATTTTGTGAGGTTTTTGTCTTTTGTTTACTCCCATATATGTTTTGTAGTGGGGAGTTCTTCGTCTGATTTCTTCTTTCCCTTGATCCTTTCTGTTGTCGTGTAGTCGGTTTCACATTAATATAGTTATGTGTTTACTTCAGGCTTAGAAGATGGGATAAGTCTTCCTTGTTGTTTAGACCCTTTGGATAGAGACAATCAAGGTCAAAAATCCATCTCGACTCCGCAATTAAAAGCCTTTTTTCATAGTTCCCTCCCCTCGAATTTGGTTTTATTATTTGAATTCCATAGAAGCTAAGGTCTTTGATGTTTCCTCTATGTTTGGTGGAGAAATGTCTGTATAGGGCCATGTCGGTGTTGCCATGCTCAATCTGTAGCAGATGTTCTCGTATTCTGTCTTTTAGGCACCTTGAGGTCTGTCCGACGTATTGGAGTCCACAGCTACATTGGACTACGTAGATCGTCCCCTTGTTGCTGCATCTTATCAGACTCTTTATCTCGTACTCAATGTTGGAATTGTGTGAGGTGAAGTTCTTGATCTTTAACCCCCTCTTGCACGCTTTGCAGCTAGGGCACGGATAGAATCCTTTGATGTGTTTTCCTGATGTGTCTTTTATCTTTGTTTCTCTCAGACGTGGGATGCTGGGGGATAGTATGTTCTTTAAGTTGTCCAATTTTCTATAGATGAATCTCGGTTTCTCAATGAGAGTTTCTCCTATGATGTCGTCATTCTTCAACAGGTGCCAATGTTTTTGTACGATTTTTTCTATTATCCGTCTATTTTCACTATATTGAGTGATGAAGGCGACATCTATATGGTTGGTGTTATCGTCTATTTTGGCCCTCTTGTCCTTATATTTGAGAAGTTCTTTGCGGTCTCTGCTTCTGACCTCCTCTATATCTTTATGCAGTCTCTCTTCGTCGTATCCTCTTTCCAGGAATCGTGTCTTTAGTACTTCCGCCTGGGTTTCCCATAGATCATGATCCGAGCAGTTCTTTTTTAATCTAAGTAACTGTCCCTTCGGTATATTCTCTTTCCATCTAGAGTGATGACAACTCTCATTGTGGATGTAGTTGTTGCAGTCCACTGGCTTAAAATGTGTGGAGGTCTTGAGTTTCCCATCGGTGATCGTTATCTTTAAGTCCAAAGATGAGATCTACAAAAACAGTTAAAGTGAGCATGTGAATAAATACAAATAAGAATGTGATCCACAAAAACATATATGTGTATATAAAAACAAATCACAAAAAGCTTTTTTATAAAAATATTGAAAAAATGCTGAAAAAACTTTTGTGAACAACAGGTGTGTACACAGACTAGTTAGTGTGATTATAAAGTCATTTTTGGAGGTGTGAAAGTTCCTGGAATTCAGTCCATTTGGTATAATGATCCTTTGAAGATCCTTTGTTTGTAATCTTATATACCAGCATACCGCATGAGGGAGGTCGAGAAGCGGTCGAGTACTTCTTAAAGAAAGACCATACAGTGCCGGATCTTCAGAAAGAATTCATTCTTGAAGGGATCAGTTACATCCTGACGCACAATTAGTTTCACCACGATGGGAGATTCTACAGACAACTGTGCGGAACAGCTATGGGTACCAGGTTCGCGCCGAGCTATGCCAATCTCTATATGGGCAGATGGGAACACATCTTCTGGGATTCCTGCCCAGCCGGCGCGGACCTGGTATCCTATCATAGGTATATAGATGACATCCTCATAATATGGAGAGGTTCTAAAGAGGATTTGGAACACACTTTAAGCGTCATGAATAAGAACATCAACAATCTCAGATTCACCTATGAGATTAGCAGTACCGAGATCACATTTCTGGACTTAAAGATAACGATCACCGATGGGAAACTCAAGACCTCCACACATTTTAAACCAGTGGACTGCAACAACTACATCCACAATGAGAGTTGTCATCACTCTAGATGGAAAGAGAATATACCGAAGGGACAGTTACTTAGATTAAAAAAGAACTGCTCGGATCATGATCTATGGGAAACCCAGGCGGAAGTACTAAAGACACGATTCCTGGAAAGAGGATACGACGAAGAGAGACTGCATAAAGATATAGAGGAGGTCAGAAGCAGAGACCGCAAAGAACTTCTCAAATATAAGGACAAGAGGGCCAAAATAGACGATAACACCAACCATATAGATGTCGCCTTCATCACTCAATATAGTGAAAATAGACGGATAATAGAAAAAATCGTACAAAAACATTGGCACCTGTTGAAGAATGACAACATCATAGGAGAAACTCTCATTGAGAAACCGAGATTCATCTATAGAAAATTGGACAACTTAAAGAACATACTATCCCCCAGCATCCCACGTCTGAGAGAAACAAAGATAAAAGACACATCAGGAAAACACATCAAAGGATTCTATCCGTGCCCTAGCTGCAAAGCGTGCAAGAGGGGGTTAAAGATCAAGAACTTCACCTCACACAATTCCAACATTGAGTACGAGATAAAGAGTCTGATAAGATGCAGCAACAAGGGGACGATCTACGTAGTCCAATGTAGCTGTGGACTCCAATACGTCGGACAGACCTCAAGGTGCCTAAAAGACAGAATACGAGAACATCTGCTACAGATTGAGCATGGCAACACCGACATGGCCCTATACAGACATTTCTCCACCAAACATAGAGGAAACATCAAAGACCTTAGCTTCTATGGAATTCAAATAATAAAACCAAATTGGAGGGGAGGGAACTATGAAAAAAGGCTTTTAATTGCGGAGTCGAGATGGATTTTTGACCTTGATTGTCTCTATCCAAAGGGTCTAAACAACAAGGAAGACTTATCCCATCTTCTAAGCCTGAAGTAAACACATAACTATATTAATGTGAAACCGACTACACGACAACAGAAAGGAACAAGGGAAAGAAGAAATCAGACGAAGAACCCCCCACTACAAAACATATATGGGAGTAAACAAAAGACAAAAACCTCACAAAATTCTGCACTTTAAAGCAGATACAGGAGGATACAAAAGATATAGATACAAATACGAAGAACACGGACCCCAATATGGGTCACAAAAAGGATGAATACACACCCTTTCAGACAACTCTAGAACATATTTGACATTAATCATAATTAACAGTTCTCCTCAAAATGTAGAGACCGTACCTAACATGTAGATAGTATGTTTTGTCAAATTAACCACATTCACCTTCTGAGTTCTGATTACCTTTTGTAATGTCCCATATCCCATCTGTTACATCAACATAAAGAAATCTATTCCATATGTTACATCATAATACTCGCTGGCTGACAGGCTTCCTCTCGCTCCAATGCACTTACCTTTGGGTCACATAAACACACTCTTTTATAAAATGTCCCGTATTCCACTAGGACACCACCAATGAGCGACCAATAACATCCCATTGATGGGAATTCTCTATTTTTCATCTTATCTTTATTTTTTTCTTATTCTCATCTTGCTATCCCTTTGGGTTATCTAAAGTATAAGAGACATAGAGTAATCCACCACACAGTCACCAATTGATTTAGCGTGATTTTATTACATTTCCAAGATTGGTAGATAAGTCTCTCCTTCGTTCCAATATCTTACACAATAGATCATGTAATACCTATAGAATAATTAATACACATAAGGGAATCCATCTTATAGTAAGAATCCCACTTAACCCAATTTTTCCTGCCTTTTATATATAGATCAGGTTAATATAGAGGAGTTTCAAGATAAATAATTCAACCTTTTTTTGGGGATACACCAGTCCATGATATTGCAATCAGAGAAACGGAATACATAAAGATTGCCAATTCTTGAAAAATTTTCTGAAACTAAAAGAACATGCATTTTTGTGTTATTTTTTATGTAAGATCCATAGGCATATACTGTAATGTAACGATCTAGAATGACACATGCCAATTAACTGTGTACCAAGCATAATTAGGTTGGTATGTTTTGTATCTGATACACACAAGAACTATGGAATCATGTGTTATAGTCTTGACCAATAGATCTCCTACTACACTAACATGGGATAGATACCCGGGAGAAACCGGAATACTGTTTTCCATTTCCGGCTTTAGGAAACTGTACCGGAAGTGAATTGGCCCACAAATCTTCCGTTTTTTCGGAATTAAAATAGCCACATTTGACACCTATAAAACATACATAAGATAGGTAGCAAAAATACACTGGCAGGAATCAAGTGGGCAGAGTGGATCACATAAGCAGACATAATGCAAACATAACGCAAACATCTAGAAGAAACCGGAAGCCCTCTCCTCTCAAACTTCCGGTTGTAGGGAACCACACCGGAAATCACATTACTCTAAGCACTTCCGGTCTTTAGAAATTACGGCACCCTACAATGCAATAGAAGTAGAAACAGGAGATAAAGAAACACCAATGGGAGACAATGTGGCATAATCAATTACCACTTCCCCTAAATAAAAAACGATATCGAAAAAGATGTCAAAAACCAAAAAATGAAATAAACATCCGGTGAAACATGTAACCACTTCCGGTTCACTACTTCCGGTTTGACGTTTTTGGCGCAAAATTTTGGCGCCACCAATATAGAGATGATTGGTCAAGTAAGGGTATATAAGTTCTAGCTCACCAACACCATATATTAGTCTTGAAAAAGGCCTCCTTGGCAGGCCGAAATGCGTTGACAGATATATGGTGAGTTTTATTCCTACTAATTTTAAAATACCTAAACAGTATTACACTATGTCAGTATTTTCTATTTATAGGTCTTGAGGAATTTCCAGAGTAACCTTATTTTTATTTTTTCCATCATTTTTATTTTTACTATTTCTATTTCATCATTTTTTCTACACATTGATCACACTTTTACACAATTTTTATATTTTTATATTTTTACACTTTGATCGTCAAACATTTTTTAGGACTTCCAACATTTTTTAGGATTACAAACAAAGGATCTTCAAAGGATCATTATACCAAATGGACTGAATTCCAGGAACTTTCACACCTCCAAAAATGACTTTATAATCACACTAACTAGTCTGTGTACACACCTGTTGTTCACAAAAGTTTTTTCAGCATTTTTTCAATATTTTTATAAAAAAGCTTTTTGTGATTTGTTTTTATATACACATATATGTTTTTGTGGATCACATTCTTATTTGTATTTATTCACATGCTCACTTTAACTGTTTTTGTAGATCTCTTCTTTGGAGACTGTTTTTAAATATCTTTTGATCACAACGTTCACTTCTTTGTCCACTATACCAATCCCCTTTTTTCAATCAAATTTTATGTTATATTGGTATTTTTGTACTTTTATCACACAATTTTTGTGTCAATTACATTAGAGAGGTCACCCACCAGTACGACCTCACCATCATACTGTATATGTGAGACTCACACACATTTTAACATTCAGACAGCCATATTTGTTTTTAGATAATTTTAGGACACACATATATGAAATAGGATTTTGTCCACATGGATCCATGTACTTAATTGTCTTTTAACTATATAATATTCTGTGAATTGTACCTAATTGCTTTTAATTATATGATACTTTGTGCAAATTGTAATAAATATTTTTGGATAAACACATCATACCCAATTTCTAAACCTATCCTTGTGATACATAATTTTATATAGGGACTTTTCTAAACATCCAATATATGCTATCCCAACCTAGGGTCTAGCATCAGACCTACAATTATTAATCACATAAGACCCTGCCTATTTTTTGGCGCTCCTATCTATTTATTCTTTCATATTCTATTAACCTAGTGGGTGCTTGGGGGACCCACTATAGACAGGAGCTAGAGGTCACCAAACCCAGCGCTGTAAGATACCAATATTTCTACTTCCCCCAAGAGTGTTTGCCCCCCTTAATAAGGTTTCTGGAATTGCCACTGATACCCTCTCCAGTTGGGAGACTTGATGCTTTTCAAGACCACCACAATTTGAAAGAGCAGCAAATTATCTTTCAAAACTGAGGCCTTCATTGTCTGTAGTTGCTAAGGAAGCTGAGATTGAGTGGTTTAAATCATCTCCCCCATCCAACTTTCTTGAATCAACACTAACCCCGATCCTTTGTGAAATTGCCACATATTATGGCTACATCACCAGCACTCCCATTGAAGAAATAAGGGTGTGATCGCTGAAAACGGCTTCTGATTGGTGAAACCTTGGTAAGATGAGAATGGGTTGTCATGCACATTGAAGCAGTAAATAAGCTGACATCTTAATTTGCTGTTGGCTGAATCCATGTGAAAATCCTGCAAACTGTTGTTTCTTATAGTTTTTATGGGTTTAATTACATTTTGCAGTTGCATACTTTTCAAATTCAATTTATTTTTCTATTAACAATAGGGATATTCTTAGATATTGGAATGACCTAGAAATTTATGCTGTACACTGCATTATACCTATAATAGTGTTCAATTCTGTTCACATGTGTTAAACCTTTCTCAATCTAAAAGAACACTCAGTGTTTGTCAACATGCATTCAGTTATAAACAGTACTTTGTTGCCAGATTTAGAAGCTAATGTAATGTCTGCAATTTTAAAGAAAGATAAAATATTTCTTTTTTATATAAAAGCTGCAAGCTTATTTCTAGACATAATGGTAGTCAGCAGCGCTGAATGTGGTACAGGCTGGTAATTTACTTAAGTGTAAAGGCAATTACAAAAACTAAATTGTATGGTTTCATAAAGTAATTTATAAGAATTTTAGTCATTATCTAACAGGCAAATAATGTGGTATATAAGCTTGCTCTCATTGCAGTTGATTAGATATGTTGCTTATTTGATGATGTGAAGAATGCAAAAACAATATGTAGGCAGGACTGTTTGTATTATTGTTATGCACAAATCTACACTCTCTTCTTTCAAATGGCAAACTGTTAAAGATGCATGAGAATACAATAAGGGAACCCTGTTGTGAAAAAGGATTTATTCTCTGGGTTTTTTGTCTCAGAAACAGAATATTTTTTTTTTATTATTATTATACGATATTGAGAGAGAAAAAAAATAACAAAAGAGATACAGAAGTGATTCTTTTAACGGCTACTAAAGAGGGAAAATAACTGCAGGTTTTCTGAACAAAGAGGTTCCATTAGCAGACAGTTTAGTTTACAAAAGCTCAGTTAAATTTATATGCAGTACATAGACTGAAAACTATGAATAAAAATATATATGCTAAGCGAGAACAATTTTTAAAGTAGAGTGGCATGGATAACTGGGAACGGTTGCACAGAAATTTGTGAAGAAGCCATTGGCTCCTAAACTTGATTCTTTAAATATATATACCGTAAGTGCAGAATGATGTGTTTTAACATATGTGTGAAGACTCTATCTATCTCCTGTGAGCAGGACATGTTCTGTACAATATCCTATGGATAGCTAAATAATTCTGAGTAAGATAGTAAATGTTTGAATTGTTTGCTACTTGATTATACATAGCTAAAGAATCATGAGCCCCTGGTCTATTTACACATTCCAGTGAATCTTTTCCAAAAGCTTTAATATTGCCCTATAATATAACAAATGTTCATGTTTTGCATATTGTTTTTATTATTTAGCTGTATATTGTATATAATTATAATTGATTTTCATTTCAATTATAATTTGATTTTTTTTTTCTGACTGATTGTCAGGGTTTTATCTGACTTTGCTTGTTGTTTGCAAATTTTTGTTATAGCTGCCATTCCTCTCACCTGTGTTCTCTCTTGTCTGAACTTCTGAAGCAGAGTTTGTAACCCTGCTCACTACACCCAGGATCCCTCTTATAGCCAAACTGGAAAACATCATCAGTGAGGGACAGGTTGCAGTCCCAGAATTTTGATGCCATCACTTACTATGTAAAGTGTCTCAGTTCAGTCTGCCTTTGCCCTTCCCTTGTCTCTGACTTCTCTGTCAGTTCCTGATTATGTGTTTAATCGGGCTTGTTTGATATCCCTTCTGGTTCCTGATCCCTGGCTTGTTCCTGACTGTGCTAATCTTTGTGTTCCTGACCCCAGCTCGTCTGACTACTCGCTTTGGCTCCTGACCCGGCTCATCTGACTACCTGCACTGGCTTTGACCCCTGGCTTGTCATTTGGCTTTTGGACTCTATTATTTTTTGTTATTTTATTAATAAAGCTGTGATTAATTTAGCATTTCACGTCTCTGTCTTATTCCTGGTTCCCTGACACTGATGAAGGGACCTCAGTGCCCTGAAATTTTAGTTAGTCATTAAATGTATTGCCTGTACATCACATTATTTTTTCAAAAAAAGGATTTATGCTTTTTTTCTACAGACTACATAAAAATTAAATAAAAGAAAAACAAAACAAGAGTTGTTGCATGACTGAGAGTACATGAAGATATATCGCCAGCTATGAACTATTATTCCTCATGTAATAAACATAAGCTAAAATTGGAAATGGAGAACATTTTTTTAGGTGAATTCATTTTATACCTGAGATTTGTATTACTGACTTTGATCAAATTCTCTAAAGCTCTCAATTTAGACGAGATTTTCTAAAAAACATCCTTCAGTGCTACAAGGGTCTTCACACAGGATTCTCTAAAAAACAAATTTTACCTTGATAGCGGTAGATCTTGCTAACAGGCATATTCTACATTCCTGAGAGACACATACTGTATATATATATATATATATATATATATATATATATATATATATATATATATATATATATATATATATATATATATATATAGGCACATACATAGTATACTTCTCAGCTCTCAATAAAAGTAGCAATTTCAAAAGTGTATGATGTAAAAATGTTATTAATAGCACACATTAAATTTTGTATCAAAATTACACAGAAAAATACAATTTCAAATTAAGCAGCAAAATTCTTATTTAAATGGATACTAAACACACATTTTTTTTCTTCGTGGTTCAGATAGAGCATGAAATTTTAAGCAACTTTCTAATTTACTCCTATTATCAAATGTTCTTTGTTCTCTTGCTATCATTATTTAAAAAGCAAGAATGTAAATCTTAGCAGCCAGCCCATTTTAGGTTAAGCACCATAGATAGTGCTTGCTTATTGGTGGCTGACATTTAGCTACCAATAAGCAAGCATAACCCAGGTTTGCAACCAAAAATGGGCCGGCTGAAATATGCATTTCATTCCTGCTTTTTAAATAAAGATAGCAAGAAAATAAAGAAGAATTGATAATAGGAGTAAATTAGAAAGTTGCTTAAAATTGCATGCTCTATCTGAATCATGAAATAAATCATTTGGGTTTAGTGTCCTTTGAATGTAAGAAGGAAACAAAATATATAAACATTTTATTGAATGTTCAATGCCATTCTTTAAAATATTAATTTAAAATTGTATGTGGCAGCCTTAACAAGCTGAATCAAACCTTTGCTTGGATACATCTTAATGGGAAATTAAGCACTACATTAATTTTATTAGCATAGTATTGAGGTTAGTCACTGCCACCCTTAAGTAGTGGATGCGACCATGTTGAAATCTAGCTTTCATTACATTCCAGTGCTTACGTCTGTTTGCACATGTGGGCACCTATAAAGGTGCATAGGGTTGTCACAGAGGTATTTTCCCAACTAGTCCAGTATTTTTATGGTTCAGGTTACTATAGGTAACTGTTGTTCAGTAACCTTTGTTAATAACCTACTCTCATTTATCAGCTGATTACTTCACCAGGGCTCTATTTACGATATTATGAAATTTTGGCCTGTTAGGGTTACTTGAGCACTTAAGTTGAGAAACCTTGAAATAATTGACAAGATTACAAGATAAATTTATAGTCAGTGTATAATCTCACCACTACAAATGAACCCTTAAGTGAAAGATGTTGAAAAATACATTTTAGATACCCCCCAATACATCTAACAAATATAAAAAAAAAATCCAACCTTTATAAATACGTGTTTATTTACATATCCAATGACATCTCAGAAAATTCCATCACATATTAAAATCTACTGTAATATAAAAATTGGCCCGACCCTCCTTTCACTTAAAACAATATTATAGGAAAATGTCTTTTTGAAATGTACTTCTTGATTTTTCAGTTGTTGCAAAACATAGACCTTTACCTTTTAACGCCGTTTTGCCATTCTATTCCGTCATAATTACACTGGGCTTTAGAGACGTTATGACGGAATAGAACGTCATAGCCAACAGCTGTCCTGAAGCCTACTGCGCTTCCTGGATTTTATTGCGGTCTGGAGGGCATTCCTAGGGTTATAGGGACGCCCCGCAGACCCGATCCAATAATTGATTTCAATTTGTCTGCATCGGAACAGTTGTTCCGATGTAGACACTTTAACCCCGGCAGGAAAGGGTTAAAAAAGTACAGAACAATTGATACCTCTGTGTTTCCATTCATATATAATTGTAATTGCCAGAGTGCAAAATAAAGGGCTAGATTACAAGTGGAGTAATATATATATATAACAATGCCTGATACAAGTTTCTCAGACCTCAAAATTTTAAGAATATAGTGGTGTAACTGGCTGACTAGTTAAAATCTTTAATGAAACCCTTAGCTACATGGGAGTGGGATAGCATATGGTAGTCAGATCTGCGGCCTTTATTGGGCCTAAGGATAGCATATAGTGAAAATATTATAAGGGGGGGATATCTGCGGGTAAGCACCGCTTATGAAGTAGGGGAGAGGGTGGGGGGGCGGAGCCGTAAAGGAGAGCTACCTATGAAGGTTAGTTACTCTTTAAATCCTATTGTAGTAGGGGCAATTATAAGACAAATATCAGTAAGGGTCACATGACTTTGGAATGCTTAAGATTTATACGCTAGTTAATCAAAATAATAAATCTTCTAAAGGAATCTTACTGTAACATAAACACCTACGGAAGCAACACATCTCAAACCATGCAAAATATTAACACAAAAAGTTTAGTTTAAACATAGACATAGTTTCACCTAACTGTGGAGGACCATGCGATGCCACTGGTGTTACTCAAGCTAGTATTATATCTCCAGCTTAAGTATGGATGTATCTAGAATTTTGCCATAGTAATAAATAAACCTAGTTGCAACAAGACTTGCCTAATAAAGTAATTTTTATAAGGTTCTCATATTTCAACTATATACAGTTTCTAGTACTGGCTTATAGAGTACCGGGATATAATAAAGAGTCATGTATGTAAAAAGATGGAGCCACTATCATATATACTTATTCCAGCTGCAGACTGATATATAAAATAGAATTATAAGTGTCTCATAATATCTATATGAGACAGAGCTTCATGAAGAGCAAAGTTTAAGCTAGACTATAAAGAAGTGATAAAAACCTACATATTGTCTAACTATCCAATATCTAAGTTAGTACTGCATAATAAGTTCAACTGTAGAATATTGTGAGATCGGAGCCCAGATACAATTAAAGCTGGTCCAGTACAATATGCAGTACCTACCTTAATGTAACACTGCCCTGACTTTTCCCATGTGAAGGGCATTACTGTCTGCCCCCTTCAGTGGTTATGGGATAGAATGCGCTCATTCAGGGTTATTATCAAACAAAAGTTGGAGACGCATCTATAGTTAAAATAGTTGCAACAATTAGTCTGCTATGAATTTAAAATTCTGTAATACCTATTGGCTTGTTAATGACAAGATCATAAAGCACACATTTAATAATATACTACTATAATAATAGCAACATAAGAAGTAAACCCTAGGAAATATGTAAATATCCAGTAGTGGGTAAATGTTTTGTATAGCAACTGGATTAAAGATATGGCACCATTTTATAAGCTAGCAAGTTATTTAAGACAAACCTAAAAAACATATGTGATTAGTTAGCACATTTAAGGAAGACCATCAGGAGATAAAGTCAAAGCAAAGATGTGAAATATATATGAGTCAGATAAACCTGACCAAAATGGACAGGTCTGGTTGTAAGGGGTTAGAGTAGGTATCCAACAGGCCATCTGTTATGGCGCACACTCAAAGGTAGACACCCATTTGGTATATATTGAAATGTAGGCATCTATAAAGGTTTGTTACTCTAGCATTTATACACAGTCTCATCCCTATATTTAAGAAAAACATTTAACTAGGCTATGATATAACTGGGGTGGTGATTGAATACTTATGCATAACCACTTACGGAACTTATGGCAAACTAAGTGAAAGCTATGCATAAACTTAAGCTCTCAGTGATATATGGATTAAAACGTTGAGTTAGCAACCCTCTGCAGGGGACTGAAGTTGTCATAGCTTACTGATGTGATCCCCAGAGGGATAACTAAGTTGCATCAGCTCTAAGTGTTGCTTTTATTACCCATAGTGCTTTAAATGGTATGTGTCTCCTTTAATAACAACCAGAATGAGCTTAATATTTGTAACTGAACATATAAAGATAGGCTTCTAACTGGTATAGATAATATAATCATCTACTCCTAGCCTGCTATATACAGTCTATCTAGTCTTAATTTTGAAAGGCAATACAAAGAGTTAAACATTACAACATGAAAATAGGATTTACTAATAAACAATATTTAAGACTATAACAGGGATATAGCCATATTATTCCTTAAGTTGAAAGAACAAGCGATTGCACTGTAAAGGTTATGAAAATAAAATTTGCTCTGAAGGCTTGCCACTTTAGGTAACTAGAGTTACAGCCAGTACCTCAGGAATTTTTAGTGTTAAAGGCATAAGATGAACGGCATACTCCTTTTGGATACAGCCTCATCTAACCTATGCCAATTTTCTTCAACCAGAGATCTATCATGTTCATGTGAGTGGAGAATTTTTGCGTAAGCGTCCGGCATGTGAGGTTGAATGCCGGGGTTCAGATTGTCCACAGTCGATCCCTCCCTGTAAAAAGCAGCTCCACCACCAAATCTGCAGCTGTAGATTTTGGCTCGTAACTTCAGAATAATAGGAAACGCTGGTGCAGTCCACCAGAGGGTCGGCCGCATCTCCCCACAGAGACATCCCAGGAGAGGTAAAATTATATCTTGGATATTCTTTTTTAGTGTCACCAGCAACACTCTTCACTGTTAGCCCCCGGTCAAAGGAAACTCCGCCGACAGCCCTGCCGGAGAGCACCGCAGTCTCAGGTTCAGGGAAGCATGCATCAGATGGAGGTGTGTTAACGCTGAGCTGCTTCTGGTCTTGTGGAGCATATGTTTCACCGTCCAATACATATTCAGCACTGCACGGTCTTGTAGCCTCTTTATATGGCTCTGTTCTTTGCATTGATCCATCTGAAATAGCACATTCTGAATGAAGAGTCAGGATCAAGTCCTCCATTTTACTGCAGTAGTTTCTTTCCAATTCTTTAAGTACTGCTTTAATGGCCGAGTAGGGATCTTCCATGGTTAGTGGATATTTGGTGTACTGCTTGGCAACTCAGGTTCCTGTAGGAGAGGGAATGTATGCTGTAGTCAGAACCTGTGTGTTGGGCGCCTTGTGTTTAGTGATTGCTTGTATGGCGGCCTACCCCACATGTTGTTGCCGGCTGCTGAAAGTGCGATAGAAAAGCGAGTTTTCTTTTTTCTCTGTCTCCTTCTGTGCTCCTAGAGTTAATTTAAGGTTTTGGGTATTTCAGTGGTAATTAATGACTGATCTTTAGCAACTGACCCCTGATATTAGAATTGAGAGCCAGGAGCTCTACAGAAACACGTCCAGCTGGTTCAGTGATTGGTTCCGCCCCCCCCGAGTAATATATTTTTATAATCTGTTGCTCATTGCTTTGCTACTTATCCCCTTTGCTGAGCTAGTTCTTATGTCGTGTCTATGAGAACTAGGCTCCTATTGAAGCTTATGGAAGCACACTCTTGTGAGGTTTTTACATCTATCTTTAATTTGACAAGTTTCTAAAAAGTTCCGTACTTTCGTTTCTATGGAGTAATCGGTACCACTATGTTGATACCTAGGTTTTCCTTTTATTTATTATTTCTGCTGATGACAACTGGAGACATATATACAACAGTGTGCAAAAAAGGTTGTGTAGACACCCTATAAGATAGTTAGCTGTTTTATATATGGCTTTAGTTATCATCAGCAGAAATAATAGATAAAGGGAAAACCTAGGTTTCAACATAGTGGTACCGATTACTTACTAGAAACTAAAGTACAGTACTTTATAGAAACATAACATTTACATTTTTATTTTCAATAATTAAACATCTAATGCTGGTAAAAAATGCATCCATGTGCTACTTTCAGGCTATTTTTAGCTTAGAATACATGTATTTACTGTTTATCCTTCTGATGTGATAAGACCATGGTGCTGCCTACGTATCTAAGGAATAGATTTATAAAAATGTAGATTTGCAGCTGCTGTCTTGATACTCACACAGGAACAAACTTCAGCATCCTGCTTTGTGACCATCCTCTTACTGTGACATTGCTTATCTTCGCTGTGACTTAGAGCCAACAGTGTGTCATGTTAGCTTACAATGTGGCATGACAGCTCTGCTATTCAGAGCTATGACAAGATGCAGCACTTCACGCACTGATGTTCTCTGACGTGAAGTTATACCTCCAGACTTCATAATTTACTCCAATTCTTTTCTGATGTTTACTCTATTTGTTCACCCAGATCACATGCACTGATTTTCAAAGGGTTTTCAACACTGTAGTAATATTGATTTCCTATATTGTAGCTCTTCAGTAAATTTAAACAAACACTTATTCTTAAACCTGGAGTACTTGTGAATGTATCAGACAAAGGAAAAGACTGTATCATCTAAGCAAATATTGAAGATAATTGTGAACTCTCTCCTGAAAAAAAGCCCCGAAGGAATGTGTGTGTTTTTTTGTTTTTTTTAAATTTTCGATTACTAATTAGAGGTTTTCATTTCAATGCATTAGATCTAAAATGCAAATATATTATATGGCAGCCTGGGGGATTTATCTAAACTGTTACATTACGTTATAGAAGATCCATCTTTTAAATTTACTTAAATTATGAAACATTTAACAGGCTAATTATATAAAATTCATGATAACCTAGTGTGATTTAAAAGCTTTTTTCCCTTAATATTAGTTAATGATGTATAAAATGACCTATTTTAACTTTATTTATAACATTTTGCTAACATAATTCTGCATGATGTTTGTATTTAAAGGGACATTATACTGTGATCCATTTTACCTGCTGGATTGTATTAGTCTACAAATAGCTCCTTTAAGTTTATTTTGCCATTTGAAATATATGATTTGCCTGCTGAAATCATCAGCTATACTGAAATTTTCAATACTGCAGTATTGTATATAGAAAAGCTATGCAAAAAAAGCAGAAGAAAGCATCCTCCCAGTAGGGGGTAGGAGTGTGTGTGAGAGAGAGAGAGAGAGAGAGAGAGAGAGAGAGCGTAGCTCATTTGAAATTATGTTCCTATAGCATTTTTTAATACAATTCATTCTTATCAATTGCTTGCCTAAGAACATTGTGCCTTTAAATTATTTAAAGATTCTAACCTACTCCCTAGCAGAGTTCAGATATACATAACTTATAGAAGGATATCCTACATTTTATCTGGAACAATAAAAAAGCCAGAATTAATGAAAAAACTATAATAACCCATAGAAAAGGTGGTGGGCTGGAGGTCCCAAACCTCAGGGCCTATTATCAGGTGGCTAGGATGGCCCAGTCAGCTCTGTGGTACAATTTGTCTACTACACTGAGCTCAATATACGCAGGGATAGGCACAGACAAAGGCTGTGGCGGACATTTTCCAAATTACAGACCTTAGTGAAGGACACCAATATACATTTTAAATTAAAAACATTATTTTATAGTGCTTGGTGTTAATATACTGATGCAGATACCACTGATCCTATAACCAGCCCTCCTCTGGCTATACCCATGAGCCAGTGTCACTACTGTGTCTTTGTATAGTGCTGGGTGTTATTATACTGATGCAGATACCACTGATCCTATAACCAGCCCTCCTCTGGCTATACCCATGAGCCAGTGTCACTACTGTGTCTTTGTATAGTGCTTGGTGTTAATATACTGATGCAGATACCACTGATCCTATAACCAGCCCTCCTCTGGCTATACCCATGTGCCAGTGTTACTACTGTGTCATTATATAGCGCTGGGTGTTATTATACTGATGCAGATACCACTGATCCTATAACCAGCCCTCCTCTGGCTATACCCATGAGCCAGTGTCACTACTGTGTCATGATATAGTGTTGGGTGTTATTATACTGATGCAGATACCACTGATCCTATAAACAGCCCTACTTTGGCTATACCCATGTGCCAGTGTCACTACTGTGTCATTATATAGTGCTGGGTGTTATTATACTGATGCAGATACCACTGATCCTATAACCAGCCCTCTTCTGGCTATACCCATGGGCCAGTGTCACTACTGTGTCATTATATAGCGCTGGGTGTTATTATACTGATGCAGATACTATTTACCCTATAACCATACCTTGTCTGGCTATACGCATGTGCCAGTGTCACTACTGTGTCATTATATAGCGCTGGGTGTTATTATACTGATGCTGATACCACTGACCCTATAACCAACCCTTGTCTGGCTATACGCATGTGCCAGTGTCACTACTGTGTCATTATATAGCGCTGGGTGTTATTATACTGATGCAGATACCACTGACCCAATAACCAACCCTTGTCTGGCTATACGCATGTGCCAGTGTCACTACTGTGTCTTTATATATAGCTGGGTGTTATTATACAGATGCAGATACACAACCAGTATTTCACCCAGGCTTTAGTTATTCCATAACTTATCACCCAATATTGATAGCAGTCTCTTGACAAGCCACTAAATTTATTCACACTACATATTTTTTTTTATTCCTATTATTCAATCAAAACATATACTAAGGTTGTGGCAGACACTGCAAGGGCTAGTCACGGACACCAGTGTCCGTGTACGGACACCTTGTCTATCCCTGAATATACGCCTGATCAACATATATACACTGTTTAATGCAATATCTTTTGTACTACATGTGACAGTTTTATATTTGTTTATTAAATATTTTAAAACGACACTTATAGTTTCCTAAGTATCATATCTGTCCTATATAATATTTTAAGCTGTTCATTCAGCGCAGTGGGTTAAGTATTAATCATTTTGTTAAAATCCATTATATTTTTTTGAGTATAACATCAGGGATTGGGGAACCCCTGTATTTTTCCACTTGCCTAATAGTATATATCAGGGCAGGGTTTACTCCATCCCTATTTTTGACACAATATGTCTGACAGAATAGCCTGGGTTCAACTAGAAAGCTAAATGATCTCAGTAAATCCAATCTACCAACTTCTCTGGTCCTCAAGAGATCATAGATTTTCAGAATGGTAGAAATACTGTACAATTTTCCATACTGTTAAATTATGGACTCACTTTCCAAAAACTTCCTATTATTGTGTTCGGGCTCTCCAGCCAGACCCTTGGTTTCCATTTCTTCAAGGGTGAGTAAAGAGATAAGCAGTATCTGGGCTAACAAGGGACTCTACAGAATAGGCGACGTTTATAAAGGCTCTTATATACTTACATTTTAACAACATGACTCCCTCTCGCTGACACTATCCATTATCTACAACTTGTATCTAGATCTAGAGAGCTGTGGAGATAAGGGCAAGGTGGAAACATTACATTTTTCAAACAATTATGCATTTCACCTAAGAGGTTAAAAGGAGCAATAGTGGGGCTATAGTCCAATATAGTTTAATATAACCACTAATCCTCAGAAACTCAAATACATGAATAATTGGGAGAGAGATCTATTGCTCTCTAAGACTGTGAATGACTGGTCTGATTTAATAAATAGACGTTTATCATTTACATGTAGCGCAAATCTAAAAGAAAACTTCCTAAAGTAGTCCATAGATGGTATATCCATCCAAACAGACTAAGATATATGCAAAAAAACAGAAAAAATCTCCCAATCATACATGTTTTAGAGGTTGTGGAGGGGAAGGTAACTTTTTTCACAAGGTTTAAACACATTGAAACTTGTTGTCCAACCTGCTTAGGGAATTATTTGATAAAAAATATTACACTCACTCTAGAACAAGCATTGCTACATATTCCTTTAGAAGGGCTGCTCAAATAAGATTTTTAAATTAGTTATTCAAAATTGCACAGCAGTTCGAACCAGCATGTCTAGATACTGGAAATGAGATTCACTCCTTTAATATAATTTTGAATAAAATCAAATTTTACTATCAAATGCCTGACCTCTCCTCGGCTTTCTTGGATTACAGAAAAAGTCACAGTGATATATGGGAGAAATTGATTATTTGGGAGGATAGACAGCATATGAATAATAGACTAAACTTAAAGGGACAGTCAACACCAGAATTTTTGTTGTTTTTAAAGATAGATAATCCCTTAATTACCCATGCCCCAGTTTTGCATAACCAACACTGTTATAATAATACACATTTTACCTCTGTAATTACCTTGTATCTAAGCATCTGCAGACTGCCCCCTTATTTTAGTTCTTTTGACAGACTTGCATTTTAGCCAATCAGTGCTCACTCCTCGGTGAATTCACGTGCATGAGCTTACTGTAATTTTTATGAAACACATGAACTAACACCCTCTAATGCATTCAGCTTAGAGGCGGCCTTTAAGGTCTAAGAAAATAGCATATGAACCTCCTAGGTTTAGCTTTCAACTAAAAATACCAAAAGAACAAAGCAAAATTGGTGATAAAAGTAAATTGGAAAGTTGTTATTTAAAATTGTATGCCCTATTTGAATCATGAAAAGGTTTTTTTTTGGACTTGACTGTCCCTTTAAAGGGACAGTCTAGTCAAAATTAAATTTTCATGATTCAGATAGGGAATGTAATTTTAAACAATATTCCATTTCACTTTTATGATTAAATTTGCTTTTGTATTCTTAGTTTAAAGCTAAACCTAGGTAGGCTCATATTCTAATTTTAAGCCCTTGAAGGCTGCCTGCATTTGATAGTTTTTCGCAGCTATAGGGAGTTAATGTGTGACATATAGATTACATTGTACTCATGCCTGTGGAGTTACTTATGAGAGAACACTGATTGGCTAAAATGCAAGTCTGTCAAAAGAACTGAGACAAGGGCAGTCTGCAGAGGCTTAGATGCAAGGTAATCACTGAGGTAAAATGTATATTAATATAGCAGTGTTGGTTATACAAAACTGGGGAATGGGTAATAAAGGTCTTATCTATATTTTTAAACAATAGAAATTCTGGACTAGACTGTCCCTTTAACTACAGATTTGACCTAACTAAAACAGAAAATAAATATACTTCCCCCTTCCCAGAAAAAAAAAAGAAAAAAAAAGGGGAGAAGAATGGAAATTCTTTTGTTTTTCCTCATCACTCAAATTAATTTTATTTTTATTTTTTTATATGTGTGAGCTTGTAGGCAACAGTCTTTTACCTTTTCCACTATTTTCTATCTTTAATCATTCTTTATTTTATTTTAAATTCTCTACTTGAACAATGAGAGGCACTGGGAAACTTTACTCGAATTAAAGATTTTTGGGGGGGGTTAGGATCTGTGAGCAGCAAAAATGTAATGCACCTTATCATACTGTGTCAGTTTTGAAATTATACTTAGCCTTCATAATAAAAAGGTATTTGCTCATTCAACATCACTTGCTGTTTCAGGATCATTGATATGACTTATATTAAAGTTCAACTGATTGTACTCTTACTCATTTTGTAAAATATATAAAACTTAATAAAAGATCCCTATAATAGTTTTGTTGTACTCCGCCTTTGTTTATAGCACTGCGGAATCTGTTGGCGCTCTACAAATAACCGATAATAATAATAATAAAAAATTATTTAATAAAATATATATATATATATATCTTTAAAGCTTTCACTGCACACAGATCTTTAGGATGCACCCTTTGAGAAGCCTCTGAAATCTTCTTTTTATTACCTTCTTTGCTTTAAACCAATTAGGGACAGCTATAAAAAGCTCCTGCATATAGCAACCAATCACTGTGCAGCATATAACAGTGTCAGGCATTCCAGCCTATGTGGAGGAAGTAGAAATACATTTTTTAGAGTTCAATTACAGTAAAAGCAGACAAAATTATTTATGAAAGTAATCTACATGCCGCATAGCTGTTGGTTGATATGTGCAAAGAAAGTCAGATAAATAACAACCAAGAAGCTTTCCAAGGGGTGTGTCCTGAGCCTACAAAACAATGTTTCACAAATAAAGGACAGTTTTAAATGTTTTCAAAGCATTTATTTTGCAGACAGATCTTTTGCATTGCAGTGAATTGTTTTTGATGCATTTATAAAAATGACTTCACTGCCCCTTTAATAATTTAATGTAATTTAGAATAATTTTATAACTAAGATATTTAGACCCCCGAACCTGTACTTTCAATTAGAAATGATCACTTAGATGATTTTATTTAATTTGTGCAGAGATTTAATTTTTCAAAAAATGTATTTGAGCTACATTATTACAAGGACAGTGTACTGTAAAACTGTGTTTCCCTTAAAAGGGCATGAAACCCAAAAATGTTATTTCATGATTTAGATAGAGGATACAATGTTAAACAACTTTCCAATTTACTTCTATTATCTAATTTGCTTCATTATCTTGGTAACCTTTTTGCAGAAGCAGCAATGTATTACTGGGAGCTAGTTGGGAGCCAATAACATGAGGCATATATGTGCAGCTACCAATCAAAAGCTCCCGAGTCTACCTAGGTATCCTTTTCAACAAATGATATCAAGAGAACAAAACAAAGTTGATTATAGAAGTAAATTGGAAATATGTTTAAAATCCAATGTTCTATCTGAATCATAAAAGGAAAAAAAATAGGTTTCCAATTACTTTTTCCAGCTGCAGGGTATAAAATGTATGGCAAATTGCTCCTTTTGGTATGAATTCATATATGAAACAGTTGAAATTAAACTTTCATTATTCAGACATAACACACAATTGTAAATAACTTTCCAAATCTTTGCATTATCTAAATGTGCACAATCTTTCTATATGCGCACCAGGCACCAGCTCCTACTGAGCATGTGCAAGATTCACAGAATATACAAAAACACATTTTGTGATAGGCTTGTGGCTGTCATATGATGCAGAGGGAGGGAAAATAGAACTAACGTTAACATTTGTCAGAAAGAAATATACTACTCCTTTAAAACTCAAAGTGCTTTTGCACTGTCTTTTTATTACGCATTTACTGGTTATGATATTCTACTGTGTTCAGTGGCCCTTTAATTAATAATATTAAATATAAAAATCCCAATAATGTGGTTAACACATTTAATTAATACAACAAACCAATTAAATGGTCTGAGCTTGTAAAAAGAGCAGACCTCATTAGCATATCTCTCTATATTTACACAAAACCATCCTTATCTTATCTCAGTATATAAAGTGAGACCAATACTTACAGAAACCCCCACAGGAAACATTCGGCTAGATTACAAGTTTTGCAGTATGAGTGAAAAAGCAGCGTTATGGGGTTATAACGCTGCTTTTTTACTACCGCTGCTATTATGAGTCTTGTCAAAAAAGCTGTACCGCACACTTTTTTGGCTGTAACGCAAAGTAACTTACGCAATTTGCGTAAAGTCTTTTTTCAATGGGACTTCCATAGCGCCGATATTACAAGCTTTTTCTGGGAGGCCAAAAAGTGAGCAGTACAGCCTATACCGCAAGATTCGTAACGCAATCTAAAGTCAGTAGTTATGAGTTTTACGCTACAAAGCTGTAGCATAAAACTCATAACTAAAGTGTTAAAAAGTAAACTAACACCCATAAACTACCTATTGACTCCTAAACCGAGGCCCTCCCGCATCGCAAACACTAAAATAAAATTATTAACCCCTAATCTGCCGCTCCCGACATCATCGTCACTAGAATAAACATATTAACCCCTAAACCGCTGCACTCCCGCATCGCAAACGCTAGTTAAATATTATTAACCCCTAATCTGCTGCCCCTAACATCACCACCACCTACCTACATTTATTAACCCCTAATCTGCCGCTCTGGACATCGCCGCCACTAGAATAAACATATTAACCCCTAAACCTAACCCTAAATCTAACCCCAACACCCCCTAACTTTAATATAATTAAAATAAATCTAAATAAAACCTACTATTAATAACTAAATAATTCATATTTAAAACTAAATACTTACCTGTAAAATAAACCCTAAGCTAGCTACAATATAACTAGGGTTTATTTTTATTTCACAGGCAAGTTTGTATTTATTTTAACTAGGTAGATTAGTTACTAAATAGTTATTGACTATTTACTAACTACCTAGCTAAAATAAATACAAATTTACCTGTGAAATAAAACCTGTCTAACACTAACACCTAACATTACACTACAATTAAATCAATTACCTAAATTAAATACAATTACCTAAATTAAATATGATTACCTAAATTACAAAAAAAACACTAAATTACACACAAATTTTTTTTTTATCAGATATTTAAACTAATTACACCTAATCTAATTGCCCATCAAAATAAAAAAGCCCCCCCAAAATAAAAAAAACCCTAGCCTAAACTAAACTACCAATAGCCCTTAAAAGGGCCTTTTGCGGGGCATTGCCCTAAAGAAATCAGCTCTTTTACCTGTAAAAAAAAAAAAATACAAACAACCCCCCAACAGTAAAACCCACCACCCACACAACCAACCCCCCAAATAAAATCCTAACTAAAAAAACTAAGCTCCCCATTGCCCTGAAAAGGGCATTTGGATGGGCATTGCTCTTAAAAGGGCATTTAGCTTTCAGTGCCCAAACCCTCACATAAAAATAAAACCCACCCAATAAACCCTTAAAAAAAACCTAACACTAACCCCCGAAGATCCACTTACAGTTTTGAAGACCGGACATCCATCCTCAATGAAGCCAGGAGAAGTCTTCATCCAAGCGACAAGAAGTCCTCAACAAAGCCGGGAGAAGTCTTCATCCAGACGGCATCTTCTATCTTCATCCATCCGGCGCGGAGCGGGTCCATCTTCAAGACATTTGGCGCAGAGCATCCTCTTCAATCGAAGTCTTCTTCCAGAATGAAGGTTCCTTTAAGTGACATCATCCAAGATGGCGTCCCTTGAATTCCGATTGGCTGATAGAATTCTATCAGCCAATCGGAATTAAAGGTGAAAAAATCCTATTGGCTGATACAATCAGCCAATAGGAATGAGCTTGCATTCTATTGGCTGATTGGAACAGCCAATACATTGCGAGCTCAATCCTATTAATAGGATTGAAGCTCAATGCTATTGGCTGATTGCATCAGCCAATAGGATTTTTTCACCTTTAATTCCGATTGGCTGATAGAATTCTATCAGCCAATCGGAATTCAAGGGATGCCATCTTTGATGACGTCACTTAAAGGAACCTTCATTCTGGAAGAAGACTTCGATTGAAGAGGATGCTCCGCGCCGAATGTCTTGAAGATGGACCCACTCCGCGCCGGATGGATGAAGATAGAAGATGCCGTCTGGACGAAGACTTCTGCCCGTCTGGAGGACCACTTCTGCCGGCTTGGATGAAGACTTCTCCTGGCTTCATTGAGGAATTCTTGCCGCTTGGATGAAGACTTCTCCCGGCTTCGTTGAGGATGGATGTCTGGTCATCAAAACTGTAAGTGGATCTTCGGGGGTTAGTGTTAGGTTTTTTAAGGGTTTATTGGGTGGGTTTTATTTTTAGGTTAGGGTTTGGGCACTGATAAAAGAACTAAATGCCCTTTTAAGGGCAATGCCCATCCAAATGCCCTTTTCAGGGCAATGGGGAGCTTAGGATTTTATTTGGGGGGTTGGTTGTGTGGGTGGTGGGTTTTACTGTTGGGGGGTTGTTTGTATTTTTTTTTACAGATAAAAGAGCTGATTTATTTGGGGCAATGCCCTGCAAAAGGCCCTTTTATGGGCTATTGATAGTTTAGTTTAGGCTAGGAGCTTTTTTATTTTGATAGGACTATTAGATTAGGTGTAATTAGTTTAAATATCTGATCATTTCTTTTTTTATTTTATGTAATTTAGTGGGGGGGGTTTGTAATGTAGGTAATTGTATTTAATAAATGTAATTTATTTAATTGTAGTGTAAGGTTAGATGTTAGTGTAACTCAGGTTAGGTTTTATTTTACAGGTAAATTTGTATTTATTTTAGCTAGGTAGTTAGTAAATAGTTAATAACTATTTACTAACTAGTCTACCTAGTTAAAATAAATACAAACTTGCCTGTAAAATAAAAATAAACCCTAAGCTAGCTACAATGTAAATATTAGTTATATTGTAGCTATCTTGGTGTTTATTTTAAGGTAAGTATTTAATTTTAATTATTTAGGTAATGATTGTATGTTTTATTTAGATTTATTGTAATTATATTTGTTAGGGTGTGCTAGGGTTAGGGTTAGACTTAGGTTTAGGGGTTAATAAATTTAGTATAGTGGTGGCGACGTTGGGGGCGGCAGATTAGGGGTTAATAAATGTAGGTAGGTGGCGGTGATGTTAGGGGCGGCAGATTAGGGGTTAATAATATTTAACTAGTGTTTGCAATGCGGGAGTGCGGTGGTTTAGGGGTTAATATGTTTATTATAGTGGCAGTGATGTCCGGAGCGGCAGATTAGGGGTTAATAAGTATAATGTAGGTGGCGGCGATGTCGGGGGTGGCAGATTAGGGGTTAATAAGTGTAAGATTAGGGGTGTTTAGACTTGGGGTTCATGTTAGGGTGTTAGG
Source organism: Bombina bombina (assembly GCF_027579735.1). NCBI lineage: Eukaryota > Metazoa > Chordata > Amphibia > Anura > Bombinatoridae > Bombina > Bombina bombina. Next base: position 195,369,494 of record NC_069499.1, read on the forward strand.
TGTAAACATAAATTTAGTTTCCCCATAGACTTTAATGGGGCTGCATTACAGAGCTTTAAGCTGCTTTATTGCAGGTGTTAGACTTTTTTTCAGCCGCTCTCCCCATTGATGTCTATGGGGAAATAGCGCACGAGCACATAAAACCAGCTCACCGCAGCTTTCAGCAGCGCTGGTATTAGGGTGCGGTATGGAGCTCAACTTTGCTCTACGCTCACTTTTGGCCTGCTAACGCCGGGTTTTTATAAACCTGTAATACCAGCACTGTAGGGAAGTGAGCGGTGACAATAACGTGCAAGTTAGCACCGCACCCCTCATAACGCAAAACTCGTAATCTAGCGAATTGTTTTATAAAAGCGTTTTTGTTTACATAGATTTTCTCTACCCAGTACTTAAATTTTGAAATGTTCAGTATAGGTGAAGATACAACAGGTAAAAGCAGATTTTTCAAATGGGGTAAAGGAGCTGTCTGTAAACAATTTAATCCACTACAGGAGGTAAAATGGAACACTGGAACTACATTGAAGAAAAAAAACAATAAAAGTACTGTCCCTTTGACTTTCTTTAAACTAAAAACATGATTGCTTTTTTAGCTCAAAAATTGATTGTGAGAAAGAACATTAACATCAGGTAGCATAACAAGCAGCTGAGAAATGCCACAGGAAACACTAACACATTTAGTGAAAATAAATAAATACAAATCTGGCAATATAGAGCATTGTTTTAACATTTTATGCCCACTTGATAATAAAGGAAGTTGTTAGCAAATTCAGAGATATTAGAAAAAAAGCATCAGGAATCGGGTTATGCTTCATACTGAGTCGCTAATAGGGTCCACCCCCCTAGAAATGTATTAAATGTCATCTAGCTGCCAGCCCTATGTGGTAAATGATGTTAACTTATCAGGTACAAATATACTTTTCAACTGAATTAATTAAAAAAAAGTTTGTTTTATTATCCTAACTTATAATGCCATTTGTCACTGTTAGTGTCAGCTGCTCTAAAGGAAATGAAAGTAGATTTAATTTATGAGTTAATCTCATTAAACAGGTGCTTTAATATCTATAATAGTTTTATTGCTATATGACGCAAAGATGCGATCAATTATTTTTCAAGAAAAACATTTAATTACCGTAGAGGTCAATGATCCCCATGTATGTGGTAACTCCCGGGGAACATGGTTCATGGTTCTTCACTAAGGGATCTTTTTTCCTGTAGTGTGGAAATAAAAATGCATTAAAAAGCAACATGATTGCTAGATTTAGCTGTCTTTTAAAGGGACATTCTAATGAAAAAAAATGCTCTAATATGTTGCAAGATGTACTTTTTGCTTTACTGATTCTAGCAAAAAAGTGTGTGTTTGTCTAGAATACAATTCAATGTATTAACCCTAATCTAAAAAGCACTAAACAGCATCACTCCCAACTATATTTCCACTCTCATCTCCAAATATTTCCCGACCTGCCGTCTTCGATCAACCTCTGACCTAAGTCTCTCCACTCCTATTATCTGTACATCCCTTTCTTGCCTCCAAAACTTCTCCTCTGTAACCCTCTACCCCACTCCATCAGACTGTGTTCAACCTTGTATAGCTTCAGACCAGTGGCGTCACTAGGGTTGGTGTCACCCGGTGCGGTAAGTTATGGTGTCACCCCCCCCCCCCCCCGAGAAAGCAGACACACACAAAAACACAGGCACACACACATACAAACACTCAGACACACTTAAAAACATACTCAGATGCGCACACACAAACACTCAGAAACACACTCAGACACACACACAAAAACACTGAGACACACACACACACAAAAGCTCAGACACACACATATAAAAAATGTAAACTGCACTGCATTAATTATAATGTTCATGCCTAGAGCTGCTCCCTGGCTCAGCAGAGCATCAAATGAAAGATAAACAGAGCACTCTAAAATAAATCACTGAAGAAAAGGTTTAGGCGCGCAAACTATGAAAATTCTGCTCTCTGACTCTGTTCCAAGTCTGTCAGTGCACAGCCCCGGGCCGTGTGCCTACCGCTTCTTATGGCCAATCACCTCTGCACTCTGCCCACCCCCAAACCCCCGGCCGCCCTCCTACCTGTTCAGTGTGCACTTAGTGTACCGTAACCGTAAAGGTCTGGGGGCATCATACCTGGCTCCTTCACTTTAGGGACAGTGTCAGACAGTCATGCGGTCAGGTGCCAGGCATCCCCCTCACGATTTCCCAGTTCCCGTTTAGAGAGACAGCACAGCAGTGAGTGACTCCACTGCTCCACATGTCACTGAGCAGTGAGCACAGATAGGCAGGCAGGTTTTGGCTAGCAGCGCAACTTTGCAAGCCCCACGGCATACCCACAACATTCATAGAGAAATTGGGCAGGGGAGAAGCAAAGTACAAACAAGCAAAAGCAGCCGGGAAAACTATTTGTTGAAATTGCAGCACTGGCTCAAGGGGTGTCTACAACTTCCCCAGTCCCACCAATGTTCACAAATGCCAGCCCCTCTAATAAAAAAATTCTATGCATCTCAACATTGTATTTCTTTGAATTTCAATAAAATTAAAAAAAAAAAAAAAGAAATTTTTTTTTTTTTTTGGTGTCACCCCCTGGAGGGTGTCACCTGGGTGCGGCCCGCACCCCCCGCACCCCCTAGTGACGCCACTGCTTCAGACACTCTTTGAAAACCCATCTCTTCTCTGTCTTTCATCTTACCCAAAATAAATCTTGAACTGCCTTTACTCCCTGCTGCAACTACAATCAACGTGACAAGCTGCTCCAAACCTTATGTCTCTGCACCCTCAGCCTGTAGATTGTAAGCTCTTTGAACTAGATTTGTTAAGTTTGTTATTTTTTGTATCTTATCACAAATCTTTGTTATTGTATACCCCTATCTTTGTACCCAGCACTACAGAATTTTGTGGCTCTATAAAAGAAATAATAAAAATAATAAATACTTTAAATTATACATAAAATAATTCAATGTAACATGGGTTAATTTTGTAAAACAATGATTTTAGTGTGCTCTGTCTAGATATACACAAGTTGTGAGAAGAGAGCCTAGCTAATATGCTTCATTAGGTGGCCAAGCAACAGTCAAAAATAGCGCTGTGTGACTGCCATCTTGAAATCAAACATTTAGAAATGTTCATAAAACTTTAACAAATTGTATGGTAGGTCTATGGTGAGCTTTAGTATGCACAATATAAAAGCCATATATTACACGTTGTGGCAGCTATTTTGTGTCGTATGTGTTTTTTTTAAAAACTACAAAAATCTTCTTCTTTGAAAATGGTTTGGCAACCCTTTTTAATTGTTCTAAAACGCTTAATTATATTTTTCAATTAACTCTAAAACAAAAATTTGACAAAAATTCCATGTTTATTAACAAATATGGTTATTAATACTGTATCTAATAAGTTGGCCATATATCACATGTTTTGGCAGCCATCTTGGTTTACACAAATATTTTGAAAATCAGTTTTTTTCTGCAACCGCTTATGTTAGAGCACAACCCCTTATGTTAGAGCATTAACATTTGCTGCATAACCTTCTGTTGTGACTAAGATTCACAAATGTTAATTTGGAGATAATTAGTCATATGGTGGGGCATAGTTTAACTAGAAACAAAAATACAATAATATACCTCCCAGGACACTCAAAGAGCAAACACTGCCTACCTCACAAAACAAATTATCTTAAGTTAATTTGTAATAGATGAATATGTAACACAGATTAAAGGTGGCGCAAAAAATATGCTGGTTTGGGGAAAAAACAGAAAAAAACTAAAGCAGTTAATTAAAATGTTGAATAACCGTGTTTTCCTCTTTAAATTAAGTGAGATGATATCTTTCCCTAAAAAAGTGCTAAAAGTGTTTGCGCTAAAATGAAATAGTTTATTTCAAAATTAATTGCTATGTGATAAATCAATAGTGTGTGTGAATAAAAGTAGAGTGTATACTATGGTTTAAACTCGTGTTATTTTAGTAGACTAAAAATATTACTCTAATCAATTTAAACCTACTTGAACAGTTAACCTTAGATAGCCTCTGGTGTGTAATATTATGCTAGAAGTTTATAAAACAATTATGTGACTTCTTCAAAATACTAAACCAATACTAACACAATTAGTCCGTTGACTAATATCATTCAAATGCTATAAATTGTGTATAGAGATTGGTGATTTTAGCGCTTTTAAGGTTACTTTAACGTAACAAATAAACAAACGTTATTGGTACAAATATACAGTTTAATAAAATAACAATTAGATGATAAACAATTGAAAACAGAGCGCTGTATAAAAATTCATACTAAGGCTGCGCTACTTCTCATGCAACATTGAAGCAATATGTTACATGGACTGGCAGCCATATTGCTTTTTGCAACAACTTTTGGCAAGCATTTTAAAATCTTCTTCTCCAGAATTTCTTACATTACAAATGTGAAACTTGCTGTCTTTACTGCTGCTGATACATAGATTTAGGATAGTTCAAGAGAAGTGCATTGGTCACATGGTCTGGCTGCCATCTTGGATTCCATATGTGCTCCTGGAAAGTTTTTCTACCACGCTTGTTCAATCTGCAATTTTTTCAAAATTAACATGGCTGCTGTAAGCCATTAATAGTTTTATAGCTGTTCAATTGTGCCAATTTGCAGTTTTTGCATTATTATACACTATTAAACTATGTTACAGTGTAGTAGACACATGATTACATATTGACAATATTCCAGTCAAAGTTTGCACTGTGCAGCTGTCATCTTGAAATTAAACATTTATACATTTTCATGAAACTTTAACAAATTGTAGAGGTGAATGGTGAGCATTAGTACATGCAATATGAAAGCCATATATTACACGGTGTTGCAGCAATTTTGTTTCATATGCACTATTTTAAAAAACTACAAAAATCTTCTTCTCTGAAACTGTTTATGAGACGTTCAATTTTGTTTATAGAGTTATCTGATGACCAAAATTCAGATTTGTTCAAGAGAAGTCGATCTGTCATGTGTTTGGCAGCCATCACAACTATCGTGAGCACTATTGTGTGTAATACAGAGCTTTTATGTCACATTGTCTGGGAGCCATCTTGTTTACGCAAAAATTTCAAAAACAAAATGTATGCTTACCTGATAAATTTCTTTCTTTCCGGATATGGAGAGTCCACAACGTCATCAATTACTAGTAGTAATATCACTCCTGGCCAACAGGAGGAGGCAAAGAGCACCACAGCAAAGCTGCTAAATATCCCTCCCTTCCAACAATCCCCAGTCATTTGACCAAAGGGAAATGTAAAAAAGGAATAACACAAATGTTTAGAGGTTCCTGAGGTGTAGTCAAAAAATAACTGTCTTTAAGATAAGGGTGGGGTCGTGGACTCTCCATATCCGGAAAGAAAGAAATTTATCAGGTAAACATACATTTTGTTTTCTTTCCTAAGGTATGGAGAGTCCACAACATCATCAATTACTAATGGGAACCAATACCCAAGCTAGAGGACACAGATGAGTAGGGAGGGATAACAAGACAGGCAGACCTAAACAGAAGGCACCACCACTTGAATAACCTTCCAAAAGAAACTAAAAAGTACTAAATTTTGAAAATTTGGAAAAAGTATGCAGAGAGGACCAAGTTGCAGCCTTGAAGACCCAAGAAAAGGAAACAGCCCTCGTGAAATGAGCTGTAATTCTTTCAGGAGGCTGCTGACCAGCAGTCTCATAAGCAATACGAATTATACTTCTCAACCAGAGAGAAAGAGAAGTAACAGTAGCTTCCTGACCTTTACGCTTTCCAGAGAAACAAACAAATGGCAGAAGACTGGCGAAAATCCTTAGTCGCTTATAGATAAAATTTCAAAGCACGCACAACATCCAGGGACATAGAGAAGGGACAACAATTTCCTGATTAATATTTCTACCCAAAACCACTTTTAGAAGAAAACCTAACTTAGTACGAAGAACCACTTTATCAGCATGAAAGATAAGATAAGGCGAATCACACTGTAAATTTGAGAGTTCCAAAACTCTCCGAGCAGAAGAGATAGCAATAAGAAACAAAAACCTCCAAGATAAAAACTTAATATCTATGGAATGCAATGGCTCAAATAGAGCCTGTTTCAAAAATGTAAGAACAAGGTTAAGGCTCCAAGGAGGAGCAACAGACTAAAACACAGGCAAATTTGTGATAAGGCGAATCACACTGCAAATTTGAGAGTTCCAAAACTCTCCGAGCAGAAGAGATAGCAATAAGAAACAAAAACTTCCAAGATAAAAACTTAATATCTATGGAATGCAATGGCTATAAATGGAACCTGTTGCAAAACTGTAAGAACAAGGTTAAGGCCCCAAGGAGGAGCAACAGACTAAAACACAGGCCTGATTCTTACCAGGACCTGACAAAAAGATTGAACATCTAGCACATCCGCCAGACGCTTGTGCAACAAAATAGGAAATGCAGAAATCTGAACCTTTAGAGTACTGACTGACAATCCCTTCTTCAGATCTTCCTGAAGAAAAGACAAAATCCTAGGAATCCTGACCATACTCCAAGAGTAGTCCTTGGATTCACACCAATAAAGGTATTTATGCCATACTTTATGGTAAATATTTCTAGTAACAGGCTAGCGAGCCCGAATCATGGTCTCAATGACCGACTCCAAAAAACCACGCTAAGACAGAACTAAGCGTTCAAGCTCCAAGCAGTCAGCTTCAGAGAAACGAGATTTGGAAGGAGGAATGGACCCTGGGTTAGAAGGTCCTTCCTCAGAGGTAACCTCCAAGGTGGAAGAAATTACATCTTCACTAGGTCTGCAAACCAGATCCTGCAAGGCCATGCAGGAACTATTAGAAATACCGATGCTCTCTCCTGTTTGATATGAGCAATGACTCGTGGAAGGAGAGCAAATGGAAGAAACAGATATGTCATACTGAAATCCCAAATAACCACCAGAGCATCTATAAGGGCGGCCTGCGGATCTCTTGACCTTGAATCGTACCTTGGAAGCTTGGTGTTCTGTTGAGATGCCATCAGATCCAACTCTGGCACCCCCCATTTGAGGGTTAACCTGGAGAACACCTCCGGATGGAGAACCCACTTCCCGGGATGAAAAGTCTGTCTTCTCAGAAAGTCTGCTTCCCAGTTATCCACACCTGGAATGTGGCAAATAGACAGCAATCATGAGCTTCCACCCACCGAACAATCCAAGCCACCTCCTTCATGGCTAAGGAACTCAGAGTTCCTACCTGGTGGTTGATGAAAGCCATTGAGGTAATATTGTCCGACTGGAACCTGGTAAACTGGGCTAAGGACAACTGAGGCCAAGCTATCAGAGCATTGTAAATTGCTCTCAACTCCAATATGTTTATGGGGAGAGCAGACTCCGAGTCCATAGTCCTTGTGCCTTAAATGAGTCCCAGACTGCTCCCCAGCCCAGCAGGCTGGCGTCTGTAGTCACAATTACACAGGAAGGTCTCCAGAAGCAGGTGCTCCGAGACAGATGCACCTGAGAAAGCCACCACGGAAGAGAGTCTCTTGTCGACTGATCTAGATCTATCCTCTGAGACAGATCCAAATGGTCCCCATTCCATTGTCTGAGCATGCATAACTGCAGAGCTCTCAAATTGAATCGAGCAAAGGGAATGATGTCCAGGAAGCAGCCATCAGACCAATTACCTCCATACATTGAGCTACTGATGGCTGAACAGAAGACTGCAGAGAGAGGCAAGAGGAAATAATTTAGGATCTTCTGACCTCTGTCAGAAATTTTTTTCATAGATAGGGAATCTATTATGGTCTCTAAAAAAAACAAACAACCCTTGTAACTGGAACAAAGGAACTCTTTTCCAGTTTCACTTTTCATCCGTGGGATGTAGAAAAAAACAACAAGATTTCTGTATGAGAGTTTGCTTGTTGAAAAGATGGCACCTGAACCAGTATGTCATCCAAGTAGGATGCCACTGCAATTCCCTGAGACCTGATCACTGCCAAGAGAGCCCCCAGAACCTTTGAGAAAATTCTGGAAGCTGAGGCAAGGCCAAACGGAAGAGCCACAAACTGAAAGTGTTTGTCTAGAAAGGAAAATCTCAGGAACTTGTGATGATCCCTATGTATGGGGACATGACGATACACATCCATCAGGTCTATTGTCATCATGAGAGGTTTTGGAAATTTTTTGGAGTGTAGGCGCAAGTGAATGCTTTTACCCCTGTCTTGATTATTCAGTATCCTTATCTAAGGTAATTGTATAAAAAATTTGACACTTGTTTAAATAACAAATATATTTATTTGAAAAATAAGAAAAGAAATCTCTTTAAAAATTCCAATATGGACTTTGTGACATGTGGTTTACAAGTTCTGATAGGTCTTGTAACTAATATGTGAAGTCTATGACTAGTGTTACAAGATTAATGGTATAGGTGTATAGTAACAATATGTTTGGTAATGATATATTTAGTGACAATATGTTCATAAGAAATGCAATGAAACAACCTATGTGTTTGGATAATGTTTTAAAAATTAGGACTCGTTAGAGTGTTGTACCTAGTGCATTGAAAACCTAGTACACAGTCTGAAAAGTCAAATTTACAGTTTGGAAGGGATCTTTATGTTTGTAGAGTTTTGCTAATCCAAATATTTCTAGTTTTGCTATATATATAGAAAAAATATTCTTGGTGCTTGTTCCTGGTATCAACAGTTATTAGCTTTCACATAAATCACTGTCATATGAGAGAGGAAAGGAAAATGTTTGGACATTTGTTGCTTAAAATCTTACAAGTATTTGTTGCTTGAAATCTTACAAATATTTCATAAAACATATATTGCTAAAAAATGTAAACACGTATATTTACGGTTAAAACTGTATTTCTGCAATTATAAAACATATATTGCTAAAAATGTAAAAATATATATTAAAGGTTGAAACTGTATTTCTGCAATTTTAAACTAGCTCATAGTCGGCCGACTAGTGTATGGCAATTTAAAATTGCACAGGAGATTTTTTTTTTTTTTTTTTTTTATATATTCGTTGGTAACCTAGTATCAATGTTAAAAGAAAGAAAAAAACCACCGGTGGATTTGTTATTTGAAAGTCGTTTTTCTTAAAAGCTTTTTTTGAATAATTTGTGTCGGTTTATATTAGACACTCCTATTTGCGCCAATATCCTTGAGTGTTTAACACTGTCAATATGTGTTGAAATAAGAACTATAATTACCACAGCTCTACGGTCTAGGGAAGTATTAGAGTAAGGAGCGTTAAGACTTACTGTACTCCTAGCCGATTCTGGAGCCTGGTTCAAGTTGTTGCGCTCTTTTTTGGAGGATGTCGAGTTCCGCTGACTGTGTGCAGCTCCGTTTCTCTTCTGATGTGGGTAGTCTTTGTAACGGTCTGCTGGTATAGACTGAAGTGCTGGAGTAGATACAAATTGGAAGTGTTTTTCTTTGAAGGCTTTGATCCGTCTTTTACCGCTTATCCAAAAAGCGGAAGGTGTAAAAAAAACTGGGCTTATATCAGGAATAGTTTATAGCCTCAGTAGGTGAAAACTTTTCTTTGTTAGTACCACAGTATTTCGCTACGCGTTTCGGCCGTTACACTGGCCTTTTTCAAGCTGTAATACTGTGTGTTGGTTTGGCGGTCTTTTTATTTGCACAATATCTTCAATTAGATACTTAGTGTTCAATCATTCAATATATTTTTCAATGAATGGGCATGCAGCTGTTTTAAGTTGTCTCTGTAGTTACATTTTATGTACCACCCATAGATGTAACAGTATTCGTTCCTAATTAAAAAGATGTAGGTAATTTTCTTTGTGGTTACATTTTGTAGCAATAATCATTCATAATTGTAATGAAGTCGAGAGCGAACAACTTTTTGCATGCAGATATAGTAGTAGTAGCTAATGCGTGTTAAAAATGTTTTTAAACTATTCTGATGTGAGAGAGTGTAAACACGAATTTCTGAAGATATAGGCAATATTTAAACAAAATTTAAACTAAATTTAAACCAATTTTCTGAAGAGATGAAAACTAGAATAAAGTATACTTGATAAAGTCAGAGGATAAAATGCTTTGTCTTTTGTTGAAGATCATTTGGTAATAATATATTTGTATATGGTATGTTTATACTTTTATTAAAAAACTTATTTTAACCCTCATATTCCTTTGTTGAGGAGACCTATGATTATCTGAAAGAGGTTTTTTGAATATGTTTAAACAAATTCGTGATCCTTTGTTGAAGGGTTTAGAGATTTATGATTGTATGGAAAAAATGTATGATTGTATGGGAAAGAATGTAGGAAAAAAAAATGTTGAAGAAATATTTTTTCAGATATAATACGATCCAAAAAATATACATATATATATATATATATACTTCTCCAATCTTAGTTGTTTTTTGAAGAATTAGAGATTTTTCTATCTGAAATTTTTTTTCTTTTTTTGTAAAAAGATTTTTTCAAAATTCCATCATATTGTGAGGACTTATATTATTGACTATTTGGGGGTATTTTATTGTTTTAAGAAGCTGTTAAGGTTGAAATCTATATTCAGACCCTTTGGCTGTAGTGTTTGTAATTTAAAAATCCATTTTGCTTCTGCTTGTAGTAGTGCTGTGGATTGGTTACCCCCTCTGATGTTTTTCTTTATCTTTTCTATAGCTGTAAAATTAAAGAATTTTAGATTGCTGTTATTACATAGTCTGAAGTGTTTTGGGACAGGTAGTTCTAAATTTCTTTTCTCTTCTGAGTTTTCTATAGACAGGATGTGTTCACGTATCCTTTCTCTTATAGTTCTTTCTGTTTCTCCTGTATATTGTAGATTGCATTTTTTGCATTCTATAAGATAAATTATATTTTTGTCCATACACCTGATAGTATTGTTTATCTTGTATGTTTGTTTCGTATTATTAGATGTAAATGTGTGGGTCTTTTTTGAGTGCCTGCAGGCCTTACAGATATGGCAAGGATAAAAACCTTTTAGCTCAGTTCCTAGTACCCCTTTCTCAACGTTTTTACATCTGTTATTCTTCATTGATGGTGCTAGTCTATTTTTTAAAGTGTTTGCTCTCCGATATATGAATCTTGGCCTTTTTGGTAGTAGAGGTCCAATATCTGGATCATAGCTTAGGATGTTCCAGTGTTTATTTATGATTTTTTCTATTGCCTGCTTATCTTCTCCATATTGAGTGATAAATGGTACATTTATTCTGTCTATTGTTGTGTTTGGAAGTTTATTTTTCTTGGTATTGTGATTCAGGATGTCTGATCTATTCGTGTTCTTTACTTCTTCTATATCTTTTTCTATTTGTGATATATTGTAACCTCTATCTATAAATTTTTGTTTAAAAATTTCACTTTGTTCTTCAAAGACTTTGGGATCATTGCAGTTTCTTTTTAATCTTAGAAACTGTCCTTTAGGTATGTTTTGTTTCCATCTTTTTAAATGGCAGCTTTCCCAGTGGATGTAATTGTTTGCATCCACTTCTTTGAAGAATGTTTTTGTATTAATTTTTTCATTATTTGTTGAGATTTCTAGATCTAAATAGCTGATTTTATCTTTACTGAAGGTGTGTGTAAAAGTTAAGTTTTTATTGTTATTGTTCATGGTCTGTATGCAGTTTGTCAGATCTTCCTCATTGCCTTTCCATATAAAAAAGAGATCATCTATGTATCTCTTGTACAGTATAATGTTCTTTTTGTATGGACTATTGTTGAAAAAAGTATCTTCCCATAGGCCCATGAACAGGTTTGCGTAACTGGGGGCGAATTTGGTGCCCATGGCAGTCCCGCAAACCTGTTCATAGAAAGCCCCATCATATAGGAAGTAATTATGTGTTAAGATAAAATTGATTCCATCTAAGATGAATTCAATTTGATTTGGTGGCATTCCACCTTCCACAGTTAGATAGTGTTTGATTGCATCTATTCCATCACTGTGCTTTATACATGTGTATAGTGATGAAACATCACATGTTGCTAGTAAATAATCTGATTCCCATCGAATTTCCTCCAGTATTTTTAGGAGACTGGAAGAATCTCTTAAATAAGAGTCTAGTTTTTTCACATGCAGTTGAAGAAACTTATCTATATATGCAGATAAATTAGATGTCAGGGAGTTTATTCCCGATATTATCGGACGTCCTGGAGGATTTTTTAAGTCTTTGTGTATTTTGGGGAGTCCATAGATAATAGGAATTCTCGGATAAGTTGGGTATAAATAGTCGTATTCTTTGTCAGTTATAATTCCACATGTTTTAGCCTTCTCTAGGTGATGTTTTAAGAAGATTTGATATACTCTAGTGGGGTTACTAGTCATTTTCTTGTATGTATTAGTATCGTCCAATAATTTAAAAATCATATCATTATATTGTGATTTGTCCAGGATCACTATACCTCCCCCTTTGTCTGCTGGTTTAATGATAATTTCATTGTTCTTCTCTAATTCTGTTATTAATAGTTTTTGTTTTCTAGTAAGGTTTTGTTTTTTTGTCTTTTTTTCTTTTAAGTTACTTATGTCAGTTGTTATTAATTTTTCGAACGTGTCTATATATTTACCTTTTTCATTTTTGGGGTAAAAATTTGATTTTCTTTTTAGGTCAGTGTGTATATAGCCTTTTTCATCTTTAAAGAAAGTTTTTGTTTCCCTTATTTTGTTGGTTTCACCATTAGATGTTTCTATTGGATTTTTTATAAAATATTTCTTTAATGTCAAATTTCGGACAAATTTGTGTGCATCTATAAATGTATTAAATTTGTCTATTGTTTGAGTAGGTGCAAAAGATAGCCCTTTATTCAATATTTGTTTTTGTTCGTCACTAAGCTGAATTTTGCTAAGATTATATATTCCCTGTTGGGTTTTTACTTCTTTCTTTTCATTTCCTGAAAGTGTGCCTTCTGATGATATTGTTGTTCTTTTTGATCTTTTTGGTCTCCCTCCTCTTGTTCCCCTCTTTCTGAATTTCTTCTCTTTCTTCTCCCTGAGTTTTGGTTTGGGCCTAGTTCTAAAAAAGAGGGATGTTGGTTTATGTTGGTTGTGTGTGGTGTGTTTTTATCTTCTTCCCTTCTTGGTTCTTTTATTTCATTCCTTTTTGGAGGTTCATAATTTTCTAGAGCTGAGAATCTATTGTAGTTGCTGAATGATTTATTGTGTGTATTTTGGTATCCGTTATAGGTGTTAACTGATTGGTAATGTGCTCTTTGTTGTTCATGTGTTCTTTTATAATCATTATGATTTTGATAGTATGTTTGGTTGTGCTGAAACCTCACATGTTCTTGAGGTCTCCTATTACGCCAGTAGTTATTCTCATTGTAGTAGTTGTTATAAGGTTCATTTCTATAGTAATTATGTTGTACGGAGTCTGTCTGGTGGTAGTTATTTTTTTCTTTTTTGTGTTCTACTCTTTGCCAGGATGGTCTTAATCTATAATCCTTCTGTTCTCTTTTTTCAATTTCATTATGTTGTGGCTTGTGGTTGTATGATCGTTGTTCTTCATTTTGTGCATTATATTCAACTTTTTTCTCAGTATTTTCTAGTTTATTCCCTCTCCATTTATGGCTAATGTATTCCTCTCCATTAGGATTATGTTGGAATGCAGAATAGTCATTTTTATCTCTTTCGAATTTCTTAAATTTATTATTTACTAGTTCTTGTTTAGTTTTGATCAATAGTTGTTTTATTTCCTCTTCTCTTTTTTTGTATTCATTCAGTTCTTTAAATTCATTTATTTTACTTTCTAAGTCATTTATTTCATTCCCTAGTTTTAGTAGTTGTTCTTCCCTGTATTCTTTTATTAGGTTCATTAATTTGAAGGAGGTTTCTTCTAGTATCTCTCTCCATTTTGTCTTAAAGGAGGAGTCTATGTTTTTAAAAGAGCATTCTTTTTTTATTCTTAGTCCCCTAGGGACTCTTTTATTTGTTAGATATTCATTTAGAAAAATACACTCAGTTTTGTGTCTCATTTCTATAATCAATTTTTCTTCTAAACTATTTAGGTGTTCCTTCATTTTGTCTACATTTTTATTTTCTAATTCTATTGTTTGTCTGCCCTCTTCAAAAATATTATGTATATTATCATAAATTTGGGACCTGAGATCAAAAATATTTTCTTTTTTGTGTATATTGCTTTTTGTTTTACTTTTGAAATGTTCGTTATGTTGCATTTCTTCTATTGAATTATTTCTTGTATGGTTTTCTATGGCTGCTGCAATACTCATTTTAAAGGGGGGTTTTGTAGACAGTTTAGGTGAGTGAAATATAAAACTTTTTTGCGCTGCCTATTGGGGTAAGCCTTTTACTCCTAGGATATTTTCCCCAAAAAATATCTTACTTAGGTGTACAGGAGAGGTTTTGGAAATTTTTTGGAGTGTAGGCGCAAGTGAATGCTTTTACCCCTGTCTTGATTATTCAGTATCCTTATCTAAGGTAATTGTATAAAAAATTTGACACTTGTTTAAATAACAAATATATTTATTTGAAAAATAAGAAAAGAAATCTCTTTAAAAATTCCAATATGGAGGGGCGGAGCCAAGCCGTGCTGGAACATGGCCGCAGTTTAAGTTTGCTCCGTAGATACCTTCAGTCTCAGCATTAATAACATGCAGGTTTTGCTTGCAAATATCCCTAAAAGCCACTTTTCTGCCAAAGGAGGTTGCCCTGCACACTTACGCTAACATTTTAGAAGCCGGTACTGGTGCCTGTACCTTCCGTGACTGCGGCCTCACTACTATACCCTCATCGCGGCATCGCCGCGACCTCCATCCGCCTTGCTGCCTTTTGAGTCACCTCTGCAACCCGAGCCTGATATACCCCACCACTAACACAGACTCACCAACTACAGCTGCGATCCTACTGCTAACCCGACGAGGGGCCGCTTCTCAAAGCCTATGTGCCTGTAGCGCCCATAACTGTCCTCTCATTCACGTGACCTGGAGGCCTGCATCACCACCGGAACGGCCCCTTACCGCTGCTTGCCGGAGCACCGCCAGGCTTCAAATACAGAATCTGCCCACAAATGTGACACGCTCCTGTGTGCTTCAGTTCCTCACCAGGATCAGGACTAACCCCACTCGCCCGGGGCTGCTGAGCGAGGTGTGCGCTCTGATCAGGACCTCCACCACACGGCATGGCTGACACAGGCAACGCTCCACCTGCTTGCCCCAGCTAGTGCCTAAAACACTCAGTGCCATCTAAACACGGCTGTTCACAATATTACAGGCACTAACTAATTATAGATCCTGACTTACCCTAACTATAAGAGGAGACCAAAATCTTCCCATAAACCACACTACAGCTTCCACTCGCAATAAAGAAGCATTTATATTAGGCATACCGCACCTAGTTTGAGGATTAAAGTTTTATATCCCAGGGACCTTAAATCATACAGCAACACCCTCGCATATGCCTAAAGGAAATACGATGACCCCCAAAAAAGGGAATAAAACAGACAAACCAGGGAAGCCCCAGTCTCAAACCCCTTCAGTGTCCTCATTTTTTCAAACCCCAGACCCTGCAGCCGCGGCCACTAACGATACACCTGAGACCATGGACACACACAGATCCTCTGAAACTTCAATCTCTCAACAAGACTCATTACAAGCCATACAGGCTAAACTTGCATCCCTCCCTTCTAAGTCAGATCTAGAGTCTCTTAAATCTTTTATTAGAGATGAAATGCGCGACCTAAAAAGAGACCTGAATGAGATGGGAGCCAGAATTGACTACCTGGAAGAAGGTCAGGAATCTCTTAACAACTTGGTCAGCGCCAATACACAACAGTTATCTATCCAGGACTCCATGACGCAATCTCTACAAGATAAAGTGGAGGATCTGGATAACCGGGGACGCAGGAATAACCTGCGGATCCGAGGCATCCCCGAGGAGGTCCCTGCTGACCATCTAAGAGACTATCTTATTGAATTCTTCCAATACCTGCTCCCTAACTCTCCTCCATTGCCCAACGAAGACATCGACAGGGCCCACAGGGCTCTACGTCCTACGCCAAACCCCCCCCCTACCTCCACGGGATGTCATAATTAGATTTCTACGTTTTACCGACAAAGAGTCCATATGGCAAGCGGCAAGAACACGTCAATCTATAACCTTTCGGGGGCACTCATTACAGGTCTATCAAGATCTAAGTCCACTCACAATACAAAGACGTAAAGAAATTAAATTCATTACCAGCACACTTCAAGAACACCACATAAAGTACAGATGGGGCTACCCATTCAGCCTAATCGTTAACCATAATGGATCTCAACTCACCTACAAGGACTATAATGATCTAGACCTCCTATCAAGATCGCTTAACATCCACTTCAACCCACCCAAAGAACCAATCCTTACCACTTCTTCAGCAGCACCTGAACCGGGCCCTTCCGGATTGGAAGCTCAGAGGCCCCGGTGGTCCATAGTCCAGCCTAAAAGGAGGAAGACTGACACCAACCCAACCAGTTCTACTACAAAGTGATCATTTTCTCAGGACAACTCCTTATATTTCTCTTGTCCCCGCAACATGTACCTCACCCCCCCTGGACTTCTTGGGTTGTTGCCCATGTTCTACCTCTGCTGCTTTCCTGGCAGAGGCGAAGTTGTAAGGACAATACATATAGTGGTAACGTTTAGATATATATGTGTGACAATTGTTAAGTGTTAATAATTGATAGTTCTACTTAGTGTTTTCATCTAATAATGTTTACCTATTAGTTGGCTGGGGTTAGCTGTAGAGATAGGTATTGAATCTGATGCAGAGGACGTTATTACCGGCTTCCATACCTTATGGGGCACTCTCATACCCAAGTGTAACACACATAGATAGTTATCTAATAATCTGATTTTTGTACAACTTCAGTCTGCCCTGTACTTAACCTCCTGGGTTTCAATAGCCCAAGGCACACCCCAGTTTTCTTCATACTATCTAGAGATTTACTACTTTATGGTTCCATAGACTCTCTAGTGTTAACTCCTACAGCCCCAGTTAATAGACCTAGGCGAAAAGGAGAAACAAAGCCCTACTATCTCAGCACTGTAACAAATTTAGTTAAAAGTTTTAAGCTCTCATAGAGCTCCAGGTAATAATTTTCTCTGTGCTTAACAGTATATAAAGGAGAATCATCTATCCAATAAATTGTACTGTGCCCCCCTACTATAGGCTAATAATTTAGAATTTTCTTTAAAGCACACACCTGTGTGCTTTAACTACACCAAGCCCCCTACTCCCATCTTAACCGGGCCCACTACATTTTCTACTACTTCATAAGTATAACCCCCTACCCGAGGTTAAATCATTCAACATAATTTACACTATTTCATTAAGTACCTCTTAGTTAACTTACTCCTTTCTATATATGAGAATGTGCTCCTCTCTTCCTAGTTTATTGTCCTGCTTATTACTGTATATCCATATCCTGAGACATTGACTGGTATCGGTCTTCCCCCCCCTTGGCAAAGTGTATAGATTTGTCAATACACTGTTAAAAGTTTATTATGCTCATGTCTTTTATTGCTTGTTGTTTCCTGTTTTGTTCTCAAAGTTCAACGGTTATGTATGTTTTTTAGTTCATTTTTGTCCGGTCCGGGGGAAGGCACTCTTTCACACTAATAAGATCAGCCCACTATTGATAACCTACTCAACTCCCCTTTTAAATTAATGGATACTACACGAACTCAAATTAAGCTAATCTCCCACAATGTAAAGGGTTTTAACAGCCCACAAAAAAGATCCATGGCCCTAAGAGATTATAAACGGAATAGAGGAGATATCCTTTTCATTCAAGAGACTCACTTTAAGAGGGGTCGAGAACCCAAGTCTAGCTTGCAGAAGTATGGTGAGGTATATCTCTCTTCTCACACAACCAAACATAACGGGGTGGGAATTCTACTGAGCAGACATCTCCCACTTCAAATCTCTTCCATACACAAAGACAACGAGGGGAGGTATATTATTTTAGTCGGCTCCCTATTCCACAAGCCAATTACACTGGTGAATCTATATGCCCCCAATGTCAACCCTGCTCCCTTCTTCAATACGCTTAGTAAGAAAATTTTGGAGGTAGCTAAAGGCAACATGGTTCTGGGGGGAGACTTTAACTTAGCACTTCACCCACCCCTTGATTGCTCGACAGGTACATCCTCAGTACCTAATAAAACCTTGAAACATATCCAACAATCCCTATTTCAGCTCACGTTACACGACACTTGGAGACTCCAACATCCCGACGTCAGGGACTACACGTTCTATTCCAACCCACATCGACTTTACACTAGAATCGACTACATTTTTACAGACGTATCCAACCTGTCACATATTACGAAAACAGAAATTCACCCATTGACCTGGTCTGACCATGCAATGATCAGCTGTCAATTTAACTGGTCCCCTTCCTCTCCCTCTCCACCTAACTGGAAATTTGACGACTCCATGCTTAGAGACCCAGTGACCTACGCTCAGATACAAAAGGCTCTAGTAGACTACTTTAGAGACAATGACACTACTGACGTAGACATTCATAGTATATGGAACGCACATAAATGCGTCATCAGAGGCGAACTGATAGCTCTCAAAGCCGCTAAGAAGAAACAACAGCAGACTTATCTTAACTCACTTCTAATTGATCTCGCTAAACTTCAAGAAGCACACAAAACGTTCCCCACAAGCTCCTCCCTCCTAGAAAGCATTACACATAAACGCCAACAACTTAATCTCCTTTTGGGTACTCAGGCCAAACAAAAAGCCCTATTTCTTAGAAAGATATATTACGAGGGAGCAAACAAGCTTAAAGATTTTCGCGAAAATTATCGCTAATCGTGTAAACCGTCTCCTCCCTAACCTCATCCACAATGATCAAGTAGGTTTTGTCCCTGGCCGTGAGGCAAGGGACAATACTGTTCGAAACATACAACTGATTTGGTATATCTCCCAAAATAAATTCCCTGCGGTAGTAGTCTCCACAGACGCGGAAAAGGCTTTCGATCGGGTCAACTGGTCCTTCCTTCGATCATCTCTTGAAGCCTTTGGCTTTGGCCCAATCACCTTAAAGAGAATATTTTCATTATATAATTCTCCTAGCACTAGTATCATACTTAACGGTTCCCTATCCCCCCCAATAGCAATAAAGAATGGCACTCGTCAGGGCTGCCCTCTCTCCCCCTTATTATTCGCACTATTCATTGAAACATTGGCCTCTAAAATCAGAAACAATACAGATATAACTGGAATATCCATAGCTCAGGACACTTATAAACTGTCCCTATTCGCGGACGACATTCTACTTACCCTTACCAACCCCGAAACCTCGATCCCCGCTCTCCTATCGGAACTCTCTACTTTCCAAGATCTAGCAGACTTTCTCATAAACCACAACAAGTCTGAGATCCTAGACATTGGCCTCCCGCCCAGCTCGGTGGAATTCATCAAACGGGATTGCCCTCTTAGATGGTGCAGAGGCACCTTAAAATACCTGGGCATCAACCTCTCTCGCTCATTCGACGCGCTATTCCGTGACAACTTTATCCCTCTCAAAACCACAATAATGCGCGACCTATCCTCCTGGAAGGCAAAAAAGCTCTCTTGGTGGGGTCGGATAAACACAATAAAGATGAATATTTTCCCGAGATTACTTTATATCATGGGGGCTCTCCCAATCCCCGTACACCCTAAATACATAACCCAAATACAAAACCTGTTTGGCACCTTCATCTGGGATAATAAACCTCCAAGAATCAATAGAGACACAATGTTTCTATTGAAACCACAGGGGGGACTAAGTGTGCCCAACCTTCACGAGTACAGAAACGCCATCTACCTGCAGAGGATCCTCGACTGGAGAGTGGGGACATCCCAGAGACGGTGGGTTCGCTTAGAGAGACAGTTGTCCCCAGACATTCCCCTCCCGAGCCTTTGCTGGCGCCCAGACCTTAATGTGACAATTAGACGACTTCCTAACCCTATTATTAAGGAGACCGCTCAGATCTGGAGAATGACAAACATGCATCACCCTCTCCTTTCGTCTATTCCTAGTCCCTTGACGTCCTTAACATATAACCCAGAGTTCTCCCTGACGTATCCAAGGGCTCCACCACCATTGGATATGGTAATAAAAGATATTTCTGCCTATGACATAACTACCAACGAGGTCTTGTGCACACAAAAACAGCTA
Source organism: Bombina bombina (assembly GCF_027579735.1). Taxonomy (NCBI): domain Eukaryota; kingdom Metazoa; phylum Chordata; class Amphibia; order Anura; family Bombinatoridae; genus Bombina; species Bombina bombina. The sequence continues at coordinate 195,389,631 of NC_069499.1, forward strand.
ATAGACAAGGGATTTGACTGGGCGAAAAACTGGTTTACTTATAGACGCGTTCATAACTACATCTCTACCCACAGCAATAAAAATAACCTGACCCGCACTCCTACTAACTTAGAGAAATTATACCTGACTAACACACCAACCAGGCACTCCCTATCTATGATATATAAAATCCTTCTTCAACCTCCCCCGGGAAATCTCCCCTACTCCATCGAGATGTGGGAAAGAGAACTAGAGAAAATAATTCTTCCACAGGTGGCAGTCAACATATTCTTAAACACAAAAAGATCATCTGTCTCTTCATCCATTATAGAGACTAATTACAAAATCTTACACTGCTGGTACCTAACCCCCCGCAGACTCCACCGCCTGTTCTCATCTACAAGCGACAGGTGCTGGAGGTGCGGGCATGTGGGCAGCGGGATGGGCCACATGTGGTGGTGGTGTTCACGTCTGAACCACTACTGGTATGAGGTCATACATGAAATCGAAACTATTTTTCAAATCTCGATCCCACCTGATCCTCTGATCTGGCTTTTGAATAAATCCACCAAATTGCCCTGCAGGTCCTTAACCCCTCTTTTTCGTATCTTTACGAACAGTGTAAAATTGTTAATAGCTAAAATGTGGAGGACAAGAGATATCCCTACACTAACCAACTGGCGTGATAAAGTATCAGAATTACTAGAACTTGAGGAATACTCTGCCTATAAGAGAGGTATTACCGACAACTTTACGGCCCTTCAGTATATCTGGGACGAATACAAACGAAATATTACTGACTAGCTCTGTTATATTAGATCTTACCCCTAATTAGATAGACCCCCCCGGGCCTGGACAACTCTTCCCCCTTCCCCCCCCCCCCCCCCCTTTTTTTTTTTTTTTTTTTTTCTCCCTTATTATTACCTTTTTAATTTTATTTATTTTCTTTTAGTCTCACTTTGTTTTACACTGAAAAACTTGCTACACTACGTCATTCCTTCCTCTCTCTATGACTATGATTAATGAATAGGGTGTCGTTCATGGAGGAGGACAGACTATACAGAAATTGTAAAACATGCAATGTATGATCTTGTATCGTTTCCTTTTTTTCTTTTGTAACACTCCCTGTTTAACAATTAATAAAAAGAATTTAACTAAAAATTCCAATATGGACTTTGTGACACGTGGTTTACAAGTTCTGATATGTCTTGTAACTAATATGTGAAGTCTATGACTAGTGTTACAAGATTAATGGTATAGGTGTATAGTAACAATATGTTTGGTAATGATATATTTAGTGACAATATGTTCATAAGAAATGCAATGAAACAACCTATGTGTTTGGATAATGTTTTAAAAATTAGGACTCGTTAGAGTGTTGTACCTAGTGCATTGAAAACCTAGTACACAGTCTGAAAAGTCAAATTTACAGTTTGGAAGGGATCTTTATGTTTGTAGAGTTTTGCTAATCCAAATATTTCTAGTTTTGCTATATATATAGAAAAAATATTCTTGGTGCTTGTTCCTGGTATCAACAGTTATTAGCTTTCACATAAATCACTGTCATATGAGAGAGGAAAGGAAAATGTTTGGACATTTGTTGCTTAAAATCTTACAAGTATTTGTTGCTTGAAATCTTACAAATATTTCATAAAACATATATTGCTAAAAAATGTAAACACGTATATTTACGGTTAAAACTGTATTTCTGCAATTATAAAACATATATTGCTAAAAATGTAAAAATATATATTAAAGGTTGAAACTGTATTTCTGCAATTTTAAACTAGCTCATAGTCGGCCGACTAGTGTATGGCAATTTAAAATTGCACAGGAGATTTTTTTTTTTTATTTTTTTTTATATATTCGTTGGTAACCTAGTATCAATGTTAAAAGAAAGAAAAAAAACCACCGGTGGATTTGTTATTTGAAAGTCGTTTTTCTTAAAAGCTTTTTTTGAATAATTTGTGTCGGTTTATATTAGACACTCCTATTTGCGCCAATATCCTTGAGTGTTTAACACTGTCAATATGTGTTGAAATAAGAACTATAATTACCACAGCTCTACGGTCTAGGGAAGTATTAGAGTAAGGAGCGTTAAGACTTACTGTACTCCTAGCCGATTCTGGAGCCTGGTTCAAGTTGTTGCGCTCTTTTTTGGAGGATGTCGAGTTCCGCTGACTGTGTGCAGCTCCGTTTCTCTTCTGATGTGGGTAGTCTTTGTAACGGTCTGCTGGTATAGACTGAAGTGCTGGAGTAGATACAAATTGGAAGTGTTTTTCTTTGAAGGCTTTGATCCGTCTTTTACCGCTTATCCAAAAAGCGGAAGGTGTAAAAAAAACTGGGCTTATATCAGGAATAGTTTATAGCCTCAGTAGGTGAAAACTTTTCTTTGTTAGTACCACAGTATTTCGCTACGCGTTTCGGCCGTTACACTGGCCTTTTTCAAGCTGTAATACTGTGTGTTGGTTTGGCGGTCTTTTTATTTGCACAATATCTTCAATCAGATACTTAGTGTTCAATCATTCAATATATTTTTCAATGAATGGGCATGAAGCTGTTTTAAGTTGTCTCTGTAGTTACATTTTATGCACCACCCATAGATGTAACAGTATTCGTTCCTAATTAAAAAGATGTAGGTAATTTTCTTTGTGGTTACATTTTGTAGCAATAATCATTCATAATTGTAATGAAGTCGAGAGCGAACAACTTTTGAAGAGGGCAGACAAACAATAGAATTAGAAATTAGAAAATAAAAATGTAGACAAAATGAAGGAACACCTAAATAGTTTAGAAGAAAAATTGATTATAGAAATGAGACACAAAACTGAGTGTATTTTTCTAAATGAATATCTAACAAATAAAAGAGTCCCTAGGGGACTAAGAATAAAAAAAGAATGCTCTTTTAAAAACATAGACTCCTCCTTTAAGACATAATGGAGAGAGATACTAGAAGAAACCTCCTTCAAATTAATGAACCTAATAAAAGAATACAGGGAAGAACAACTACTAAAACTAGGGAATGAAATAAATGACTTAGAAAGTAAAATAAATGAATTTAAAGAACTGAATGAATACAAAAAAAGAGAAGAGGAAATAAAACAACTATTGATCAAAACTAAACAAGAACTAGTAAATAATAAATTTAAGAAATTCGAAAGAGATAAAAATGACTATTCTGCATTCCAACATAATCCTAATGGAGAGGAATACATTAGCCATAAATGGAGAGGGAATAAACTAGAAAATACTGAGAAAAAAGTTGAATATAATGCACAAAATGAAGAACAACGATCATACAACCACAAGCCACAACATAATGAAATTGAAAAAAGAGAACAGAAGGATTATAGATTAAGACCATCCTGGCAAAGAGTAGAACACAAAAAAGAAAAAAATAACTACCACCAGACAGACTCCGTACAACATAATTACTATAGAAATGAACCTTATAACAACTACTACAATGAGAATAACTACTGGCGTAATAGGAGACCTCAAGAACATGTGAGGTTTCAGCACAACCAAACATACTATCAAAATCATAATGATTATAAAAGAACACATGAACAACAAAGAGCACATTACCAATCAGTTAACACCTATAACGGATACCAAAATACACACAATAAATCATTCAGCAACTACAATAGATTCTCAGCTCTAGAAAATTATGAACCTCCAAAAAGGAATGAAATAAAAGAACCAAGAAGGGAAGAAGATAAAAACACACCACACACAACCAACATAAACCAACATCCCTCTTTTTTAGAACTAGGCCCAAACCAAAACTCAGGGAGAAGAAAGAGAAGAAATTCAGAAAGAGGGGAACAAGAGGAGGGAGACCAAAAAGATCAAAAAGAACAACAATATCATCAGAAGGCACACTTTCAGGAAATGAAAAGAAAGAAGTAAAAACCCAACAGGGAATATATAATCTTAGCAAAATTCAGCTTAGTGACGAACAAAAACAAATATTGAATAAAGGGCTATCTTTTGCACCTACTCAAACAATAGACAAATTTAATACATTTATAGATGCACACAAATTTGTCCGAAATTTGACATTAAAGAAATATTTTATAAAAAATCCAATAGAAACATCTAATGGTGAAACCAACAAAATAAGGGAAACAAAAACTTTCTTTAAAGATGAAAAAGGCTATATACACACTGACCTAAAAAGAAAATCAAATTTTTACCCCAAAAATGAAAAAGGTAAATATATAGACACGTTCGAAAAATTAATAACAACTGACATAAGTAACTTAAAAGAAAAAAAGACAAAAAAACAAAACCTTACTAGAAAACAAAAACTATTAATAACAGAATTAGAGAAGAACAATGAAATTATCATTAAACCAGCAGACAAAGGGGGAGGTATAGTGATCCTGGACAAATCACAATATAATGATATGATTTTTAAATTATTGGACGATACTAATACATACAAGAAAATGACTAGTAACCCCACTAGAGTATATCAAATCTTCTTAAAACATCACCTAGAGAAGGCTAAAACATGTGGAATTATAACTGACAAAGAATACGACTATTTATACCCAACTTATCCGAGAATTCCTATTATCTATGGACTCCCCAAAATACACAAAGACTTAAAAAATCCTCCAGGACGTCCGATAATATCGGGAATAAACTCCCTGACATCTAATTTATCTGCATATATAGATAAGTTTCTTCAACTGCATGTGAAAAAACTAGACTCTTATTTAAGAGATTCTTCCAGTCTCCTAAAAATACTGGAGGAAATTCGATGGGAATCAGATTATTTACTAGCAACATGTGATGTTTCATCACTATACACATGTATAAAGCACAGTGATGGAATAGATGCAATCAAACACTATCTAACTGTGGAAGGTGGAATGCCACCAAATCAAATTGAATTAATCTTAGATGGAATCAATTTTATCTTAACACATAATTACTTCCTATATGATGGGGCTTTCTATGAACAGGTTTGCGGGACTGCCATGGGCACCAAATTCGCCCCCAGTTACGCAAACCTGTTCATGGGCCTATGGGAAGATACTTTTTTCAACAATAGTCCATACAAAAAGAACATTATACTGTACAAGAGATACATAGATGATCTCTTTTTTATATGGAAAGGCAATGAGGAAGATCTGACAAACTGCATACAGACCATGAACAATAACAATAAAAACTTAACTTTTACACACACCTTCAGTAAAGATAAAATCAGCTATTTAGATCTAGAAATCTCAACAAATAATGAAAAAATTAATACAAAAACATTCTTCAAAGAAGTGGATGCAAACAATTACATCCACTGGGAAAGCTGCCATTTAAAAAGATGGAAACAAAACATACCTAAAGGACAGTTTCTAAGATTAAAAAGAAACTGCAATGATCCCAAAGTCTTTGAAGAACAAAGTGAAATTTTTAAACAAAAATTTATAGATAGAGGTTACAATATATCACAAATAGAAAAAGATATAGAAGAAGTAAAGAACACGAATAGATCAGACATCCTGAATCACAATACCAAGAAAAATAAACTTCCAAACACAACAATAGACAGAATAAATGTACCATTTATCACTCAATATGGAGAAGATAAGCAGGCAATAGAAAAAATCATAAATAAACACTGGAACATCCTAAGCTATGATCCAGATATTGGACCTCTACTACCAAAAAGGCCAAGATTCATATATCGGAGAGCAAACACTTTAAAAAATAGACTAGCACCATCAATGAAGAATAACAGATGTAAAAACGTTGAGAAAGGGGTACTAGGAACTGAGCTAAAAGGTTTTTATCCTTGCCATATCTGTAAGGCCTGCAGGCACTCAAAAAAGACCCACACATTTACATCTAATAATACGAAACAAACATACAAGATAAACAATACTATCAGGTGTATGGACAAAAATATAATTTATCTTATAGAATGCAAAAAATGCAATCTACAATATACAGGAGAAACAGAAAGAACTATAAGAGAAAGGATACGTGAACACATCCTGTCTATAGAAAACTCAGAAGAGAAAAGAAATTTAGAACTACCTGTCCCAAAACACTTCAGACTATGTAATAACAGCAATCTAAAATTCTTTAATTTTACAGCTATAGAAAAGATAAAGAAAAACATCAGAGGGGGTAACCAATCCACAGCACTACTACAAGCAGAAGCAAAATGGATTTTTAAATTACAAACACTACAGCCAAAGGGTCTGAATATAGATTTCAACCTTAACAGCTTCTTAAAACAATAAAATACCCCCAAATAGTCAATAATATAAGTCCTCACAATATGATGGAATTTTGAAAAAATCTTTTTACAAAAAAAGAAAAAAAATTTCAGATAGAAAAATCTCTAATTCTTCAAAAAACAACTAAGATTGGAGAAGTATATATATATATATATATATATATATATATATGTATATTTTTTGGATCGTATTATATCTGAAAAAATATTTCTTCAACATTTTTTTTTATTTTTTTTTTCCTACATTCTTTCCCATACAATCATACATTTTTTCCATACAATCATAAATCTCTAAACCCTTCAACAAAGGATCACGAATTTGTTTAAACATATTCAAAAAACCTCTTTCAGATAATCATAGGTCTCCTCAACAAAGGAATATGAGGGTTAAAATAAGTTTTTTAATAAAAGTATAAACATACCATATACAAATATATTATTACCAAATGATCTTCAACAAAAGACAAAGCATTTTATCCTCTGACTTTATCAAGTATACTTTATTCTAGTTTTCATCTCTTCAGAAAATTGGTTTAAATTTAGTTTAAATTTTGTTTAAATATTGCCTATATCTTCAGAAATTCGTGTTTACACTCTCTCACATCAGAATAGTTTAAAAACATTTTTAACACGCATTAGCTACTACTACTATATCTGCACGCAAAAAGTTGTTCGCTCTCGACTTCATTACAATTATGAATGATTATTGCTACAAAATGTAACCACAAAGAAAATTACCTACATCTTTTTAATTAGGAACGAATACTGTTACATCTATGGGTGGTACATAAAATGTAACTACAGAGACAACTTAAAACAGCTGCATGCCCATTCATTGAAAAATATATTGAATGATTGAACACTAAGTATCTAATTGAAGATATTGTGCAAATAAAAAGACCGCCAAACCAACACACAGTATTACAGCTTGAAAAAGGCCAGTGTAACGGCCGAAACGCGTAGCGAAATACTGTGGTACTAACAAAGAAAAGTTTTCACCTACTGAGGCTATAAACTATTCCTGATATAAGCCCAGTTTTTTTTACACCTTCCGCTTTTTGGATAAGCGGTAAAAGACGGATCAAAGCCTTCAAAGAAAAACACTTCCAATTTGTATCTACTCCAGCACTTCAGTCTATACCAGCAGACCGTTACAAAGACTACCCACATCAGAAGAGAAACGGAGCTGCACACAGTCAGCGGAACTTGACATCCTCCAAAAAAGAGCGCAACAACTTGAACCAGGCTCCAGAATCGGCTAGGAGTACAGTAAGTCTTAACGCTCCTTACTCTAATACTTCCCTAGACCGTAGAGCTGTGGTAATTATAGTTCTTATTTCAACACATATTGACAGTGTTAAACACTCAAGGATATTGGCGCAAATAGGAGTGTCTAATATAAACCGACACAAATTATTCAAAAAAAGCTTTTAAGAAAAACGACTTTCAAATAACAAATCCACCGGTGGTTTTTTTCTTTCTTTTAACATTGATACTAGGTTACCAACGAATATATAAAAAAAAATAAAAAAAAAAATCTCCTGTGCAATTTTAAATTGCCATACACTAGTCGGCCGACTATGAGCTAGTTTAAAATTGCAGAAATACAGTTTCAACCTTTAATATATATTTTTACATTTTTAGCAATATATGTTTTATAATTGCAGAAATACAGTTTTAACCGTAAATATAAGTGTTTACATTTTTTAGCAATATATGTTTTATGAAATATTTGTAAGATTTCAAGCAACAAATACTTGTAAGATTTTAAGCAACAAATGTCCAAACATTTTCCTTTCCTCTCTCATATGACAGTGATTTATGTGAAAGCTAATAACTGTTGATACCAGGAACAAGCACCAAGAATATTTTTTCTATATATATAGCAAAACTAGAAATATTTGGATTAGCAAAACTCTACAAACATAAAGATCCCTTCCAAACTGTAAATTTGACTTTTCAGACTGTGTACTAGGTTTTCAATGCACTAGGTACAACACTCTAACGAGTCCTAATTTTTAAAACATTATCCAAACACATAGGTTGTTTCATTGCATTTCTTATGAACATATTGTCACTAAATATATCATTACCAAACATATTGTTACTATACACCTATACCATTAATCTTGTAACACTAGTCATAGACTTCACATATTAGTTACAAGACCTATCAGAACTTGTAAACCACGTGTCACAAAGTCCATATTGGAATTTTTAAAGAGATTTCTTTTCTTATTTTTCAAATAAATATATTTGTTATTTAAACAAGTGTCAAATTTTTTATACAATTACCTTAGATAAGGATACTGAATAATCAAGACAGGGGTAAAAGCATTCACTTGCGCCTACACTCCAAAAAATTTCCAAAACCTCTCCTGTACACCTAAGTAAGATATTTTTTGGGGAAAATATCCTAGGAGTAAAAGGCTTACCCCAATAGGCAGCGCAAAAAAGTTTTATATTTCACTCACCTATTGTCATCATGAACTGACCCTCTTGGACCAAGGGAAGAATGGAACAAATGGTTTACATTTTGAAGGATGGTACCTTGAGAAACTTGTTGAGACACTTTAGGTCTAGAATAGGATGAAAAGTTCCCTCTTTTTTGGGAACCAGGAACAGATTGAATAGAATCCTAGATCCTGTTCCCTTACAGGAACTGGAACTATCATTCCCAGGGAAGAAAAGTCTCGGACGCAACTAACTTAAGAATGCCTCTCTTTTTATCTGGTCTGCAGATAATCTTGAGAGGTGGAACCTGCCCCTAGGAGGAAAAGTCTTGAATTCTATTTTGTAACCCTGAGATACTATGTCCACAGCCCTGGGACATCTTGTTTCCAAACTTGATAAAACAGAGAAAGTCTGCCCCCCGCTTGATCCGATCCCAAATCGAGGGCAAACTTTTCATGCTGATTTAGACTCAGATGCGGGTTTCTTTGATTGCTTCCCCTAGTTCCAAGACTGAATGGGTTTCCAAGAAGACTTGGATTGTTCCTGCTTGGAAAAAGCAAAAGGAAGACTTTCCTTTGAAGTTACGAAAGGAATGAAAATTACTCCTTTAGGTCTATTGTTCTTGTCTTGTGGTAAAAAAGACCCTTTTCCACCCGTAATATCAAAAATTATTTCTGCCAGACCAGGTCCTTGTAAGGAAGCGCCAGAAGCTTGGACTTGGAAGTAACCTCCGGTGACCAAGATTTTAGTCCCAACGCCCTGCATGCTAGCACAGCGAAGCCAGATATTTTGGCTCCCAGTTTACTAACTTGCATGGTAGCACCAGAAATAAAGGAATAGGCTAGCTTGAGAGCCTTAATCCTGTCTTGGATCTCCTCCAATGGAGTCTCTACCTGAAGTGAATCAGACAAGGTTTCAAACCAATAAGATGCTGCACTTGACACAGAGGTAGTACATACTGCAGGTTGCCATTGAAAACCTTGATGAAAATACATATTCTTCAAATAAACCTCCAGCTTTTTGTCCATTAGATCTTTTGTTATGCAGTTCTTTCTCAGGATGTATACTTTTCATATATCACTTGAATAAGGAAATAACTGACAAGTCACACAGGTTTTCTACAATGCTTACAATAACAATAATGGTTTTATTCTGCAATATGATTATAACGACAATGTACCACAAACCTCTATGCATGCTTGTAACATTCTATGCTATTACAATACTCATACAATTATCTTATTCCTACCACATCTATGCAGTTTTCAGTTATGGTTTAGCAATGAGAATTATAACTAAGTTGCCTGCGCAACCCCAAATAACAATCTTATGTTATATTACTACTCAGACAATTCTAGCTAGCTTAAACAATCAAATAATACATCACCGTGATCCACCATCTCAGCATCCTGTCCTGTGGCTCGATTGGAGAAGACATCTGGGCAATCATGAACATGAGATAAGGCGATCACAGGAACAACACGTCCATCGACAGGTCACAAGTCTCCTAATCAGATTGCCCACAGGTACCTCTCTTATACTGTTCACATACGTAACAGTTTTGGCGCAAATCCACAGACCCCTAGACACTCCATGCAGGTTGGCTGAGGCCCAAAGCATTTAGCCTCACCCAAGCTTATCAGGGGCATACCAAGGTACTTCCCCTCACGTGTTCCTAGGCTCAATGCTGTCATCTTTCATATTTTTCGCTTAACATTATACATCTGATCATGTGTTCTTATGTAGTTACTTCTGTCAAATACATCAATAATAGTTTTAACAATCTTCTCATAGATTTATAATAATAGCTGAAACACCATAATGGCTTTATTACTTAGCCCACTGCAATTAATAATAACTAATCCTTTAATAAGTTAACCCCTCAGTTCATATGTTATCAAGATGTTCTTTTAGTGTCAGTGAGTGGCCCCCCTTGTCAAAGTTACACCTTTGTTCTGTCTAGGTTTTGACTTCTTATCATTAGTATCCATCGGCTGCTTACCACTGTAGCATGAAATACAGTGTCATCTACTTGAAATTAATAATGTATTTTAAATCTGTTAAAGGCACACTCTCTTAAAGGCAAAGTCACACAAATTTCCTTACATTCCACCCCTTGATCATGTGACACCTTGCTTGTTTCTAAACACACCCTTTTAATAATGAAAGGTTATCCACTCAAGTAATATTGTCTTTTGGTTTAAAACACATCCTACCTATTGTATTACAGAAACATCCAAACATTATCCCACACAAGCAAGCTAGGCTTATTAATAGCCATTTAACTATAGTTTTACCTAAACTTCCAAGCCATCCCCCCAGTCCAAAGGTCCAGTAAAAGTCTTTAAGCCATTTTCTTAATGCATCATAATGTACCTCACATATGTGCTTTTGTACTTCCTCTAGTCTGTGTAGGTCATGTTTGATTTTACCTGCATTGTCTTCTATGTACACACAGCATTGTTGATGAATTCTCTGGCAAACTCCTCCTTCTGCAGCTAAGAGGTAGTCTAGAGCCATTCTTTTCTGTAGTGCCACCATCCTAATTTGTTCCTATTCTAATGTTAAAAGCTCTATTGCGTCTCTAGTTACATTAAAAGCTTCATCTACTAAATCAGCTAGCGTGTTTAATCTAGTGAGGGCTTAACAGCCCCATAATGAGGAAAACATGTGGCAGCCACTAATTGTAACTCCCTCATGTATCTTGTCCAGGTCAAGGTATCTTTGCGGTCTATGCAATATAGGTGGTGGAAGCGTGGTGGTTATGTTAAAAGCTTGGGAAGATATATCCTAAAAAGCATGGGCCATAATGGGTACAAGGTAATACCTTTACTGCCCACCTCCCACACAACCAATAATATCCCACTGGTAGTTTAACAAAAGGAGGACATATCCTATTTAGTGATGTCGCGGACCTAAAATTTTGCGTTCGCGAACGGCGAACGCGAACTTCCGCAACTGTTCGTGAACGGGCGAACCGGGCGAACCGCCATAGACTTCAATAGGCAGGGAATTTTAAAACCCACAGGGACTCTTTCTGGCCACAATAGTGATGGAAAAGTTGTTTCAAGGGTACTAACACCTGGACTGTGGCATGCCGGAGGGGGATCCATGGCAAAACTCCCATGGAAAATTACATAGTTGATGCAGAGTCTGGTTTTAATCCATAAAGGGCATAAATCACCTAACTTTGCTAAATTGTATGGAATAACGTGCTTTAAGGTATGATGTTGTATCGATCAGGTAGTGTAAGGGTTACGCCCGCTTCACAGTGACAGACCAAACTCCCCGTTTAAAGGGACAGTCTACACCAGAATTTTTAAAAGATAGATAATCCCTTTATTACCCATTTCCCAGTTTTGCATAACTAACACATTTATAATAATATACTTTTAACCTCTGTGATTATCTTGTATCTAAGCCTCTGCAAACTGCCCCTTTTTTCAGTTCTTTTGACAGACTTGCAGTCTAGCCAATCAGTGCCTGCTACCAGATAACTTCTCGTGCATGAGCACAGTGTTATCTATATGAAATACGTGAACTAACACCCTCTAGTGGTGAAAAACTGTTAAAATGCAATCTGAAAGAGGTGGGCTTCAAGGTCTAAGAAATTAGCATATGAATCTCCTAGGTTAAGCTTTCAACTAAGAATACCAAGAGAACAAAGCAAAATTGGTGATAAAAGTAAATTGGAAAATTGTTTAAAATTACATGCTCTATATGAATCATGAAAGTTTATTTTGGCCTAGACTGTCCCTTTAATGCACCGCAAACAACCGCAAACAGTCCATTTGCACAACCGCAAACTCCCCATTTGCACAAGGTTGGATACCAAGCTAGCCATGTCCCGTTCCTTGTCCTCACTGATGTCATTGAAGGTCTCTTCCTCCACCCAGCCACGTACAACACCAAGGGTCCCCGAAAGGTGACAACAAGCCCCCTGGGACGCCTGTTGTGTTTGGTCTTCCACCTCCTCAAAGCCACCTTCCTCCTCTGACTCCTCTTCTTCAGACTCCTCTCTCTGCGTTGCCTTTCTCTGCATTATTATAAGGTGTGTTAAGTAGTACTATTTCTATCAGTTTAATCCCTTTTACGTCCCCTATCAGAGGACGTGTATATGGCATCGATTTTAGGAACCGGGAGATGGAAAAAGATGCTTGGTCGGTCCTCCTACTTCAAATTTGGGGCACTGCGCGTGCAATCTAATGTGCCACCATATAGGAGTGGAGTGTTAAGAAGTACTATTCTTATCAGTTTAATCCCTGTTACGTCCCCTATCAGGGGACATGTATATGGCATCGATTTTAGGAACCGGGAGATGGAAAAAGATGCTTGGTCGGTCCTCCTACTTCAAATTTGGGCCACTGCGCATGCAATCTAATGTGCCACCAGATAGGAGTGGTGTGTTAAGTAGCTCTATTCTTATCAGTTTAATCCCTGTTACGTCCCCTATCAGGGGACGTGTATACGGCATCGATTTTAGGAACCAGGAGATGGAAAAAGATGCTTGGTTGGACCTCCTACTTCAAATTTGGGGCACTGCGCGTGCAATCTAATGTGCCACCAGATAGGAGTGGTGTGTTAAGTAGTACTATTCCTATCAGTTTAATCCCTGTTATGTGCCTTTTTTTTGGTTTGGTTTTTGAAGCCACAGTGCAGCACTAGAGGCCAGAAAAATTAGGCATGTACACATGCCTGAAAAATTAGATATTGTTGCAGCCGCTACTGTAGCAGCGGCCAGAAAAATTGATGTTTGTTTCCCAGGCAGAAAGTGCCCTAAAACATTGCGGCTTGAACCCTAGTTGGTGGCGGATAAGTCACGCAAGTCATCTGGCATTCAGAGATAAAATACAGCAGCATGTAGACCATTTTTAGCCCAAGGCAGCTCATCTCATCAGGCCTTTTTTAGTCAAATGTATCGCCCACTGTCAGTCCCTTCGGGATCCATCCCTCATTCATCTTAATAAAGGTGAGGTAATCTAGACTTTTTTTACCTAGGCGACTTCTCTTCTCAGTGACAATACCTCCTGCTGCACTGAAGGTCCTTTCTGATAGGACACTTGAAGCGGGGCAGGCCAGAAGTTCTATCGCAAATTGGGATAGCTCAGGCCACAGGTCAAGCCTGCACACCCAGTAGTCAAGGGGTTAATCGCTCCTCAGAGTGTCAATATCTGCAGTTAAGGTGAGGTAGTCTGCTACCTGTCGGTCTGAGGGTGGACCCCGAAGGGCTGTGGCGATTAGTAGGACTTAAAAAGTTCTGCATGTCCTCCATCAACAACACGTCTGTACAGTGTCCTGTCCTTGCCGGCATGGTCGTGGGACGAGGAGGATTACTTTCACCTCTTCCCCTGTTAGATTCCCATTGTGCTGTGATATCACCCTTATACGCTGTGTAAAGCATACTTTTTAATTTATTTTGGAACTGCTGCATCCTTTCCGATTGCGGTAATTCTGTAACATTTCAGGCACTTTATGCTTATACCGGTGGTCTAGTAGCGTGGACACCCAGTACAGGTCATTCTCCTTCAGCCTTTTTATACGAGGGTCCCTCAACAGGCACGACAGCATGAAAGACCCCATTTGCACAAGGTTGGATGCCGAGCTACTCATGTCCCGTTCCTCGTCCTCAGTGATCTCACTGAAGGTATGTTCTTCCCCCCAGCCACGTACAACACCACGGGTACCAGATAGGTGACAACGAGCACCCTGGGATGCCTGTTGTGGTTGGTCTTCCTCCTCCTCCTCAAAGCCACATTCCTCCTTTGACTCCTCTTCCTCACAATCCTCTTCCAGCATTGCCGCAGGTCCAGCAAGCAATGCTGATAAGGCTGTTTCTGGTGGTGATGGTGACCACAACTCTTCCTCTTCCTCTTCACGCTCATCTACGGCCTGATCCAGCACTCTTCGCAGGGCACGCTCCAGGAAGAAAACAAATGGTATGATGTCGCTGATGGTGCCTTCGGTGCGACTGACTAGGTTTGTCACCTCCTCAAAAGGACGCATGAGCCTACAGGCATTGCGCATGAGCGTCCAGTAACATAGCAAAAAAATTCCCACCTCCGCAGAGGCTGTCCAAGCACCCCAGTCATACAAATAGTCGTTAACTGCTTTTTCTTGTTGGATCAGGCGGTCGAACATTAGGAGTGTTGAATTCCAACGTGTCGGGCTGTCGCAAATCAAGCGCCTCACTGGCATGTTGTGTCACCGCTGGATATCTGAAAAGTGCGCCATGGCCGTGTAGGAACGCCTGAAATGGCCACACACCTTCCTGGCCTGCTTCAGGATGTCCTGTAATCCTGGGTACTTATGCACAAAGCGTTGTACGATCAGATTACACACATGTGCCATGCACGGCACATGTGTCAACTTGCCTAAATTCAATGCCGCCACCAAATTTCTTCCATTGTCACTAACCACTTTGCCAATCTCCAGTTGGTGCGGAGTCAGCCACTGATCCACCTGTGCGTTCAGGGCGGACAGGAGTGCTGGTCCGGTGTGACTCTCTGCTTTCAGGCAAGTCAACCCCAAGACGGCGTGACACTGCTGTATCCGGGATGTGGAATAGTACCTGGGGAACTGGGGGTGTGCCGTTGATGTGGAGCAAGACGCAGCAGCAGAAGAGGACTCAGCTGAGGAGGTTATGGAAGAGGATGGAGTAGGAGAAGTAGAGGAGGTGGCAGCAGGCCTGCCTGCAAGTTGTGGCGGTGTCACCAACTCCTCTGCAGAGCCACGCATTCCATGCTTGGCAGCCGTCACCAGGTTTACCCAATGCGCAGTGTAGGTGATATACCTGCCCTGACCATGCTTTGCAGACCAGGTATCAGTGGTCAGATGGACCTTTGCCCCAGCACTGTGTGCCAGACATGCCATTACTTCCTTTTGCACAATCGAGTACAGGTTGGGGATTGCCTTTTGTGCAAAGAAATTTCGGCCGGGTACCTTTCATTGCGGTGTCCCAATAGCTACAAATTTTTTGAACGCCTCAGACTCCACCAGCTTGTATGGTAAAAGCTGGCGGGCTAAGAGTTCAGTCAAGCCAGCTGTCAGATGCCGGGCAAGGGGGTGACTTTGTGACATTGGCTTCTTACGCTCAAACATGTCCTTGACAGACACCTGACTGTGGGCAGATGAGCAGGAACTGCTCAAGGCGAGACACGGAGTGGCGGATGGTTGAGAGGGGACAAGGAGGACAGCAGTGGTTGACGTGGCTGAAGATGCTGGACCAGGAGGAGGATGGAGGCTTTGAGTTTGTGTGCTGCTTGTACTCATGTGTTGATCCCATAGGCGTTTGTGATGTGCGATCATGTGCCTTCGCAAAGCAGTTGTACCTAGGTGGGTGTTGGACTTCCCACGACTCAGTTTCTTTTGGCACAGGTTGCAAATGGCATCGCTGTTGTCAGAGGCAGACACACAAAAAAATGCCACACTGCTGAGCTCTGCAATGATGGCATTCTAGTGGTGGCAACAGCATGCGTTGATTGGCGTGCTGTCTTGCTGACTCCGGGTGCCGATGCATGCTGTCTGACTGTGCCACTAGCTCCTTGGGACGACCTCCCCCTTCCTTCCAACTCGTCTCCTCCTCCTCTCTGTCACCCCATCTGAACTTTCCCCCTCTTCTTCTTCTCTTCTAGCGGGCACCCATGTGACATCCACGGACGCATCATCATCATCAACCGCTTCACTTGTATCTGACAAGTCAACAAAGGAAGCAGCAGCGGGTACAACATCATCATCATCACACCGTATGTCCATGTGTGTCATGCTGCCTGACTGAGACATATCCCTGTTATCTACATCCTCTGGCAATAATGGTTGCGCATCACTATCACTCATTTCTTCCAACTGATGTGTAAATAACTCCTCTGACAGATCAAGTGAAGCGGCTGTGGTGCTAGTGTTGGTGGTGGCAGCAGGCGGGCGAGTGGTAACTTGAGAGGTGCCCGAAGCTAAGCTGGAGGAGGATGGTGCGTCAAGGTTCCGAGCGGAAGCTTTAGAAGATTGGGTGTCCTGTGTTAGCCAGTCAACTATGTCCTCAGAACTGTTCGAGTTCGGGGTACGTGGCCTCTGAACACTGGGCATTATTCTAGGGCCAAAGGGAATCACAGCACCACGAACACGACGGCCCCTGCGGGGTGGCCTGCCTCTGCCTGTCATTTTTTTTTCGATTAGTGGTACTATGCGTGCAAGCTACTGTGACAACAGATATTAGTGGCACTGTGCACTGGCAGAAGTTGGCAGAGTAGACGCTGTAGGCCTGACACACACGCTTACAGACAACTAACTGCTATTCAATCTATTACAGTCAAAATTGTATTTTTTTTTTAAATGTACACTACTGTTACACCAGATATGAGTTGCACTGGTGTGACACTGTGCCCTGGCAGGCACTGAAATGCACACGTGTGAAGGAAACTGACTGCTATTATTTAACACTGTCAAAAAAGTGTTGTTGTTATTTTTTTTTTTTTTTTTTTTTTTTTTTTTTTTCCAACAAGCTTTATTGTATATCAGAAAGAAGGTGTACATAGTTTACAAAAGCCGTTACAACACTCCGGCCTGCAAGGAACATGTGGTTTTCCAATACTGCATAGACAGGTAAACAATTAGGAACAAACCTTAGTGTTCGAATCTTTAAAGTCCGTGGTATCGTACACAATTAAGTCCCGATAGGACCAAAAGTCTGTTGGTATTTTCAATTTGAGCAAAAATAAAAGAGCAACACAATATGGTGAACAACAAAATTAAATAAGAGAAAAAAAAAAAAAAAAAAAAAAAAAACAAAGCATCAAACATCGCTGCGCAGCAAGAGACATTCCTAAGATATAGTAAAACGAGTGAATAAACAACAGTTTATGCAGGGAAAAAAAAAAAACCCTAAAAACATCCATCTGAGGGGTGTAGCAGGCATTAGCATTGCCCAGCCCTTTGTCGCCGTAGAGTAGATTACCATGTATGTATTTTGTACCTCAGGGTCATGTAGTCATATAGTCATCTAACAGTTTGATCCAAAATTTAACATCCACCCCCCTCCTATCAACAACCCCAGCCCCTATGCGTCATGTACCGGGAACATAAGTGGTGTCAAGTAGGGCTCCAGTTAGTCTCCCATTCCTGCGTCAGTAATTATACGTGTGACTATTGTGCCTACAGCACAGGGGGGGGAAACATCGGCACTATGGATTGGGGCGTTGTCTCAGCTACAGAGTGGGCGTATGTCTCCCAGTAGAATAACATAGAACAGTAAAAATCTAGTCTATTAGTTTTATGGTAGTGAAATTTTTCTAAAGAAATAAGGAGCGCAACATTTCGTCTCCACTCTGATCTAGAAGGGGTGATGTGCTGCTTCCATAATCTGGGGATTAATTGCTTAGCACTGCTGAGCATGATGTATAGTAAGACCTTTTTGTATTTGCATTTAATCCTAGACGGCTTGTTAAATAGTATCGTCAAGGGGTTAAAAGGGATAGATTGCTCAAGGACTTTTTGGATCTCCCTATGAACGTCCCTCCAGAACGGTTGGAGCAGGGGACAATCCCACCAGATATGACTAAGAGTGCCCGGCTCTCCACAACCCCTCCAACAGAGGGGATCGGTTTGCGGATAAATTTTAGCTAACCTACTGGGGTATAAGTACCACCTCCCCAGAAGTTTCATATTGGTCTCTGTGATGCTCATTGACGAGGGCGCCTTGCCCATTTGCTGGAAAATGACATCCCAAGTTTTTGAGGGGATGGACAAGCCCAACTCCGCTTCCCAAGCTTTGGTGTAAGGGGGTAGGCTTTTAGAGTGTATTGTTAATAAAATTTTATAGATTGCTGAGAGTATGCCCCTTGACACCTGTGGGGACCAACAGAGTGTCTCAAAAGGAGTTAAACTACGAGTAAAGCTGGATTTATCCTTATGGCTAGAAAGGAAATGGGAGAGCTGCAAGTATTCCAGCCACCTGGTGAAAAAAGGGATACCCTTGTCGACTATTGCGGCTTTGGATAATATATTCCCATTCTCTGTGACTTGACAACAAGGCAAGCCTGCTAGAATCGTATATGAATCACCTGTCCAATAATGTTTCAGCGGAGGGAATTCATTATTATGAAGTAAGGGAGTTAGAGGAGAAGGGATTGACGAAACCCCTCTCTGGTTGCATGAAAGGCTATCCCATGTATGAAGTGTAGCAGATATCAATGTAGGGATGTGTAGTGGTACATTCCTGTGACGTTTGGAGGTCCAACACAATGCCCCCAGGCTTCTAGTGCCCACTAAGTCATGCTCAAGCTTCACCCACTCCTTATCCTTTATATTTTTACACCAATCTACTATTCTAGTCAATTGTGCCGCCTGATGATAAAACAAAAGATTAGGTACTCCCAGGCCTCCTCTGTCCCTGCTTCTATAGAGTGTGGATTTAGACATTCTAGGATGTTTTTTTGCCCAAATGAAGTCATTTACCAGTGCCTGTACAGCACCTATATATTGAGAGGGGAGTTGTATGGGAATAGTCTGGAACAGGTAGAGGAAGCGGGGTAAGATACTCATCTTAAAGGCCTGGATCCTTCCCAACCAAGAAAGGCATTTGCTCCTCCAAGCCAGCATATCTACACTAATGGCTTTAAGAAGGCTTTGATAATTCAATTGGAGAAGGGATTCTCTGGAAAGCGATATCTGTATCCCTAAATATTTTATAGAGTCATATTGCTGTGTGAAGTGAAATTGTGAGATAATCTGATTGGCCACTTGCCTAGTTATCCCCACCCCCAGGAACTCTGATTTGGACATGTTTATTTTAAAATTTGATAAGCTACTATATTGTTTAATGACCGGCATTAGAGCGGTGAGGGACTGTAAAGGGGAGGAAAATGAAAATAGCACGTCGTCAGCATATAAGGTTGTTTTATACTGCGTATCTGCTATGTGAATGCCATGTATTTTATCGTCTTCCCTAATCCTGGCCGCTAGTACTTCCATTGCTAATATAAAAAGTAATGGAGAAAGGGGGCAACCCTGCCTTGTTCCGTTTAATATGGGGAGGGGGTCAGACAGAGAGTCGTTCAATTTAATGCGGGCTTTCGGAGTATTATACAAAGCAAATATTTTCCCTATCAAGGTCTCCCCTATGCCAAATCTTTCTAAGGTGGATTTCAGAAATAGCCAATCCAACCTATCAAAGGCCTTTTCAGCGTCTATTGTTAAAAAGATAGATGGTATATTACGTGTTTGGGAGTACTCTAGCAAATTAAGAACCTTAAGAGTGTTATCCCGTGCCTCTCTATTAGGCACAAAACCCACTTGGTTTAAATGTATTAATAGTGGCAAGAACTTGTTGATTCTGGAGGCAATGAGCTTCGCATATAGTTTTACATCTACGTTTAATAATGATATGGGGCGAAAGTTAGATGGGGTGTCAGGGGGCTTGCCGGGTTTGGGAATCACAGCAATATGGGCTTCTAGCATTGTGGGAAGGAATGGGTGTTCTTTGTCGGTAGAGTTGAATATTGTGCATAAATGGGGGAGGAGGATCGGTGCAAATTTCTTGTAGTATGCTACAGTGAAGCCATCTGGGCCTGGGCTTTTGCCTGCAGGGAGTTGTTTAAGGGCAGCTAAAATTTCCATCATTGTAAACGGGGCTTCTAATTCCTCTCTCTGCGTGACGGTGAGTTGGGGAAGATGTGTGTTTAATAAATATGCATTTATGGCACTTACTCTATCTTCAGGTGTGTCGGGCTTCGGTAAGTTGTATAGTTCAGAGTAATACATCTGAAACTGAGAGAGGATCTCAGGTGTAGTACTCACCCTTTGTTGTGTGGGGGTGCGGACCTCGTGTATGAAAGATTTTAGTTTTTTCAATTTGAGGGAGCGAGCGAGAAGTTTGCCAGCTCTATTGCTCTCAAAGTGAAACTTCTGCTTGGTTTTCAAGGCTAAGGTATTAGCTTCGTGTATCATTTGATCATGCACTATCTTTCTTGCCTTATCTAAGTCCGCAAGAATTTGTGGGGAGGTAGGATCGCGCTTATGATCATATTCTAATTTGGATAACAATTCAGTGGAAGATTTATACAGTGCTCTCGCTGTCTGTCTGACCCGGGCTTGATGTTTTATAAATTCCCCTCTGATAAAGCATTTGTGTGCCTCCCAAACAATCAAGGGGTCCATCTCGGGCAGAGAGTTAAATTGAAAATATTCAGGGAGGAGTTTCTCTATTTTATCTTTTAAATCGGGGAAGTTTAGTAGGCTGTCATCTAATCTCCATAAGAAAGTGGATTTAGGGACAGAGGGCCATTGAAGCTGCGTAAGAACCGCGGAGTGGTCTGACCATACCGTGTGAGAAAGTCTGGAAGATAAAACATTGGCTAGACCATTCTGGTTTGTTAGGTGATAGTCAATTCTACTATAGGAGCGATGGGGGGCTGAAAAGAAGGTGTAGTCCCTCTTCCCAGGGTTTTTAAATCTCCAAATATCAAATAGTGTCTGCTCTAGCATTATCCGCCATAGGTGCTTGATTGTATGCTTTGGGGTTGAGGGCCTGGGGTTTGTGGTATCAAGGTTTGGTTGCAGAGGGATATTAAAATCCCCCCCCATATAAAGGGCTCCAATCCCGTGGTCAAGGACTTGCGTGAAGCATGTTTTAATAAAGGGGAGCTGCCTGGTGTTGGGGGCATACATACTGGCCAAAGTTACGGGGGAACCAAATAATAAGCCTGTAATACATAAAAATCTGCCGTCGGAGTCTGCATACGTTTGTATAAGTGTGAAGGGTAGATGTTTACTCAGGAGGATGCTCACACCATTACGCTTATGATCAAGAGAACTATGGAAGCATTGCGTGTAATATCCTCCAAAATAACCTGGCTCCCTATTTTTTAAGAAATGAGTCTCCTGTAAAAAAATAATGTCACCCCCCTTTCTACGGAGATCTCTCATGGCCAGAGAGCGTTTCTGGGCGGAGTTTAGACCCCTAGCATTCTGACTAAGTAATGTTATGATTTTACTACTGTTTGTGGCCATGGGGTGGCATTGTTATCGAGAACAGATGTATGCTTTGAGAATTATTAGCTCTACTCTTCCTAACAGTCTTTATCTGAAGGGGCAATTCAATACAATCCCGCAAACCCATGTCTCTGCTGCGCAACGTTAACATTAAAACCAGAAAACTAAATTTTTGCAAATAGCATAAATTGAAGTTAAACAAAAAGTATCTTAATGATATTAGAGTCATATGACAACGAAAAAATTGTGCGAGGGGGAAATGTTAATCCGCAACCACTCTAAACATATTATTCTAAATTTTAACTATTGCCCAACCACCACTTCATCTGACCCCCAGCGTGAGGGTACCCGTCCTCGCAGGCCCCTACCCCGGGGGTCCGAGAAAGCACACTGTAAGTAATAAGTATAACTAATCACATTTGCTCATGAAAGAAGGGGCAGTTAATATAATGCTAAGGGAGAAACGTGCAATAAAATTGAACATAACTGATAAACACATATATATATAACAAGGATCATACTTTACCACTTCGCCCCAGCACCTATCCATGTTAAGAAACAAAACAGAGCAGCCTTCTTCGGCTGCCCATGTCAAAAAGGAAAAGTCCCGCTTGAGAGAGGGCCCATCCAAAGCGGTCCTTAGTTAGGAGAGTTTGTGTGCTCCTTTGAAGGAATGTTCTTAGCTTTGGAGGGTACTCTGTGCCAGTTCCCCGGCTCAGGCCTGGCCGGTCTCCTTTTCTTAGGGGGCTCCATTGATTTCTCCACTGAGAAGCCCGCTGGGGGATCTATTTCCAAAGCATGACAGAAGTCACCTATATCATCCTGAGATTTGCAGACCAATTTTCTGTTTCCGTGTAGGACGTAAAGGTGGAATGGGAACCCCCATCTGTAGAGGATCTTCTTTTGACGAAGGAGTGTAGTCAGGCAGGATAAGTCCCTTCTCCTCTGCAATGTCCTTTGGGACAAGTCTTGGTAGAGTTGGAGGACGACTCCCCGAAACTTCACAGGCTGGTTCTTCCGGGAGAGGTTAAGGAGCTCCTCTTTCTCGCGAAACTCCCTAAACTTCATAATAACATCTCTGGGGGGCGCCGTGTCTGGGGGTTTCGGTCGAAGGGCCCTGTGGGCTCTAACCCATGGAATATCTGTGGTAGGTGAGGTATTCCTGAGATGGGCAAACAGGGCAGGGAGGTAGAGTGGGAAATCTTTAGGCAGCACCGATTCTGGAATACCGCGAATCCTTAGATTCTTCCGGCGGCTTCGATTTTCGAGATCTTCAATCTTATCGTACAAATCAGCTATGAGCTCTGTGTGATGTTTTGTAGTGTCCTGAGATTCATTTATTTCTACCTGAAGGTGGTCAGTGAATTCTTCTAGTGCCTCTACCCTGTTGCCCACTGAGTGTAAATCTTGTTTTATTTCAGCGATTTCTTCACGTATGCAGGAACGAATGATATCTGCAATATCCTGCTTGGACGCCAGTTCAGATAGAATAGTATTAGGTACAGATGTGCTTTCCTCTGCATCATCTGTGTTCCTCAGTGGAGCTGACATCTTTTGTGAAGGTGAAGCATTGATTTCTTTGTTCACCATATTACTTGAGCCAGGGGGGGAAAAAAATTTATCTACCAAGCCATCTTTTTGGCCAGATGACTTAGATATCTTGTTTGGTTTTACTGAGCGTTTGGCGTTCATGTTGTACTGCGGTTCAGTATGAGCTGGTAGAGAGAACCTCACCCCTCAGTGCTATCCCTGCTATGCAGATAGAAAATGTAACAGTCACTTCAACTTTGACCTAACTCCAGAAGGTCTCACAGATGATTAATTTTCTTGTGCTGTTGCAGAGATGTTTTCCCTCCTTTGCCTTTCTTTTTCCTTATTATTCTTTTCCTTTATTGTTATTAAGGAATAAAGCCTTTCTCTCCCTCCATTACAAAGTGGGCTCTATTGTCTGTTCTCCCACTCTCCTCTTCTCCTCTCTGCTTATCCTCTCACCCTTTCTTTTCCCCCTTTTCTCTGTTCTGTGCCTTACATCACGTTTTGTTCAGGGTGTTTGCAAATGCCCCTATATTTCTGAGTTTCCTGGAGGTAGCTACAGAGGACAGGTGTGCTGGACTCTGACAATAACAGATGAGGGAAGTGTGCATTTAAATATTCTGCACCGTGGCATGAAGAACAGGGAGAGTGGATTCCAATCACCCAGTCAGGCTCATGGCCTCATCTGACTGCGTTTGCTGGGGAGGTGTGAAATCGTGCACAAATGACAGAGAGGGGGGCCAAGTGCCGAGCTCGTTTGAACAGGCTCTAATAGGGCCGCGGAGGTGGAGGACCGCGAACGACTACCACAGTTACCAACTTGCTTGTTCTTGTACTGTAGCCGTTCCCGGTTCCTGCAGCCCTCAGTTAGTGAGCGCGCCTCCCGTGTCACACAGGCGCATATGACAGGTCCAGCCCCCACCGTGAGACCCGCAAGCCAGTCGCGGGCAACAATTATAGTGAAGTTTTTGGTGTTTACCCGGCAGGTCTGGCTGTGCGAGCAGTGATGTGCCGTGTGGGGGGAATGATAAGTGCGATGCTGCTGAAGAGGCCAAGCGCACCCGGTCGGTTAAGAAAGGGTCCCCATGAGGAAGTGTGGTGCTGACAGAAAATTAATTCTGTAGTGCCTTATTTGTTCTGCATATTTCTGGCCCTTTCTGGGAATACTGTGGTGTGGCAGGCAGGCAATATTATGTGATTAGTGTTGCAGATCAACGGAGCTGTGGAATTACGCAGCCATATTAGCTGCTGCCAAGCTCCGCCCCCGTTGTTGTTATTTTTTTAAATTTACACTACTGTTACACTAGATCTGAGTTGCACTTGCACTGGGTTGACACTGTGCCCTGGCAGGCAGGCACTGAAACGCACACGTGTGAAGGAAACTGACTGCTATTATTTCACAGTCAAAAAAGTGTTGTTTTTTTTTAAATCTACACTACTGTTACACCAGATATGAGTTGCACTGGGGTGACACTGTGCCCTGGTAGGCACTGAAACGCACACGTGTGAAGGAAACTGACTGCTATTATTTCACAGTCAAAAAAGTGTTTTTTTTTTTTAAATGTACACTACTGTTACACCAGATATGAGTTGCACTGGGGTGACACTGTGCCCTGGCAGGCAGGCACTGAAACGCACACGTGTGAAGGAAACTGACTGTTATTATTTAACACAGTCAAAAAAGTGTTTTTTTTTTAAATCTACACTACTGTTACACCAGATATGAGTTGCACTGGGATGACACTGTGCCCTGGCAGGCAGGCACTGAAACGCACAGGTGTGAAGGAAACTGACTGCTATTATTTAACACAGTCAAAAAAGTGTTGTTTTTTTAACTCTACACTACTGTTACACCAGATATGAGTTGCACTGGGGTGACACTATGCCCTGGCAGGAAGGCAGGCAGGCACTGAAACGCACAGGTGTGAAGGAAACTGACTGCTATTATTTAACACAGTCAAAAAAAGTGTTTTTTTTTTTAACTCTACACTACTGTTACACCAGATATGAGTTGCACTGGGGTGACACTGTGCCCTGGCAGGCAGGCACTGAAATGCACACGTGTGAAGGAAACTGACTGCTATTATTTAACACAATAAAAAAAAGTGTTGTTTTTTTTAAATCTACACTACTGTTACACCAGATATGAGTTGCACTGGGGTGACACTGTGCCCTGGCAGGCAGGCACTGAAACGCACACGTGTGAAGGAAACTGACTGCTATTATTTAACACAGTCAAAAAAGTGTTGTTTTTTTTTTAAATCTACACTACTGTTACACTAGATAACAGTTGCACTGGGGTGACACTGTGCCCTGGCAGGAAGGCACTGAAACGCACACGTGTGAAGGAAACTGACTGCTATTATTTAACACAGTCAAAAAAGTGTTGTTGTTTTATTTAAATCTACACTACTGTTACACCAGATATGAGTTGCACTGGGGTGACACTGTGCCCTGGCAGGCAGGCACTGAAACGCACACGTGTGAAGGAAACTGACTGCTATTATTTAACACAGTCAAAAAAGTGTTGTTGTTTTTTAAATCTACACTACTGTTACACCAGATATGAGTTGCACTGGGGTGACACTGTGCCCTGGCAGGCAGGCACTGAAACGCACACGTGTGAAGGAAACTGACTGTTATTATTTAACACAGTCAAAAAAGTGTTGTTTTTTTAAATCTACACTACTGTTACACCAGATATGAGTTGCACTGGGGTGACACTGTGCCCTGGCAGGCAGGCAGGCACTGAAACGCACACGTGTGAAGGAAACTGACTGCTATTATTTAACACAGTCAAAAAAGTGTTGTTTTTTTTAAATCTACACTACTGTTACACCAGATATGAGTTGCACTGGGGTGACACTGTGCCCTGGCAGGCAGGCACTGAAACGCACACGTGTGAAGGAAACTGACTGCTATTATTTAACACATTCAAAAAAGTGTTGTTTTTTTTTAAATCTACACTACTGTTACACCAGATATGAGTTGCACTGGGGTGACACTGTGCACTGGCAGGCAGGCACTGAAACGCACACGTGTGAAGGAAACTGACTGCTATTATTTAACCCAGTCAAAAAGTGTTGGTTTTTTAAATCTACACTACTGTTACACCAGATATGAGTTGCACTGGGGTGACACTGTGCCCTGGCAGGCAGACACTGAAACGCACACGTGTGAAGGAAACTGACTGCTATTATTTTACACAGTCAAAAAAAGTGTTTTTTTTTTTTAAATTTACACTACTGTTACACCAGATATGAGTTGCACTGGGGTGACACTGTGCCCTGGCAGGCAGGCACTGAAACGCACACGTGTGAAGGAAACTGACTGCTATTATTTAACACAGTCAAAAAAGTGTTGGTTTTTTTAAAATGTACACTACTGTTACACCAGATATGAGTTGCACTTGGGTGACACTGTGCCCTGGCAGGCAGGCACTGAAACGCACACGTGTGAAGGAAACTGACTGCTATTATTTAACACAGTCAAAAAAGTGTTGTTGTTTTTTTTAAATCTACACTACTGTTACACCAGATATGAGTGGTGGCACTGGGCAAGTGGGCACAGTATACGCTGTGAGCCTGACACAAGCTGGCAGGCAGGCAACTGCAATTAGATTACAAAAAAAAAAGCAGACTGATGGGGTGCTGTCCTTACAGCAGAGATCAGATGAGTTCTTCAGGACTGTAGTGGACAGTGAATACACTAGCCTAGCTATCGATTTCCCTATTAAATCAGCAGCAGCTACACTGTCGCTCCTCTCACTAAGAATGCAGCTTCCAAATGAATCTAAAATGGATGCTGTCCAGGAGGTAGGAGGGTCTGGGAGGGAGGGTCTGCTGCTGATTGGCTGGAATGTGTCTTCTGACTGTGAGGTACAGGGTCAAAGTATTACTCAATGATGACGAATAGGGGGCGGATCGAACATCGCATATGTTCACCTGCCGCGGCGAACGCGAACAAGCTATGTTCGCCGGGAACTATTCACCGGCGAACTATTCGCGACATCACTAATCCTATTCAGTCGCTTCCTCCCATCCTTAGTCCGTGTGTTACCTGCTAGGGTTTCCCTATTGAGTTGATACCAGTCTCTAATAAGGTCCCTGGGCTCACCAAACTTAGTCTTCCATTTCTCATGGGCATATGTCAGGTATGAGAAGTCATAACATTTCAGTTTAATGTTAAATGCACCTGTCCTATTTCTAACTAGTCGTCCTATGTTGTACATTAACATTATCATGTCGGGTAGCTGTGCTAGGTTGTCAGTACTATATATATCTCCGTCCAGATTTTGAAACATAATAGCACCTGTAGTCACATTATTAGCTAGATGTAACTTATCCAGTAAGTCATCCCTACCTGCTGTATTAACACCTGTAAAATTCCACACAGTCTTATTCCCAATCATGTGTACAAGAATACTCATGGTTAAAGGGACACCTACATAAGGATAACCTCTAGTCTGCCCGTGAGGCACAAACCCACATTTTCCCTGAGAATTTGTCACATTAAACACATCTTTTGCAGTTTTTACAAAGGTATTATCAAGTTCCCATGAGGAGGCATGCAGGGAGCCTAAGTGGCGCCGTGCATTGTCCCTTTTCCCCTTGGGTTGTTTTTTCAACAATTTCCCATCCATCACAGATCTCCTGATATACATTTAAAGGGGTTCAGATGATTCTTTTCCTGTAAATATACATAGATATGTCAGACCCTCTGGTTCCCCCTTAGTGTAGGATATGTTTAACATTACAGCACGAACCTGTTTATCAGTGGATGTCTTACAACCTAAAATGCGTTCCTGAATCCCCACTGTTAGTTTTGGGGAAATGGAAGGCATACTGGGATTTTCACAAACTAACTCAACCCCTTCTTGCCATTCAAATATTAAGTTCTCATCCTGTAAAATAATTGTCCAGCTCACATCCTCCTTTGAATCCTTACAGTCTCCCCTGGTCATTGGGGCAGAGCAAAAATCTTTAGTTAGACAATGTATAGTGGAGGAAGGAATGTTACAGGTAATCGTCTCTTCTTCTGATAGTCCAAATACCTGCTTGGTAAGGATTATCCAGTTTCCATATTAATTTTTGGTGAAACAGGTTACGTCGTCATCTAAGGCAAATGGGATGGAGCAGGGTGCCCATATTGTGCAATACGGAACGGTCATGCTTCCCTCATAAAAGGTGTGATATCTGGCACCGGATCGTCACACTTTATCCTCTGGCTCATCAGTGGTTGGCTTATGCATGTGGCCAAAAGGATTCCTAACAGAGCACCTGTTGCGACACCAGCAAATATCTAGGAAGGAAACACTTTAATTAATTCCACAAATAGCACTTGCCTGCAGGCACATGTAACCAATCATTGCTCCCTATCCTTGACTACAATAACTACATTGTAACTTCCCTTTTAATACATCTATGCTAATTAAATACTTTGGGATGGGTACAATTAAAACAAAACTTTACAGAGATAACTAAAGGATAGGAGGCAGACCCACCTGCAAAAACAATCTTAGTTAACAAGAGGGATGCAGGAATAAAAAAGGACTAAAACATCCCTCTAGAGGTAACCAATTCATGTTCCCTCACCCTCAGACTTTGGGACTACAAGGTCTAGCTATTGAGAAGGTGTTTATTGTCTTATGTAAGTATGATGTATGTAAATGTTATGCATTGTGGAACAAAATAAAAAGAGTTCTTTTATCTAAAACAAAACTTTACTGCTTAGGGAGACTCCCTACTTTCAATTCCACCCATGCTTGTTTTACTTCTATAGTCTCCCCCCATAAATCAAAGTTGCCTCCACTCCAGTATCAATCAAAGCCTACTCAAAATAGACCACACTGATACTCAATGTACTCCTGTCTGCCTATCATTCTGAACAGTGGGATTTCACTGTCAGTTATAGGTCTGTCATTCAGTACATTTACTGCTTTTCCCAAATGGACCTTCCATTTCTGAAAAGTTCCATCCCACCCCCCAGGGTCCCATCTGGCCCTGCTCTGTAACACTGATTGTAACTTCTTTTTAATGCTCAACTTACTGTTCTCTTTAATGCTCTCCAGCTGATTACAGATTAGCTGCAAGATATCTTTAGCATCTTTCTTTTCATTTGTTTTCTGCCTTTGTATATCAACTAGCATGGGGCAGAAACAGTCACTCTGGCACCGATTACCGGATCAGAGGGTTTCATCTTCTGTACATTATTTTGTACATTCACTTTTTTGCCCACATTCTGCTGAACTAACTTCCATGTAATTTTATTTTCAATCTCAGCCTCAGATACATTAACTACATCTTCCTTTTGAGCTGTGTTTTCATAACACTGGCTCTTTTTCAATAGCAATTTATTCTGACTGTGCAAGCACACAGTCTGTTCTACAGCTTCCTCTAACTGCTCGTGTTTCTTTCTGTATGCCTGTAATAACACCCATAATTTCTTATGCAACCTTTCGGTGTCTGTGTTTGTTTTAACCTTTAAATTCTGCAATTTATTCAACACTTCACAAGGTTCTATTTTGTCAAAAATTTCAGTGTTATCTGGGAGGTCAGTCCCAGACAAGACTTCCCCTGCTAATTCTTGATATGGCGTCCCGCTCCAAACAACAGGGTTCTGTGGTTTGAAGGGGGAAACCGTTTGTGTTTTCTTTCTAAACATTTGTGTAATACGTTCAGTTATTGCTGACATTTATCAATAAATTCACATTGCAAATATGTATATATGTAAATATATATCTATATACATATCTATGCAATATTATTTCATTTCACCCCAGGGTGACAAATTCGGCTATGTCCATAAAATATATCTGTTTATTTACACAGCTTTTATGGCTCATTTGAGGAATTAACAATTCAATTCTAATGAATCCAGAAATATATATTTATACTTCTTGACCAATCAAGATACAACTATATATTATCTGGCTTATTATTTATCTACAAAGGGGTTTCACTTTTGCTCCGGGGCTGACACTGGCTTTCTGCCTCCCTTTGGTCATGGCCTTTCGGCTAGCAAAGGGCACAGGTGCATCTATCAGCTCCGCTCATACACACAGCACATTTACTCAGCAACTGTCAGTTTCTTTGCTCAAATGATAAACAATTATGTATCCTGCCGACTACGCCAATAATGTTATGCGGTTCTTTCTAAGGATGTATACTTATCATATATCACTTGAATAAGGAAATAACTGACAAGTCACACAGGTTTTTACAATGCTTAAAATAACAATAATGGTTTTATTCTGCAATATGATTATAACGAACACACAAACCTCTATGCATGCTCGTAACATTCTATGCAATTACAATACTCATACAATTATCTTATTCCTACCACATCTATGCAGTTTTCAGTTACTGTTTAGCAATGAGAATTATAACTAAGTTTCCTGCGCAACCACAAATAACAATTTTATGTTATATTACTACTCAGACAATTCTAGCTAGCTTAAACAATCAAATAATACATCACCGTGATCCACCATCTCAGCATCCTGACCTGTGGCTCGATTGGAGTAGACATCTGGGCAATCGTGAACAGGAGATAAGGCAATCACAGGAACAACTAAGGAAAACAAAGGGTTTGCTACCGCACTACACAAATGAAGGGGAGTGCCAATAAATATCTACTGTGAGTTCAGATGTAGATATCGGCTGGAGTGCTTATGCAAGAATCAAGGATTCAGACAAACATGAGCCAAATATGTACAGATTTATGGCTCGGCATAGAATGCATATATTTAGCACTTCCTATCCCCTATGTATGGTTATGAACCTAGAGTAGGAATGCTATGAGTGTGGGGCGACGTGATGCTCAATTTAAAATTTAACTTTTATTTCAACACTTAAAAATAAAATTCCACATACAATATTAAAAACACAAATTGGCATAGAACGTTTTCTGCGGGAGATTGGGCTATACTGGTATTGCTTGTATTCTCTAGAGAGTAAACACTTGGAAACAACTGTAAGGGTATATTATTACTGGAATAACTGATTATAATTATCTTTTGAGTGTTGGACAGCAATATGTCCTTATTCTTCTGGCATATGTATTACTGCATCTTGCAGTACATATGTTTGTATTTTAATTCCAATTCTTGCTCTCTGAGATAGTACTAAATAGTTATTTAATTAATTTACTATTTAATTGCTTATATAAAATACAATTGTATTTATTGGACTGCTCTATATCTCTTATGATAGAAGTATAGAGTGGTAGTACTTGAGAGAATTGATTTCAAAATTATCAGTTTGGAAATTATATTCACATTCTATTAAAATTCTACAGTTTGGGGTATATAATGTGAGATATTGTGTTTTGAGATAGTGTTCACGTACTCAAAATTATATATGAGTCAGTACAAACGAATATTACAAAAAAGCTAGTATTGTTGGCACAAGCAATTCAAGGATATTCTTTGAATTGTCTATTCTGTATATGTATTTAAATTAAGTGCTTTCGGCACTTTCCAGTGTGATATACAAGTTATATTGTTTATTGAGCCTTGTTAATACATTCATGTGGATTCGTTTGATTGCTTCTATTGTTTTTAGTAATTCAACAAAACTATGTTTTTACCTCACTAATATAAGACTGAACTAGAATGTGTTGGTTACTAGTTCAATTTGAAATAAAATGTATAAAGTGACAAAGATGTATTCTGTTATTAGTTAGCGTTCATGCATAGAGATTAATGAATAAGTTAGACAGACTGCTCTCAGTTTTTGTTCTCAGTATTTGTTCAAATTGTTGTGCTTTGCAGCTACTGATAAGGATGTCATAATTTATTATATATGTATCTTTGATAATCTTCTGGTTATATTCTGGTTATATTACGCTTATATTGCACTTCTGGTTATATTCTGGTTATATTACGCTTCTATTACGCTTATATTTTCTATATGAGCGTCTGATAATTTCAGCAGTATATTATGCCTTGTGTTCAGCTGTTCGTTTTCATATATAGTCTGAAGTGTAAATGCGTTTTGCTTGGATTTTAGAAATTATTCAAAGATAGATTCAAGTATGAGGCTTATATACAATTCAGTCTTAATATTTTCAATACATAGGCTCGCTCCTGTTGTTGGTCACTTAGATTCTTTGAAATTGTAAATAAGTATAATGGCGTAAGAACCGTGTGTATTTTTATGACATTACAATGAGAGCAAAGTCTGAAGGTGTATTATAATTACCTTTACTTCTTATAAAATATATATAAGTTGTTAGGTTATAGTATATAAGCCGTATAACTCTAGATCTTGCTCGTTAACGTTAAATACACTTTGATATTGTTTGATCTTAAACTAGTAACGCTTGCTCAGTACGGTTAAATGCCACTGTTTTGCAACTCTCGTTGTACTATTGTATTGATACTGCAATATTCTTAGAATGTTACTATCCACAATGTTTGTAGTGAATTCCCAATCTCTTTTTTACACATTAACTATAAGTGTTAACCATATTGATAAGGTATAGGTTCTATGCTCATTTGCAACTTAAAAAACATAAGTATCAACCTTTCCCTTAAGCGTTACTAGTTTAAGATCAAACAATATCAAAGTGTATTTAACGTTAACGAGCAAGATATAGAGTTATACGGCTTATATACTATAACCTAACAACTTATATATATTTTATAAGAAGTAAAGGTAATTATAATACACCTTCAGACTTTGCTCTCATTGTAATGTCATAAAAATACACACAGTTCTTACGCCATTATACTTATTTACAATTTCAAAGAATCTAAGTGACCAACAACAGGAGCGAGCCTATGTATTGAAAATATTAAGACTGAATTGTATATAAGCCTCATACTTGAATCTATCTTTGAATAATTTCTAAAATCCAAGCAAAACGCATTTACACTTCAGACTATATATGAAAACGAACAGCTGAACACAAGGCATAATATACTGCTGAAATTATCAGACGCTCATATAGAAAATATAAGCGTAATAGAAGCGTAATATAACCAGAATATAACCAGAAGTGTAATATAAGCGTAACATAACCAGAATATAACCAGAAGATTATCAAAGATACATATATAATAAATTATGACATTCTTATCAGTAGCTGCAAAGCACAACAATTTGAACAAATACTGAGAACAAAAACTGAGAGCAGTCTGTCTAACTGATTCATTAATCTCTATGCATGAACGCTAACTAATAACAGAATACATCTTTGTCACTTTATACATATTATTTCAAATTGAACTAGTAACCAACACATTCTAGTTCAGTCTTAATATTAGTGAGGTAAAAACATAGTTTTGTTGAATTACTAAAAACAATAGAAGCAATCAAATGAATCCACATGAATGTATTAACAAGGCTCAATAAACAATATAACCTGTATATCACACTGGAAAGTGCCGAAAGCACTAAATTTAAATAAATATACAGAATAGACAATTCAAAGAATATCCTTGAATTGCTTGTGCCAACAATACTAGCTTTTTTGTAATATTCGTTTGTACTGACTCATATATAATTTTGAGTACGTGAACACTATCTCAAAACACAATATCTCACATTATATACCCCAAACTGTAGAATTTTAATAGAAGGTGAATATCATTTCCAAACTGATAATTTTGAAATCAATTCTCTCAAGTACTACCACTCTATACTTCTATCATAAGAGATATAGAGCAGTCCAATAAATACAATTGTATTTTATATAAGCAATTAAATAGTAAATTAATTAAATAACTATTCACTACTATCTCAGAGAGCAAGCATTGGAATTAAAATACAAACATATGTACTGCAAGATGCAGTAATACATATGCCAGAAGAATAAGGACATATTGCTGTCCAACACTCAAAAGATAATTATAATCAGTTATTCCAGTAATAATATACCCTTACAGTCGTTTCCAAGTGTTTACTTTCTAGAGAATACAAGCAATACCAGTATAGCCCAATCTCCCGCAGAAAACGTTCTATGCCAATTTGTGTTTTTAATATTGTATGTGGAATTTTATTTTTAAGTGTTGAAATAAAAGTTAAATTTTAAATTGAGCATCACGTCGCCCCACACTCATAGCATTCCTACTCTAGGTTCATAACCATACATAGGGGATAGGAAGTGCTAAATATATGCATTCTATGCCGAGCCATAAATCTGTACATTTTTGGCTCATGTTTGTCTGAATCACAGGAACAACACTGACGATGCGTCCATCGACAGGTCACAAGTCTCCTAATCAGATTGCCCAAAGGTACCTCTCTTATACTGTTCACATACGTAACAGTTTCGGCGCAAATCCACAGACCCCTAAACACTCCCTGCAGGTTAGCTAAGGTACAAAGCATCTGGCCAGTCTGCTTTAGCCTCACCCAAGCTTATCAGGGGCATACCAAGGTACTTCCCCTCACGTGTTCCTAGGCTCAATGCTGTCATCTTTCAAATTTTTCGCTTAACATTATACATCTGATCATGTGTTCTTATGTAGTTACTTCTGTCAAATACATCAATAATAGTTTTAACAATCTTCTCATAGATTTATAATAATAGCTGAAACTGCACTGCAATTAATAATAACTAATCCTTTAATATATAGCTAGTGTTAACCCCTCAGCTCATATGTTATCAAGATGTGCTTTTAGTGTCAGTGAGTGGCCCCCCTTGTCAAAGTTACACCCTCGTTCTGTCTAGGTTTTGACATCTTATCATTAATATCCATCGACTGTTTACCACTGTAGCATGACTCAGTGAAATACAGTGTCATCTACTTGAAATTAATAATGTACTTTAATTCTGTTAAAGGCACACTCTCTTAAAGGCAAAGTCACACAAGTTAAAGCAAGTGTTACATGAGCAATTACCTCAACCATTTTCCTTACATCCTTAAAAGAGCTATCCTCTATAGGAATAGTAGTTATCTAAGCCAGAGTAGAAATAGCCCCTTCTACTTTAGGCACCGTGCATCAAAAATCTTTAATGAAGTCAGCAACAGTAAACATCTTTTTAAAGACAGGAGACAGGGAAAAAGGCATCCCTGACTTTTCCCATTCCTGTGCAATAAACTCCTTTGCACGGTCTGGAACAGGAAATACTTCCACAGAGGAAGGAACATCGTAGTATTTATTAAGTTTACTAGATTTCTTATGGTTGACAACGACAGAAGTATTGGAGTCGTCCAAAGTATCCAAAACCTCCTTTAACAATACACGAAGGTGTTCAAGCTTAAATCTGAAGTTTATACTTCAGCATTAGATGAAGGAATTATACTGTCCGAATCTGAGATTTCACCCTCAAATGCTACCGGCGTATCCTCCTCATCAGACTTATGAGGGAGGGCAACCTGAGTAGCAGAGGTTGAAACAGAAACCTTACTATCTGAATCTCTAATGCCTAGATTTAGAGTTTTGCGGCCAAAGGGGTGCGTTAGCTACGCATGCTTTTTTCCCCACGAACCTTTTAAATACCGCTGGTATTTAGAGTTCACAGAATGGCTGGGTTTTCAGTGCGTTAGGCTCCAAAAAGGGAGCGTAGAGCATAATTTAACGCCACTGCAACTCTCGATACCAGCGGTGCTTACGGACGCGGCCAGCTTCAAAAACGTGCTTGTGCACAATTCCCCCATAGAAAACAATGGGGCTGTTTGAGCTGAAAAAAAACCTAACACCTGCAAAAAAGCCGCGTTCAGCTCCTAACGCAGCCCCATAGTTTTCTATGGGGAAACACTTCCTAAGTCTGCACCTAACACCCTAACATGTACCCCGAGTCTAAACACCCCTAACCTTACACTTATTAACCTCTAATCTGCCGCCCCCGCTATCGCTGACACCTGCATATTTTTTTTAACCCCTAATCTGCCGCTCTGTAAACCGCCGCTACTTACATTATCCCTATGTACCCCTAATCTGCTGC